>NW_016810661.1:115651-223924 GCF_001698545.2 Rhinopithecus bieti | reverse complement strand
ATTATTTATTTATTTATTTATTTATTTATTTATTTATTTTTTTTGAGACAGAGTCTCACTCTGCTGCCCGGGCTGGAGTGCAGTTGCCCGAACTCAGCTCACTGCAACCTCTGCCTCCTAGGTTCAGGTGATTCTCCTGCCTCAGCCTCCTCAGTAGCTGGGATTACAGATGCCCACTATTATGCCCAGCTAATTTTTTGTATTTTTAATAGAGATGCAGTTTCACCATGTTGGCCAGGCTGGTCTCGAACTCCCGACCTCGTTATTAGCCCACCTCAGCCTCCCAAAGCGCTGGGATTACAGGCATGAGCCACCACGCCCGGCCTCCCACTCCTTTTTATAATGGTATGGGTATGCTAGGAAGAGAAACATTCTTCCAAATGTCTTCTATCTGGAACATATCCTGCAATCTTGACTATAACAGTCAAAAATAAGTCACCCTATCCCTACTCGGGCAGGGAAGAGGCTGAAGACACCATTTGATATTTCAAAGTATTAGTTGCTTTTCCAATATTAATAATTCATATATTTTCACAAAACAATAACAATTATGTTAACAAAAGAAAATACTAAACATTGTAAGAATACACTAATACATGAGAAATATACTTTCATGAAAAACATCTGCCTTCTTAAATCCACTTATGAAAATTCTTTAGTTGTTTAGAAAGGATTAAAATCAGAATAGCAACAAACTTGTAGCAAATAAATATCAAGTATAGGAATTTTATTTAATGCTTAAGTTTTTACTTGAGGTGTAATCGAACAATAATATTAATTTACTTTCTGTCAATTCGGGTTTAGATCAAATCTCATATGTACAGCTGTGTATCAACTTTGATTAAATTATTTGATATAATGCAGAATCCCACCATTAACATACATTTGTCCAATAGTTTTAACTTTTGTCTAGGAATATATCTGGTTCATAACATAGGTCATATTAATGAGGAACATGAGACTTCTCCCCATGCAAAAATGTTTTTAGAAAGCAGCATTTCACATAAATAAGGGGGAAAATTTTAAAATACAGAGGAACCCAGAAGCATCTGTGTCATCACTCTTGGTGTCCTAGTTAACAGCCATTTTCTTTCCCTTTTTTCCTTAATAACAGCCTACCTCACATAATAGAAGCTAAAACTGCCACATTCTCAATTTAGCCTCAGTTGCAGCTAAGCGTGGCCCAGGGTCTGGCCAATGGAATTTAAGAAGTCTTCAGAAGAAATCCTTAGAGAGATTTCCCTCTGTGACTAAGAGAGCATGAGTAACAATGTCATCCATGATGTATTCCACATCTCACACTAACTTCGCGCAAGACGACCCTTTGGCTCAACCATTTACTAGAAAAACTCACAGGAGTCAGAAAAGCTGATATGCTCCTGGTTACAGTAAGCATAGGATACAGATTATGCATAGGATATAGACACAGTGCAAAAGGATATAGATTAAAATCAGCAGAGAAAGAGTGCAAAGGACTAAATTCAGGAGAAACTCTGTGCCAGATTCTAGGTAATCTTTCCTAGGAGAGTCACACAGACATGCTTAATTCTTCCAGAAAATATGTATGGACACAAGCAAAGTGTTGCCATCCAGGAAAATTCACCAGAGCCTTAATGTGCAAGGATATTTTTGGTTGGGGGAGGTTGGCAGTGAGGGTTCAATCATGTAGACACCTAACACATTTGTGAGTAAACTCAGCTCTTAAGACTTCAGTTCCCCGAAGCAAAAACAGATATTTACCGTAAATCGTGTTTTTAGTATAAACTAGGTGATCAAACAGGTACCTCACGGCCCAAGGCCTCAGAAATGTGAAACAAAAAAACAAAATTAAAAGAAAAATGAGGCAGAATATTCCAAGGACTCAGAGTTCATCTTCCAGGAGGTAGCCAAGGGCCAGTACTGAAGACAGACCTTTCTTGAGAATATGCGAGGTTTGAGCAACCCAGGCCTTCTAGTTAAAACTTTCCTGCAAACTTTTAACCTGACTATGTGAGGACATGATATTTGAAGCTGCAGTCCTCATTCTGTGGCTATGGGGGAAAGTTGGGAAAATGGTGAAAGCTGATAAGAGCCCTGACATTTTTGAACTTATAATTACCACTTCTGAACCAACTTCCCGTGAATGCCTTTATGTGAAATATGTTAATAAATTCGATTTTTACAGCCATTTTACTTGGCTATTCTTTTATTCAGTTAAAGGAATCTTAACTGACACAGCATCCAATGCACATCATGGCATGTAAATATATATTGAAGGTTAAAAAATATATATTCTGACAGAATTAAGTCTTACATATGACAGAAGGTCTGTCTTCTTGTTCTGTCATTTTCTGGTCCTCTCTCCAGCTCTAAATAGATGCAACAGCTGCAATATTCCCGTTCCCACTTTTAACAATTCGAAGACATTCTCATCATCTTTTACACATTTTTTTTTTTTTTTTTTTTTTTTTTGATTTTTTGGAAATGCTATTTACTTCTATTAAGCTAGCCCAATGTTTTACATAATAAACTTTCAATAAATGTATTGAATGTTCTATTTGAATTTCAGATAGTTTTCCACCGAGTTTTTGCCATCTAATTCTTTCAGAACGTAATATGAGATCCTTGCCTGGAATCTACAGGTGATAAAAATCACTTTGAAGGAGATATTTATGACATGGTAATCTTGATGGAAATAGCAAATTTGTAGCCATTCCATACTTTTCGATTTTGCTTTTCTTTTTCTATAGATATATAAATATTTTCACCAAAATGTATAAACATTGATGTAAACCTCTGTTAGCCTCAGATAACCTACCTTAAATCCTAGCTTTCAGGCAGTTCCTTCCATAATACCTTGAGTCCTTCAGCACAGTTTTAGATTATAAGATACCTTTTATAATCTCCAGGCTGGAATGTTTGGTTTTGAAATAAAAGGTGTAATTTCTTATAGAATTCTGAAGGTTTTTCACTTGTGTGAAAGACTGACTTTGAGATTTTAGTGATTTATTTTGGAACCTGGAGAAGCCTTCATTTTCATAACTGTCACACTAGGTGATATGTAGGGCTTAATGACATTCAAAGATTGTCAATTTGATTTATTTGTAATTTGGGAGACTCGGCTAGTAGATATTTGGAGCTGATTTGTTGGTTTACAGGTGTTTCCTTGTGTGTCTAAATATAGAATAATGCTACAACAAGAAATAAAATGTAGTGTATAAAACAAAGCACTCAGAACAACTTGTAGTGCATAGTAGATTCTCAAGAAATGTTCTTTGCCTTCCACTTCATTCGCTAAAGTACCATTATCACAAGTCCTATCTGTACTATATTTTAATTAAATAATTCACTGAAACTATTATCTCCTAGTGTCTCTCTGTCTCTGTTTTCTTCAATTTAAACACAGTTAAAAATTTAGAACAAGCTTAGATTAATGCAAATTTGCAAAGATTATACAGAGTTTCCACGTACCCCTCACCGTGTTTCTCCCATTTTTATCACCTTTCATTAGAATGGTTCACTTGTCAAAACTAAAAAGCCAGCCTTGGTACACTTTATTCTTTGCACTAGTTTTCACCTAATGTCCTTTTTCTTTTTCAGGATTCTATCCAGAATACAATCATACATTTAGTCATCCAGCATCCTTAGGTGCTTCTTGGCTATGACAGTTTCTCAGACTTTGCTTGTTTTTGATGTCTTGACAATTTTAAGGAGCACTGGTCAAGTATTTTGTAGACTGTTGCTCATTTTGGATGTTTCTAATGTTTTTCTGACGATTAGGCTGAGGTTGTGTTTTTAGTAGGAAGACCAGAAGTGCCCTTCTCAGTTATCATATGAAATGTACATGCTATTAAGATGACCAACTGCCAATGGTGTTAATAGTTTGATCACCTGGTAGAGGTAATGTTTGACTGATTTCTATACTGTGAAGTTACCTTCCCCCTTTCTTCATGCTCTATTCTTTGAAAGCAAATAATTTAGCACAGTCCACATTCCAGATTTGAGGAGTTAAGCCCAACCTAATATAGCAGGTAGTACCTATATAAATTATTTAGAATTCTTCTGTATGGAATATTTGTTTCTATCTCTCATTTATTTAATCTTTTTAAATCATTAAGGACGTTATATAATAGGCATATATTTTTTATTTTGCTGCTCAAATTGTTGCAGTTTTGGCAGTTAGCTATCTTTTATGTTGGCTCCTATATCCCTTTAATATATCCCCATTGGTTTGATTTTTGTGGATGTCCTTGCTTTCTGGAACTATAAGATGTTCTAGGCTCATTTTGTGTATTCCCTGCACAAGCTCTGAAATCAGCCCTTTTTTTTTTTTTTTTTTTTTATGGAGCCCTGAGTCCTTTATTTAGAATGGCATAAGAAACTAAGATCTGGGGTTCTGTGTGCATATCCAAGGAAATAAAATCACTATCTGAAGAGATATTTGCATTTTCACGTTCATTGCAGCATTCTTCACAATAAACATGTTATGGAAATAATCTTGCTGTCTGTTGACATATGAATTTAAAAAAATGTGACGTATACATAAATGCAATATCATTCAGTCTTAAAAAAGAAATCTTGCTATCTGCAACAATGTTGGTGAATCTAGAAAATATTTTTCTATGTGAAATAAGCTAGATGCAAAAAAACAAATAATGTTTGATCTCACTTATACATGTATATTAGTCTGTTTTCACACTGTTATAAAGAACTACTTGAGACTGGGTAATTTATGAAGAAAATAGTTTTGATTGTCTCACAGTTCTTCAGGCTTAACAGGAAGCATTACTGAGAGACCTCAGGAAACTTACAGCCATGGCAGAAGCAGAAGGGGAAGCAAGCACATCTTACCATTGCAGAGCAGGAGAGAGAGCGCACAAAGTGGGAAGTGCCAAACACTTTGAAACAACCAGATCTTATGAGAACTCACTCACTGTCAGAAGAGCAGGGGGGAAGCCCACCTCCATGATTCAATCACTGCCCGACCAGGCCCTTCCCCCAACACATGGGAATTACAATTCAAGATGAGATTTGAGTGGGGGCACAGACCCAAACCGTATCATTGTGGAACCTAAAAATTTGAATTCATAGAAGCAAAGAGTAGATTGGTAGGTGCCAAGGGCTGGGAGGTAAAGGAAGTAAAGAGATGTTAGTCAAAGTGTAAACTTTTAATTATAAGATAAATAAGTTCTGGAGGCCTAATGTACAGCATGGGTGCTACAACTAATAATAAAGTATACTTAAAGTTTCTTAAGAAAGTGAACCTTAAGTAGTCTCACCACACACACAAATGGTAACCAACATATGCTACAGCCATAATGTAACTATACAGGAAGCCAGCAGGAAAACAAAGCAGAGACAAGGCTAGAGTGATCTTTATCTCCTAGATGGAGAAAATTGCTAAATAAAATTGAAGTATTGTGGAAACTAAAATGATAAATTTTGGAAAATATTAATATAAAAATTACTTGGTACTACTCATTTACTATAAAATGGCTCATTTGGGGCAAACACAATAGAGTTATGTATTAAGCATTATGTCTTATTGGGAAGAAACACGGAAGTACTAAATACAATTTGATACATTCAGAAAAATGAATATATTGACTTATTAATGAATTAAACTTCTGTCAATGTCTTTGTACACTTTCTTGTTAATGAAATTAAAAAGAGATAGGTTTTAACTATATTTCCATTTCTAAGTCTTTAGTTTTGATTGTTTTATCTTTTGTGTTAAACATTTGTCTAAAGTTCATGAAACCTCTTGCAACCAGTAGTACACTGGAGCTGGTTTCTATCAGCTTGGAAGATCCAGTTGTTAAATTTGTAGAAAGTTGGTGAGCTGGTTGTTAAACAGAGCCATTATTAAAAATAAAATTACATAAATTTATACTTAAATAAGTTATATAAATAAATGAAGGTAACAAACACTCAACACTAAGCAAAAAAGAAACGGTGTTAAATATGTTCATTGCTACTGGGTCCTTTTTCATTTTTGTCATAGAAAATTTCAAATGTATAAAAAAAAGAATAATTATTGAATCATTCAAAGTGATTCACTCAATTTTAACAATTACCAAGACAAGAAAATCTTGTTTCATATACTCCTCCACCCTTGTCTTCCAGAGGTTTCCCTTGTGCCGTTATCACTGTATGTACAGTGGCTCCAAATATATATATATTTTTACATAACTATGATGTCACTATCAAACTTGAAAAAATTAATTCTGTAAAAGCATCCAAACAACAGTGGGCTTCAAAATAATTTTGATTGTCTCATATTTTTAGAGTTTTTTCCCAAGGTTAGTACTGTCAACTTGATTGGATTGAAGGATACAAAGTATTGATCCTGGGTGTGTCTGTGGGTGTTGCCAAAGGAGATTAACATTTGAGTCAGTGGGCTGGGGAAGGCAGATTCACCCTTAATCTGGGTGGGCACAATCTAATCAGCTGCCAGCACAGCTAGAAGATTGGTAGGCAGAAAATTGTGAAAAGAGAGACTGGCCTTGTCTCCCAGCCTATAACTTTCTCCTGTGCTGGGTGCTTCCTGCCTTTGAACATCAGACTCCAAGTTCTTCAGCTTTGGAACTCGGACTGGCTCTCCTTGATCTTCAGCCTGTGGATGGCCTATTATGGGACCTTGTGATTGCTTGAGTTAATACTTAACAAACTCCCCTTTGTATATAGATCTATTCCATCAGTTCTGTCCCTCTAGAGAACCCTAATACACTTCCTAAGTGTCTTTTAAAAATCCAGGATTTACACAGCAGCCTTAGGTATGGGTCAACAGAATATTATGTTGCCAGTCAGTTGTTTAAGCTCTATAGCCATGAGTTCTCTTTCCTAGTGACTGTCAAAAAAAAAAAAAAAAAAAAAAAAAAAAAAAAAAAAAAAAAAAACTTGTAATTTTCAGATCCACATATTACATGTCTCCATAATTATAGTCACTTCTTGAGAGCTTATGGTATAACTTCATGGCCAATATGGCAGAAATATACCTAGGACTTTTTAAGAAAAGACAGAAATGATAAAGCTCAACTAACAAACCCCTAAGTAAGACCTGTCTGGGGGACTGGTAAAACCAGAAAGTATTTTGTCTATACTTGGTAGATTAGACACTCAACACTATTCCAGTAGACATTATATAAATATTTGTTGAATAAATCATAAATATATTTTATCAGAATTGTGCTTTTCCTAAAATATTTATTATTGTCACTGGCATTATTTTTTTTTTCTGTTTATATTTGCCAATGGCAACTTTATCCGTTTCTTTGTTATGTTTTAATGGTATTTGCTCGTAGATATAGTTTTTGCAAACAACATTTCATTTTTATTTGATTTTCAACCAGTCTGGAATTTACTGACTTCCATTGTGATAGTTTTTAAAAAATTTACCTTTATTATAATAACTGTTAATCAAGATCTTATTTTCATGTTTACTATTATATTCCTTTGCCATGGAGTTTATTTTCTTTTTCTACATTGTTTTTCCATTTATCACAAAGTTTTTTTTCTTACCTCCACACATATCCCATATATTCGAGGAAAGCTCTTCCTATGCATTTTCTAAAATTATATTTTCTTTGCCACTTCCTTTAGTCAAACCCCACTATACTAGTATGTTGCAAAAAAACCTCAGATTTTGTTTTTTTTATATGCTATTTCCTTACTGTATTTCACAAAGGCAAATAGGAATATTTGTATTTTATATTTCCTTAGCTATTTCAGTGGTAATTTGGGTGGCAAAACTTGATTTAAGTATACAGACACAAATCATTATCTTCAAAGAGAATATCTTATTGCCTCTTTTTACATTCATGAAATAGTAGCTCAAATGGCTCTATATATGAGGCATCCTCAATATTACTGTGGCATAGGTGTATTCTTATGTGGAGTGTTTCTTACACGGCTTTTTTTTTTGACAGTGTCTTCATTTAGATTTCTTTGTTGAGGAAACTCTATTGGGAATATGTGCTGAAATTTCTTAAATATACTGGTTCTTTAATTACCTGGCCAGCATTTCACAAATAGTTAAGGTATGAAATGAAGACAAACTTATTTATGTCTTTCTGAAAAGTTCTATTATAGAAACTCATCTCCTTTCAGAAATTCACTTATCCTAAACACATATTTTAAAACTGAAGCAAAAAAATATATAATAGATCTCATAACCATAATCTTTAAACTGAAACTGAGGTACTGAAATTGCACCAACCTGCCTTTATAAAGTATTTCCCTCAACTCTTCTCTTTTTGTTCTTTATGAGTTCTATGTGATTATGTAGATAAACATATATTCATCCCATTTCTCTTTTTCTTTGGCTCATTAGAGCCAGGAGTACAATTTAGGAAGAATTTGATAGATGTAGCTAAAGCCCTGTCCATGTATTTATCCCAATTCCACAGTCTAATTCAATTCTATTTTATTTAAAAGATATTACTAAACTTCCACTGTATGGCAACATTCTAAATACTGAAAGTGGTAGAAGAATAAATACACATAGTTCAATCTGGTATAATGCTTCTTTTAAAAATGCACATTAGTCTCAACACTACTGACATATTATGAAACAATTTGAGCATAATACAAATTTTGCATTGGCTTATGCATGATTTCATCTGTGAGAAACACTAGCTGAATGCAGAAAATTGTACCCAGCTGAACTGAGCCACCATGTAGAAACAATAAAACACACACACACACACACACACACACACACACACACTTCAAATATCTACTACCTGCCTTAGTTCACCGTGTGTGTTATAAACCCCATGGATTCATACATTTCATTAAAACTTTTAATCCAATTTCATATAGCATTACTTCTACCTCTTCACAGTAACTTAAAAGCTGGAACTCTTCTGACTTAAGCACAGTTCCAGGATGACCTCTATTGACACATGCCTTTGTCTTATCCCCTGTTCTTAGATGAGAGAAACTTGTAAATTACATCTAAACATACAACCTGGAGAGGCAATGGGCTGTCTCTCCCATGATTATAATACATTGTATGGCAAATGTAAGAAAAAATGTGAAGATGTAATTGAGTTCCTTAACCAGCTGGGTTTATGTTAATAGGTAGATTATTCTGAGTGGGCTTTACCCAACCAGGTGAGCCCTTTAAAAGAGGGTAGAAGAGGTGGAAGAAGAAGTTAGAGATGCTTTCTTATTCTTCATGAAGAAGCAACTGCCATGTTGTGAACTGCCCAGGGAGTGGGTTGGCTTCCAGAAGAAGCTGAGAGCCTCAATCCTCCAACCTTCCAAGTCTCTTCTGCCAACAACCTGCATGAGCCTGAAAGAGGGCCAAGGCTTTACCAAAAATCACAGCCTCAGCTGACCCCTTGATTTCAGCCTCTGAGTCTCTTAGCAGAGGATCCATTTCAGTTCTGTCTGGCTTTCTGACCTATAGAACTTCAAGATGAAAAATGAGTGTTGATTTAGCCCATTAAGCTTGTGGTTGTTTGTTAAGCAGTAACAGAAAACTAATAGACCTTCTGATGCCCATATCCACAAACAAGCGTCGGGCCATTTTCAAGGTAAATGTCAATTTTTGGTCATATTCATGCATTTCTTAACCATTCACTTTGCTTGAAAGTGTGCTACCCTTTTTGTTACGTTCCTATCTTTTCTTAAATGTCTCACTAATACAATTTCTTAGTGTTATGACCCAATCCCAATTACTCCACAGGTCTTGTGATTTTTACTGTGCAATTTTGCATAGCAAAGTGGTTTTTTAGGAATATATATGTCATAATATGTTAGAACTAACTGTATTCCCAAGATTTGGGGTGAAAGCCGCACATGATATTTATAATGCAAACATCCTAAAAAGAGTAAAACATTTTAAAAATGGTATTCAATATAGTTGTCATAGTTGCTCTCCCCTTCCTCTTTTAAAAGTAATATACAACCTATAAGTTCTTTAAGGATAAAACCAGGTTGTTACTAGTCTCTTCTTTCCAACTGCTATGCTTATAAACGACGCATGGTCAGCCTGACAATTCATTTAGGAGTTTGTTACTCTAAGTGAATTTGTTCAAAATTCTACTTTTCATAAATTGGTGAATAAAATTGTTTCCTTCTTTTGGGTTGTAATGTTTTCATTCAATATTTAAAGGGATTGATGAAATGTGAAATGTGTGTAGGAGTACTTTTATAAATGATTAACAAAGAACTTTAAAACATTTACTTTTAAATATAGAGAAAATAAGACTACAATAAATTGTCTTACAAAGAAAAACAGTTTCAACAAGAATACACCATTGCCAATCAACAATAATGCCAAATTACCCTATATTAGATTCAGTAAACTTTATTATATAATAAATGGATTCCCTAGGTCTCTTCCTCTATTGAAAGCCTATCGTTGCCTATTTTGCATATGAGAAGGAGATACATTTTGGGTCCGAGGTGAAATGCTATGGTTTGAATGTGTTTAACGAAAAGCACATATTGGAAACTTAATTCCTAATGCAACAGTGTTTGGAGTTGGGGGCTTTACAAGTGGTAATTAGGCCAGGAGGGCTCTGTCCTCATAAATTAAAGCTGGTATTGCAGGAATGGTTTGTTATGGTGTTAGTGGTTTCCTTATCAAAGGATGAGTTTGGCCCCTTCTTGCTCTTTCTTGCCCTCTTTATGTCCTTCTGCCATGAGATGTTACTACCTGATGCCAGCCACTCTTTCTTGGACTTCCAAGCCTCCAGAACTGAAAGCAAGTAAAATTTTATTCATTGTAAATTACCAGTCTGTGGTATTCTGTTATAGAGCACAAAACGAACTAAGACTGCCTGCATGTACTTACTATTCCTTACCCTAAAGTTCCCTAAAACCTACTTGAAAAGGTCATGAAAACATGAAACATCCTCCTGGTTTCACTAGGACCAAAGCAAAGATACATGAAAATGTGTCAAGATAGTGAATGAGGACATAATATGTTACATCTGCTTAATTTATTTTTGCATACAAATTGCAAATAGGCAACTATTTATTGTGATTTTGCTTATGACATTTGCATTTACGGCTATTAGCCATTTGCAAAACTTATGTTCATGTGTTTGGTGTAGATCTCTATAGAGATCTTTATAAGTGATTATCTAACCTATTCCCTGGGAACCCTCCCTTTGCCAGACTTACTTACATAGTACCATCTTAGGAGTTACCATATTCTTTTATGACCACCCTAGGAATTACCATATGTATCTACAGTGT
This sequence comes from Rhinopithecus bieti, assembly GCF_001698545.2. NCBI lineage: Eukaryota > Metazoa > Chordata > Mammalia > Primates > Cercopithecidae > Rhinopithecus > Rhinopithecus bieti. The sequence continues at coordinate 212,731 of NW_016810661.1, read as the reverse complement.
TGACTTGGACTGGGATGAAAACTTGTCCCAAAATGATCCAGTTTTGTTCCTTCCTTATGAATTTTAGACCTTGAAGGGATTAAGAAGTCTATAAAGGCCTTGCCTGTATAACGGTTCTATGATGTAAACTTTTGTTTTTCCTGATAACCATCATTCTTACAGGTCAAGTATGAGAGATAATAAAGCAAATGCCATACATAAACAGAGACAAAAGACGGAACTGGAAAGGCTTCCTGGTAGATGTTTGTTGTCGGAGCTACTGCCTTTCCTATTGTTTGGTTTTCCAATAGTCATGTATGTAAAAAGCCAAATCCTTTCTCTATTCCCATCCACTAATCTACTTGGGTTTCTGTCCCTTGCAGCCAATGAAATCCTAATTAACAAACTAAGAGGTAGCAAATAAATGAATATATGTCATTTAGTATCCTTGATCGTGTATTATGTCCTCAGTTTAAAAATTCAATATGATGTTTGGTATTCTTAAGAAACTTTCCATTTAAAAGTCCTGATATCTCTGTGTAGGTCTCTGTGTAGGGTTCTCAACATTGAGACACGAGACAATGAGGTTAAGCAGGTAAAAAGAGGTAAAAATGATGCCCAAAGGTTAAATCAAGCCCTTTTCTAATTAGAAAGCAATACGATTTATTTTTTCATGTGACTGATTACTTCAGAAGCCTTGTTCTTAAAGCTCAATTACACTGAAATGATTCAAATAAGCTGAATAATTTTGTAAAATACATGTCCCAATTGCCTTTCTAAATTTCATGCTCCTGTAAGGCAGAGAATGTGCCCTACCAATTTTTATATGGCTTTACATGAGACATATAATAGTCACATAATAAATGTTTGTTGAATTTAACGGAAGGACAGGAGCCATGTGGATGTGGAAATTTAGGTTTGCAACAAAAGTCACACTTTAGAATCACATCTCATATCTGATGTTTAAAATCCTTTAAAATATTGATAAAATAAAAATTCAGTGTTAATTGGAGTTCTCTATTTTGACTGTCACTTCTCTCATTTAAAACATTAAAAGTGGTATCATGTATAATTTACTGAATAACAGTGAAAGCCATTCCAAAGTGTTATGAATATGTTTAAACAAGTGCAGGACTAGAGGCTGAGATGTAAAGACTTTCAATTTTGTGGTTTCAAGATCAAATTCTGCAGTATGCCTATGGGCCTGACCACTATCCACGGAGGAGCTTTGAGGATTTTTGATGATGTAGAACAATCAGTGGTGAAAGATCAAAGGCTTGAACATTGAGGGCAAATATGGGTTCATGCATTTTAAAGGCAGCCGTGCCTTAAATAATTTCAGGGCATAGGATAAAGTTGCTAGTGCTGGTGAGATGGACATTCAAGGAAGCCAACATTTTTTTACGTGAATAGGAAAATAAAACTGTAGCCCAGAATACTGAGTTCTCAATGCTTTCAAGCTGACAGAATGACTTTAAATCAGTTCATGATATTAAAAAATGTTTGTAAAGTTTGCTATATAATTTGTGAGAATTTCCTTTATTGATTTATACTGTGAAAAAAATTAAGCAAAGCAAAGAATACAAAAAGAATTTGATGTAGTCAACTTTAATATAAACTCATATTAAATATATTTCCTGTGATTGTTTCTATGAAAGTTACTGTATTTGATTTTAATGAACATTACAAAGTTCTATGTAATGTAGTATGTTCTTATTTTCAGAGTGACTTAAATATGATTGTGTTAGCATTCCTGTTACAAAGGTGAGCAGATGACTAAAACATCGGCTTAACTTACTACTGCTGTAGTTACCTTACTACAACATTACTATGATAATGTTGACTACATATTTTAACCTCAAGCTCAAGCCCACAAGCTCAGCCTCTTAGGAGGAGCTCTGAAACGCTTCAAGGAAATAAAATTAAATTAGGACACAGAGTTTAGGGCCAGAAATATCATTGGAAGGAAAGAAGAGGTTTTGTTTGCTTTGTTTTGTTTCATTGTGGGGTGACATTAAACACCTAGGTGTTTCTCAAACTAACGCCCATGGGCCACATCCAGCCTATTGTACAACACATACATTTGTGCCCATTTGCCTCCCTAGTGTCCATGGCTGCTTTCAAGCTACGATGGCAAAATCGAGAAGTTTCAACAGAGGTCTTATGGCCGATAATGCTACCTGGACATTTGCCAAGAATATTTGTCCAACCATCAGAGTTGGGTTCAATAAGGAGTGTGAACAGATACTTTTAGACCTGCTCTGCTGTTGCTGTTAGTTTTTTTTTAACTTCAGGTTCCCTCTGAAATTTCCTTTGCACATACGGTGAGAAAGTCTAAATATCCTAATACAGACTTCAGAAAAAGTGAGAGAGTAGACATGTTTCTTTAAGTTAAACAAGTGAAGTCCTTAGGCTACACATGGTCCAGCATAATTCCCCAGGGCTTCAGACTTTACAGGATTATGACAAAGCCCTTCCTGCATAATAAGTGTGTTTACCTGGCATTGCCTCCACCAAACCACATATCCTAGCATCGGTGATCTGATTAACAAATATTGTTTCAAAGAGAAAAATCAAAGTGACCGCATCTATCCTATCTTTGTAGCATGTTTTTAGAATATAAATATTTTAAAAGTAGGTGAATATGTTTTGTACTAAAATTCTAAAATGTGATAATTGCCATTAGAGTTTGTGTGTGTGTGTTTTAAATTTAATTTATAGAATACTTTCTTAGAATGAAATCCAATTTGAATTGAAAAACTATCTCTGGTGGTTATTTTATTTTTTGTATTTCTCTGCAGAAAGATTGGAGATCAGTATTGTGTCAGTTTCAGGCTCTGGGTACTAATGGTGTAATTTCTAACAGCCAATCCACAACAAACCCATAAAACTTGTCTTAATGGGATTTTGCCTTGAGCACCATCTGTAATTAGGTAGGGGGTTTCCACTACAACTCTATTACTGTGATTTCTAGGTAAGTCTCTTGGGGACCCTTTGGCCTCTGGGCCTCCAAGCTTTACAACATTCACTGAGCATTAGCTAAGTCTCATGATGCTCAGGTGTGTGTGCACGCATGCATGCACACACACGCGCGATATAGTTAATATCCATCAGCAATTCTGTAATTAGTAAATGTGTCTGTGCTATGGGTTTTGTTCTTATTTTACTATTATTTTCTTCCTTTTGCACATATTGGCTCTTTTGATGTAAGTACAATCCAACCTAGAAGCACAGAAGTAACCGCAGATGCCATAGCAGAAGTGTGCTGATGGCACCATCTGCTTTCTGCAATTCTCTCTTGGTCATTGATTTCTCTGGGAGATTTTCTTCAAAATAGTTGGACAGTCTTACAGCATGTTGTGTGACATATGGAGTGCTTTTTCACTATTGACTTTAGCACGCTGTAGTGGAAGGAGCAATGGATATGGAATCAGAGGGCCAGAGTTAGAAGCCTGGATTCATTTCCTCACTAGATAAAGTCATGTGTCCTTCCTGACCTTAACTTCCTAATCTGTAAAATAATGATAAATGATTATTAAAACTGCCTAGGAGCTACAGTGATGAATAAATGGGACAACGTTAGAAACTCTCAAGGAATTATGAGACACTGTTTACAAATACATTATAATGAATAACATTTTTTATACTTTTCTAGATGGTAGCCAAATCATTTTCTATTACCCAAAAAGAATATTTCACTCCAATCCTAGTGATATTTATAAAACTGTGTCAACATTGCTTGCGGCTCATAGACTTTATATGATTTTTGAGGTATTTTACTTTTGTTTGAAATTTGTTTTATAGCAGTTATCTTACCTATGCAAGCAAAAGGCTTTGGGATTATGGAACAAAAGCAATGAGAAAGTAAGAAAGACGGCATGAAATAATTGAAAGAGAAAAGATCATATGATAATAAAATTTCAATAGGAAACATATTTACTCTTTTATCAAGTCAAAACTAATGCTGATATGTTGATATATCCAATTTCCATCAAATAAACAAGAAAGTTATTAAACAGAAGTGGTTATTTATATTCTGGACAGTTTTAGGAGAAATGTGAGCATACATTAATGCATATTGGCAAAATACTCATGGCTATCAACAATTATGTGAAAATTACCTTGTATAATAAAATAAAGCAAAATAGAGAAGGAGAAGCCATTTCCTTATTCTTTACTAATTCCTGCTTTGGCCTTTGGTTGTACTGTCTTCCTTGATCTTTCTCACAATGACTTCCTTTAATCCTGAGTGTGGGACAAGGTTCCCTGCTGTGCCCATAATGTGCTTGGATACACTCTCTCTCTCCACCACTTTCATCACTCAGTGTCTCCTAGTTGTCTTCCTACTGATAAGGACAATTCTTCCTTGCCCTCAAAGTTGGAGGGATGAAATCCAATTGACCGGCTGGGTACACATGTTCTCTGTGGATCTAACTGCCTTTATAGATGGATTATAAGGTCTTGATTTAAAGAAGAAAAGTATAAAATCCATTTGGCCCTCAGTTCCAATGTCCAGGTTTACCAGCATAAAGCTGATATTTTGCTACCAACCATACCCTAGTTGTAAATGATCCAAAACCATTGAAGAAGGCAGTTGTCATTAATTAGAACCCAAAAAATTCCTACTAATAATTTCAATATTATGATAGAGTGCACTAAGTTGAGAGAAAGGAGGATGGACAGAACAGGGAGGTTACGAAGTAAAACAATGTTTTAAGGCTAAACAAAAAACTGTATTTTCACAAGATATTTGGCTCCAGTTACTTTAACCTAAGGATTGATGACTTCGATCAGTAACTACTATGTTACTCCCATCTTCTGCCTTTTAATGTGAATTTTATTATGTTCATCCTGTTCCTCCTTTGTATTGTTTATTGGATGAGGCAGGAAAATTATGTTGAGCCATGGAGCATCATATCCAGATGTGATCACCTCCCTAGTAGCTAGACTTTAAGCTGAAAACCTGAAATGACTGAACTTTGAGTTTAGTTACTAGGGAGGGGAAAATTTGCTTATGTGTGCCAGAAACAGTTCTACCATTATTTGAGTGGTCAAAGCATCAAGTATGGAGAGATAGATATTGTCCTCCACCAATAACTCCTTGTCTCTTTCCCCTAGTAGTATAATCTCATATATATATGTTATGATATGTACACAGGTACCTATAATAAAGGCATTCCCCTATCTTCATCACAGGAATGTCTAGCCAATGGAGTAAATTGAGAGAAAGGAATGTGAGTGAAAGTTAGGAGTGAGAGTGCAAAAAAGTATCATTACAGGAGAAGATGTCACACCCTTAGTCTGTATCCAGTATGGAATTTGGTCTCTTCTGTACTCTGAACCTATGTTTCATTCTCGTAAATAGAAAATATATTATAGTATTTTCTAAATATTGCTAGATATTTCTGAAATATTTTCTATATATTTGTATATACATGAAATGTTATATATATGAATGTGCTTATATAATCATAGATACACATGTGCTCTGTCTATATATACATATACACAAGTGTGTATACACACAAAAGACAGGAAAATACTTATTTTAAGGAAATTAATTTGAAATGATAAACGTTCTTCTTTTGGTGTTTAACTTTTAAGTTTTATCATACTTTAAGTTCCAGGGTACATATGCAGAATATGCAGGTTTGTGACACAGGTATACACGTGCCATGGTGGTTTGCTGCACCCATCAACCCGTCATCTACATTAGGTATGAAATGATAAATTTTACACTGTTGAAGTTCACATAGAACAATCATTTGAAAATATTAATATTCAATTCCTCACATCCTATATTTTCATGCATAAGCATTAACCATTAAGACAGATAATATTGAATACAACAGTAAGTCAAGTTATGACAACAATAAATATATCTAAATAGCACATTTAAAAAATATGTGAAATGTCTTCAATTCTCTTCATCTGAATTTCGTATCAAAAAACCAATGAATAATCAATGAAAATTATTTCTAAAAAATCAATAAAATNCACTCCAATCCTAGTGATATTTATAAAACTGTGTCAACATTGCTTGCGGCTCATAGACTTTATATGATTTTTGAGGTATTTTACTTTTGTTTGAAATTTGTTTTATAGCAGTTATCTTACCTATGCAAGCAAAAGGCTTTGGGATTATGGAACAAAAGCAATGAGAAAGTAAGAAAGACGGCATGAAATAATTGAAAGAGAAAAGATCATATGATAATAAAATTTCAATAGGAAACATATTTACTCTTTTATCAAGTCAAAACTAATGCTGATATGTTGATATATCCAATTTCCATCAAATAAACAAGAAAGTTATTAAACAGAAGTGGTTATTTATATTCTGGACAGTTTTTAGGAGAAATGTGAGCATACATTAATGCATATTGGCAAAAATACTCATGGCTATCAACAATTATGTGAAAATTACCTTGTATAATAAAATAAAGCAAAATAGAGAAGGAGAAGCCATTTCCTTATTCTTTACTAATTCCTGCTTTGGCCTTTGGTTGTACTGTCTTCCTTGATCTTTCTCACAATGACTTCCTTTAATCCTGAGTGTGGGACAAGGTTCCCTGCTGTGCCCATAATGTGCTTGGATACACTCTCTCTCTCCACCACTTTCATCACTCAGTGTCTCCTAGTTGTCTTCCTACTGATAAGGACAATTCTTCCTTGCCCTCAAAGTTGGAGGGATGAAATCCAATTGACCGGCTGGGTACACATGTTCTCTGTGGATCTAACTGCCTTTATAGATGGATTATAAGGTCTTGATTTAAAGAAGAAAAGTATAAAAATCCATTTGGCCCTCAGTTCCAATGTCCAGGTTTACCAGCATAAAGCTGATATTTTGCTACCAACCATACCCTAGTTGTAAATGATCCAAAACCATTGAAGAAGGCAGTTGTCATTAATTAGAACCCAAAAAATTCCTACTAATAATTTCAATATTATGATAGAGTGCACTAAGTTGAGAGAAAGGAGGATGGACAGAACAGGGAGGTTACGAAGTAAAAACAATGTTTTAAGGCTAAACAAAAAACTGTATTTCCACAAGATATTTGGCTCCAGTTACTTTAACCTAAGGATTGATGACTTCGATCAGTAACTACTATGTTACTCCCATCTTCTGCCTTTTTAATGTGAATTTTATTATGTTCATCCTGTTCCTCCTTTGTATTGTTTATTGGATGAGGCAGGAAAAATTATGTTGAGCCATGGAGCATCATATCCAGATGTGATCACCTCCCTAGTAGCTAGACTTTAAGCTGAAAACCTGAAATGACTGAACTTTGAGTTTAGTTACTAGGGAGGGGGAAAATTTGCTTATGTGTGCCAGAAACAGTTCTACCATTATTTGAGTGGTCAAAGCATCAAGTATGGAGAGATAGATATTGTCCTCCACCAATAACTCCTTGTCTCTTTCCCCTAGTAGTATAATCTCATATATATATGTTATGATATGTACACAGGTACCTATAATAAAGGCATTCCCCTATCTTCATCACAGGAATGTCTAGCCAATGGAGTAAATTGAGAGAAAGGAATGTGAGTGAAAGTTAGGAGTGAGAGTGCAAAAAAGTATCATTACAGGAGAAGATGTCACACCCTTAGTCTGTATCCAGTATGGAATTTGGTCTCTTCTGTACTCTGAACCTATGTTTCATTCTCGTAAATAGAAAAATATATTATAGTATTTTCTAAATATTGCTAGATATTTCTGAAATATTTTCTATATATTTGTATATACATGAAATGTTATATATATGAATGTGCTTATATAATCATAGATACACATGTGCTCTGTCTATATATACATATACACAAGTGTGTATACACACAAAAGACAGGAAAATACTTATTTTAAGGAAATTAATTTGAAATGATAAACGTTCTTCTTTTGGTGTTTAACTTTTTAAGTTTTATCATACTTTAAGTTCCAGGGTACATATGCAGAATATGCAGGTTTGTGACACAGGTATACACGTGCCATGGTGGTTTGCTGCACCCATCAACCCGTCATCTACATTAGGTATGAAATGATAAATTTTTACACTGTTGAAGTTCACATAGAACAATCATTTGAAAAATATTAATATTCAATTCCTCACATCCTATATTTTTCATGCATAAGCATTAACCATTAAGACAGATAATATTGAATACAACAGTAAGTCAAGTTATGACAACAATAAATATATCTAAATAGCACATTTAAAAAATATGTGAAATGTCTTCAATTCTCTTCATCTGAATTTCGTATCAAAAAACCAATGAATAATCAATGAAAATTATTTCTAAAAAATCAATAAAATTGTTTCTATTACTAAAACAATAAAGTTATATGCTACCCCTTTCTACTATGGTATAACTTGCCAATCACTATATGTTAAAACTATGTTTCTATGTGCAAAAAGAGTCATGTTTTTAGTCTCACGCTGTCATACAAATACCTGCTTGTCTGCAGAGGTACTTTTTTTTTTTTTTTTTAGCATTGCTGTAAGGATCAAATTTTATGTTTATCTTCTAAGAGCAATTTTAAAAAGATAAATAGAATTGGGGTATGTAAAAAGAGAGAAGTACTTGTTAATTTTTTAGAACTTTTACTAAAGTTAGCCTCAGGTATTAAAAATTGCATTTTATAATTAATTATTGCATTTAGAATATCATGTTTTGAAAAAATAACATACAGGGTTTTGATCCACTGGTGTACTAGCAATTTCCATTATATTGATTGTAAGCTGCCAGATAACTCTCTTCTCAGTTACAAGGTGTTGACTGGATCAGAGACTGATGATTTAAATAAATAAAAAAGAGAAATTGCTGAGTGCAGCATTAGTATCAGAATCAATGAATTATCCTTGCTGGGTATTATTCATTAGCCGTGGAAACACTAGCTTTAGAGTCAGTCACGACATTTTTGAAAAAGTTGATTATTTAACCCTTTACACCAAAGTTACATGCTTTCCTTCCCAATTTTACTTCAATATTAAAAGTAGAGATTTAAAATATATTGGTAATAGTCTGTCCTATTCAGATACACCCATGCTGAGAAATAACATCTTCAAGTCAGTGGCTAAGATGTCGATAACATTCATATTGATTTATCAGTGTTCACTTTGCATCAGTACTCTAGCTCTCAAAGTAGGACTCTATGTTGAATGGAAACAAAGAACTTTACTCTGCAGAAAAATCTCATGAGAATTTAAATAAATGGATCTCTATCCTTGTCACTCAAATAATTTCTTCAGAAATATCACTATAATGTAATTATGTTGAATATGATAATTAATAAAATAGAGCATTATATAAATATTCCCTTACACACATATGTATAACTTTATCAGCTAGATAAACTATATTGAAAGGCAATTGATTAGTGACACGGAGTAACTATGTTGAAGGATGTTAAAAGTGATTAAGGTAGTCTGAATACCAGCATTTAGATCCAGTCGTACATATGACAGTAATGTGACTAGGGGCATAACAACTACAATTTTGCAATTTAGATGTCTCCATTGTAAAATTCAGATTACTGTGCCTTTCTCACACAGCTGTTGCAAGGTTTCAATTTAATGGTGTGCTGGTAAATGTGTAACAACCATCTCTCCAGGCAAAAAAATAAAAATAAAAAAGACCTGATCTATAGCAGTTGTCAATTTGCATTGAGTAAATATTCCCACCGTGGCCAATTTTAAGGTGTCAATACAGTGTCCCTGAACACGGAGTTGGTAAGATATGTGCAGAATCAGGTTTCATAAACTGCCATGAGCTGGGAACAGCTCACCACTGCTCCCAATGGAAAACATAGGTGACAATACTCTGTAGTATGTCTCACAAAAAGCAGATGCTCACTAAATCTTCGTTGAATGAATGTGTGTGTGATGAAATCCTGAGGACATTTACTCAGAAAGGAAAAACAAAGAAGGTATTCAGCAGTGTATCAGCTTAATCTAACAGTTCTGTAAAGGTAGTTTATGATTAAAGTAAAACTTTGGAAAGTACTTAGAGGATTTTCTTTCCCAATTCCATATTCTTTGGAGGAAAAAGAAAGATGACTTAGATAGGAATTTTAATTAAATATGGTGATTATCAAACTTTCTGAATTCAATATCATTTCAACAAAAAGAGAAAAGAAAATTATAGTAATAATATAATCAATGTAATGGTCTCAGTACATGCCTATTAGATTCAAGAGCAAGAAAGACAAAATATTAAAAATGACATTGTGCAGTCTAAGTAACGGGACACATATTCTTTCAGGCCAAATTGTATATTATGTATGAAAAATTTTTGCTACTCTAGCCTTGTAGTATAGTGTGAAGTCAGATAGTGTGATGTGTCCAGCTTTGTTATTTTTGCTTATGATTGTCTTGGCTATGCAGCCTCTTTTTTGGTTCCATATGAAATTTAAAGTAGTTTTTTCCAATTATATGAAGAGAGTCAATGGTAGCTTGATGGGGATAATATTGAATCTGTAAATTGCTGTGGGTACTATGGCCATTTTCACAATATTGATTCTTCCTATCCATGAGCATGGAAAGTTTTTTCATGTGTTTGTGTCCTCTCTTATTTCCTTGAGCCATGGTTTGTAGTTCTCCTTGAACAGGTCCTTCACATCCCTTGTAAGTTGTACTCCTGGGTATTTTATTCTCTTAGTAGCAATTGTGAATGAGAGTTCACTCATGATTTGGCTCTCTGTTTGTCTGTTATTGGTGTATAGGAATGTCTGTGGTTTTTGCACGTTGATTTTGTATCCTGAGACTTTGTTGTAGTTGCTTATCAGCTTAAGGAGATTTTGGGCTGAAACGATTGGGGTTTTCTAAATATACAATCTTGTCCTCTACAACCAGAGACAATTTGACTTCCTTTTTCCCTCATTGAATACCCTTTATTTATTTCTCTTGCCTGATTGTGCTGTCCAGAACTTCTAATACTCTGTTGAATAGGAGTGGTGAGAGAGGGCATTCTTGTCTTGTGCCAGTTTTCAAAGGAATGCTTCCAGTTTTTGCTGACACAATGTGATATTGGCTATGAGTTTACACTGTTGGTGGGAGTGTAAATTAGTTCAACCACTGTGGAAGACAGTGTGGTGATTCCTCAAGGATCTAAAACTAGAAATACCATTTGACCCAGCAATCCCATTACTGGGTATATACCCAAAGGATTATAAATCATTCTACTGTCTATAAAGACACATGCACACATATGTTTATTGTGGCACTATTCACAATAGCAAATACTTGTAACAAACTCAAATGCCCATCAATGATAGCCTGGATAANAGTTTACACTGTTGGTGGGAGTGTAAATTAGTTCAACCACTGTGGAAGACAGTGTGGTGATTCCTCAAGGATCTAAAACTAGAAATACCATTTGACCCAGCAATCCCATTACTGGGTATATACCCAAAGGATTATAAATCATTCTACTGTCTATAAAGACACATGCACATATATGTTTATTGTGGCACTATTCACAATAGCAAATACTTGTAACAAACTCAAATGCCCATCAATGATAGCCTGGATAAAGAAAATGTGGCGCATATACCCCATGGAATACTATGCAGCCATAAAAAAGGATGAGTTCATGGCCTTTGCAGGGACACAGATGAAGCTGGAAACCATCATTCTTAGCAAACTAACACAAAACAGAAAACCAAACACCACATGTTCTCCCTTATAAGTAGGAGTTGAACAATGAGAACACATGTACACAGGGAGGGGAATATCACACACCGGGGCCTGTCGAGAGTGGGGGATTAGGGGAGGGATAGCATTAGAAGAAATATCTAATGTAGATGACGGTTTATGGTTGCAGCAATACACCATGGCACGTGTATGCCTATGTAAAAAACCTACATGTTCTGCACATGTATCCCAGAACTTGAAGTATAATTAAAAAAAAAAAAAAGTGGTAAAGAAAGAAAACGAAAAAAGCTTTGCAGTGACACTCACTCTTTACTGGCAAGTTTCTCATTCAGAGATCCCCCTGGTCGGTTATGGTGGCTCATGCCTGTAATCCCAGCACTTTGAGAGGCCAAGGCAGGTGGATCACCTGAGGTCAGGAGTTGGAGAACAGCCTGGCCAAATGGCGAATCCCCGTTTCTACTAAAAGTAGAAAAATTAGCTGGGCATGGTGGCGGGCAACTGTAATCCCAGCTACTCAGGAGGTTGAGGCAGGGAGAATCGCTTGAACCTGGGAGGCAGAGGTTGCAGTGAACCGAGATGGCATCATTGCACTCCAGCCTGGGCGACAGAGCAAGACTCCGTCTCAAAAAAAAAAAAAAAAAAAAAAAAAAAAAAAAAAAAAAAGAAAGAAAGAAAGAGAGAAAGAAAGAGCACGTAAGTATATGTGAAAACATATCATCTTATCAGTAGATCCATGGTGACAATGACAACGGGAAGCCACAGAAGGCCTTTAATAAGCAGCATCTGAGGGTGAAAGTTATACAGAGATATAAAAAACTACAGTCTTGGTCATAGTAATTTTATCACCCAACTCTAAAGAGAAAAAGTTACACAGCATAAAATGAGAATGGTACTCCTTGCTTATGGACCAAAATTGAACCCCAAAAGCGTTAGCCGTAAGTAGGATGAATATGGCAAAAATATCCATGAAGTTTACTAACTGAAGCAAACCAAAAATCTCAATGTTTAGCCATAATCAGATATGGAGGAAAAATGGGGGTTTCTAGGAAGTTCTACTGGAAGGCAGCACTTTGACAACTCTTTTCCTGATAGTGATGTGATGGGAAATTGACACCAGAATCAGTCTGGTAATCCTTAATTTTAGAACTTGTCCATCTTTTTAAAACTTGATTGAGCTAATGCATCACATAATTTTGCTATTTTAATGTAGGTATTAGGCAAAGTGACAGGTAGATCTTAATTATCTTTACCAAATCTTTACGTGTGTGTGTGTGTGTGTGTGTGTGTGTGTAAGGAGTCTTGCTCTGTCACCCAGGCTGGAGTGCAGCGGGGCGATCCCGGCTCACTGTAACCTCCGCCTCCCGTGTTAAAGCGATTCCCCTGCCTCAGTCTCCTGAGTAGCTGGGACTATAGGCACGCCACCACAGCGGGCTCTATTTTTGTATTTTAGTAGAGACGGGGTGTCACCATGTTGGCCAGGATGGTCTTGATCTCATGATCTCGTGATCTACCCACCTCGGCCTCCTAAAGTGCTGGGATTACAGGCATGAGCAACCGTGCCTGGCCATCTTTATATATATTTTATAAAAAACCGTACCCTTAATACCAATTGCATAGCATCCTTAGATCAATGTATAACTTATGAAAAATGGAGGAGCTAAGGGGAATATAATTTTGGTTAAAGTTTTGGGAGTTTTCATTTATTTATTTTCCTTTTAAATATCCTCCTTTTATCCTTCCCAAGTATTTTATGAATATCAAATAATTACCTTTTCCTCTCTTCTTCAATTATTTTATAAAATAATTTCTGATAAAAAAATTCTACTGATTGATAGTTGCACATTATCAGTTCATTTTTAAAACTTTTATTTTTCTCCTTACATTTATCTGTTCTCAATCCATCTACTGGCAAGTACAGAGAGACTCCAGAGATTAGTCTCGATATTTTGAGTTAATCAAAAATGCATCATTTGGTCCTAACTGTCTGGCAAACTGAAGCATCTGGCTAATAGTATCATTCTGCTAGTATTTTAGATACTAGTGATAAAAATATTATGATGTATTTTCATTTTGAAGACAAAAGAATATAAATTGTTAAAATTTTAAATCAAATTATAATGATTCTTTTAGAGTGATTTTACTGATGATGAATTGCATAATTTCATTAAAAGGACTTCATAATTGCTTTTATTGTTTGTAGTTATGTTTTGGGAAATGTGATTTGACTCCTGTTATGTTTGCATATATGAATTAATGAGCTGAATTATAATAAGCTTCAATGAACAAAATGAGATACTACATTTCAAGTAATTTTCTTTTGCTCATTTTCAGCAAATCGTTTGAAAAGTTTAGATATAAAACTAACCAATTGTTTTCTTCAGGAAGAGGTCTTAGAATACACTTCTATAATTGATCAAGCAAAACACTATTATGGAAGCTTATTTTAAAATTATTCTTTATATATATCGCTAGAAAAGTATATGTAATAGGAAAAGCAAATAGCAAAATATTTCAAATTATTCATGTCTTATATAAAAGTTTTTTATTTCTAGCAGGTGTTTCTTTTATATTTATGTTCTGTACATGTAGTGCTAAACTAGTCTTATAATATGAGATGTCAAAGATTATAGATTTGTGATGTTCTCTGATAATTTTTTTCACCATAATTCTATGAAGAATTATTTCTGAGGTTTGCGAGTAGCAGATTATGAATAGGCTAGGGGAATCTAGAAAACTACCCACATATTCTACTTTCTAGATAAATATTCAGACTCCAACAACTTTCTTATTTACTAAAAGTGGGAATAATACTTTTTAGCAATTTTCTCTTATTGGTACTGTTACTGAAAAAAAATGGTGATCGTATTTTTAGGTTGATGTTTGCAGCTATAACAAGTAAACTTAGATTTTAAGTGGCTTAACACAATAGAATTTGTTTCTTGCTCAGATAACGTTTCAATGCAAATTTTCTGGGAGTCTTCGCTCTGTATGAAGTGTCATAAGCCACCTTTCTTTCACTTTGTTACTCCACTACTCCTGAAGGCCTCAGAATCCACAAAATTCAACAGTAAATGGGCAAAAAAGTAGTAAAAGCATGTCTTCTCTTTAAAAATTGAAAAATGACACAAATTTTTTTTTTGTCCACATTCCATTGGTGAAAAATCATCTCACCAGAATTAAAGGGAAGACTGAGAATGCAATTCCTGGTTGGAAAGCTCCCTCACAGTGATACATTTATATTATGGAAGATAAAACAGATTTTTAGTTGCTCTCTAGTGGCTCTTCTTAGTACTGAAGGAATAGAACCAATAATTGACTTGTTATGAAAAATGCCCATGCTTCTCTAATGACTATGCTAAATAACTAATTTTTATCTGACCCCAAATTAGTAGAACAAATATTGTCCAAAATTATTAAAGGTATTTATGTTAGTCCTACATGCTCTAATGTTTAAGTGATATCCTTTTGGCAATATTAATATTTATGGGCATCTAACTGGCCATATATAGATCATTCATAAATCTTTCCATTTCTCAGGAAATTTTGCAAAATGAAAATCTTGGAGAATTTTCCCAGATTATTCTTGCTTGATATCACTTAATCCTGTGATTAAATGAATATGTTACTGACAATTATTCATTATTTCAGTCCAAGAAGGGGTTCGTTCAAATATTCTTTTATTCAAAAAATAACAGATGCTGAAGAGGTTGTAGAGAAAAGGAAATGCTTATATGCTCTTGGTGGGGGTGTAAATCAGTTCAACATTTGTGGAAAACAGTGGGTCCACTCCTCAAAGAGCTAAAAATAGAACTACTGTTCAACCCAGCAACCCCGCTACTGGGCATATACCCAAAGCTATGTAAGTAATTCTATCAAAAAGACACACACATATGTTTGTTCATGGCAGCACTAATTGCAATAGCAAACATGTGGAATCAACTTAGAAGTTTATCAGTGGTAGGCTGAATGAAGAAAATTTGGTACATGTACACCAAGGAACATGCAGCCATAAAAAAGAATGAGATCATGTCCTTTGCAGGAACAAAGTTATAGTTTGGAGCTATAGGCCATTATACTTAGAAAACTGGTGCAGGAACAGAAAACCAGACACCACATGTTCTCACTTATAAGTGGGTGCTAAATGGTAAGAATGCATGGACACATAGAGGGGAACAAGAGACACTTGGGTCTACCTGATGGTGGAGGGTGAGAAGAGGGAGGGACCAGGAGAAACAACAAATGGGTACTAGGCTTAATACATGGGTGACAAAATAATCTGAACAACAAACCCCCATGACACGAGTTTACCTACAGGACAAACCTCCA
Organism: Rhinopithecus bieti; assembly: GCF_001698545.2. NCBI lineage: Eukaryota > Metazoa > Chordata > Mammalia > Primates > Cercopithecidae > Rhinopithecus > Rhinopithecus bieti. The sequence continues at coordinate 196,778 of NW_016810661.1, read as the reverse complement.
TAAGTACCCCTGAACTTAAAAATAAAAGTTAAAAAAAACAAATATTTTGTTGTTGTTCTGTTTCTTAGATGTAACAATTCTAGATTCTATGTGTTGTGTAGACCTCAGAAAGAGGTTTGAAAGTGAGTGTGTGAATGAGGTCTCCACTTCCCCTACTACACTGTGCTCACCGGAACTCCCTTCTTAAACCCGGAATTTAAACCTAATATCCTAGTCCTTGCAAAAAAAAACAACACTCTCAGGATTCTTTTTCTTCGCTCTCTTTTCTTTCTTTTGTTGACTACAAAGCTAGTAAGTCAACATTTGTTGACAATTGCCGCACCTATTGCCTTCTTAACATGTTCGTTATCTTCAGAATTTAGATTTATTTCCATAGTAAAAGCAGCTCAAGTGTCTGGTGATTATCGTTGTTTTTAAATTTGTGGCTTGAATTTGATTTGTCCTTCAATAGAATATGAGAAGGCAATGAAAATGAAGGTGAGACAATAAAGAAGAAGGTAAAGTAAAATATATGTAAAATATTATTTTGGAAGTAAGATCAAACAAAAAACAAAAACAAAAAGGAAAGGAGATAAAGCCGTATCATCAGCAATCTTCATTAGCAGAATGCACACATATTATATTTTATATATTGAGTCATATTTGATTACTTCTCAGGCAAAAAGTTGCTGTTTGTGTCGAACACATTTTATTTTATATATTTTTAAATTATACTTTCAGCCCATCATCTACATTAAGTGTTTATCCTAATCCTATCTGTCCTAATCCTATCTGTCCTAATCCTACTGTCCCCAATACCCCAACAGCCCCCAGAGTGTTATGTTCCCCTCTCTGTGCTCATATGTTCTCACTGGTCAACTCCCACTTATGAGTGAGAACATGCAATTTTTGGTTTTCTGTTCCTGTTTTAGTTTGGTAAAAATAATGGTTTCCAGCTTCATACATGTCTCTGCAATGGACATGAACTCATCCTTTTTATGACTGCATAGTATTCCATGGTGTATATGTGCCACATTTCTTTATCCAGTCTAATATTGATGTACATTTGGGTTGGTTCCAAGTCTTTGCTATTGTGAATAATGCTGCAATAAACACACATGTGCATGTGTCTTTATAGTAGAATGATTTATAATCTTTTGGGTATATACCCAGTAATAGGATTGCTGGGTCAAATGGTATTTCTGGTTCTAAATCCTTGAGGAATTATCACACTGTCTTCCATAATGGTTGAACTAATGAAAATCATTACTATTTCTCCACATCCTCTCTAGCATCTGTTGTTTCCTATCTTATTAATGATCACTGTTCTAACTGGAGTGAGATGGTATCTCATTGTGGTTTTGATTTGTATTTCTCTAATGACCAGTGATGACGAGCTTTGTTTCATCTGTTTTTTGGCCACATAAATATCTTCTTTTGAGAAGTGTCTGTTCATATCCTTTGCCCACTTTTAGATGGGGTTGTTTGTTTGATTGCTTGTTTTCTGTAAATTTGTTTAAGTTCCTGTAGATTCTGGATATTAGCCCCTTGTCAGATGGATAGATGGCAAAATTTTCTCCCATTCTGTAGGTTGCCTGTTCACTCTGATGATAGTTTCTTTTGCTGTGCAGAAGCTCTTTAGTTTAATTAGATCCCATTTGTCAATTTTGGCTTTTGTTGCAATTGCTTTTGGTTAAATACATTTTAAAAACATAGTATGTGTCAATTGATAGGGTATTAAGATTTAAAGATCATTGGTGTTTGCCCCTTGAAGGGAACAGGTGAAAGAATAGGTATTTCTGATGCTTAAACTTCTGTGTTAAGGTTTTTTTTTTTTTTTCAATAAAAACATTCTCAGAGTTTCAGCCAGATAAAATAGGAAATGTGTAAATTTTCTTACAAAATGATGTGTCAAAAGTTTCAACCCCAACATTTATGAATACTGGGTCTATCTTTTACTAAATTTACTAAGGAAACCCGGGCAATTAACCAACCTCTAGGATTCAGAATGTGTGTGTGTGTTTAAATCTGTACAAAGTAGATATACATTTTTAAGATTTTAGTGTATGATATAATTTACATAACATTCTTAATAAGAATGTGGGGAATACTAGGTACTAAATATGTATCAATTTCTATCTTATGGCTTTTAATTCCAAAATGAATGTATCCATAAGTTGATATGATCTTTTGTAAAGATAGGTAATTGATACTGTCAATAATTAAGGTTGGCATGTTGTGATAAGTAATTCTAGATTATATATCATTTAGTCATAAACTATATTTCTTTGCCCTTTTCCCTTTCTATGCAAAAGAACAAGAGCAACATGATTTTGAGAATCATAAATAAATCAGGGACATTATGAAATACCATAAAATAGTAATCTGTACATCAACTGTACATCATAGTTTTTAGCCCTGCCTTCACACTAGAATTACTGGAAAGCTGTTAGAAAATACCAATCCCTGGAGCCTGAAGTCTCCAAATCTTCAACTGCCGATTTACTCTTTCTGTGATGGGTTCAGAACACCAATATTTTTTAAAGCTGCCTGGATGACTGGCTAACATGGTGAAATCCCGTTTCTACTAAAAATACAAAAAATTAGCCGGCCGTGGTGGCGGGCGCCTGTAGTTACAGCTACTGGGGAGGCTGAGGCAGGAGAATGGCGTGAACCCGGGAGGCGGAGCTTGCAGTGAGCAGAGATCGCGCCACTGCACCCCAGCCTGGCGACAGAGCAAGACTCTGTCTCAAAATAAAAATAAATAAATAAATAAATAAATAAACAAATAAATAAAAATTTTAAAACTCTCTGGATGATTAATATGCAGACATGTTTGAGCATCACTTAAAAGACTCACTGGAAATAGTTGTGCCATAAAGAGTTGTCTACATTTATGCTCTATAAGGTATCATTACAATTTTTTCCTCTCTCCATGACAATTTGACTCTACCCTACCACATTTGTGAGCTTCAGACTCCTATATCCTACTGTCTTTCGAATGACATCAGTTATAAACTTTGCAGGAATCTAAACCTCAAAACAACACACCCTGAATTTAGTACCTTTATCTCAAATCTACTACTTCTCCTCTATTATGCATTTGAGTTATTAGCATGTAACCCATTCATGTGTTTAAGCCACAAATATAAGCATCAGCCTTAATGTCTTGCTTATCTTCTTTGTTTGCACCCAATTCCACACCAAAAGTTCCACATATTCTCTTACTCATCTTCTGTATCTGGCCGTATCTTTTCCTACTTGGGGCCATTATCCTATCTTGTTTGGACTATTTTTAAAGTTTTTCATTGGTCTCCTAGATTTCAGTCTTGCCCATTATCAGTTCAATTTCTATATTGAGCCATCCAAAAGCATATGATCGCCTTACTCTCTGACCTAAGATATCAATGTGACCTGTGATGTCCTTCATAATTGTCCCTTGCTTGCCTCTCACCTCTCTTCTCACTCTACTCCGGATATTCGAGTCACACTAACTTTCATTCTGTTTTCTGCATGTTTTTTCTTCTTTGAACATGCTGTCACTACTCCCGGAATCATACTTTCCTAATTCCTCTCTTTTATGCTCCTGACTCATCTTATGTCATCTCCTTCAGTCAGCCTTCTCTGACACTCAAATCTGTATAAAATTTTTTTCTTAGGGGTTCTCATGGTATGGTACTTCCCTTATCACAGCACCAAAAAATACATTGAATTATCCATCTACTTATTTATTTACTCAAAAATATTGAAAGCTTTTCAGTAAAACTTGTTGATCTTGTTCTCAGCTATGTTTCCAGTGATTTCCCCAGTACCTGATAAGTATTAGTTACCCAACCAATTTTTGATGAGTGAATGAGTAGAAATGATCATATTGTTTTTGAACATGAAAACAGATGACACCTTATCATGAAAATAGCCCTATAAGGCATGGGGCAATATTGGTGAAAATGAAGAGTAAACTATCATGGCAAATGTGCAGTGGAGTTGTTGGCAGAAAGAGGATTTATGATGCAATGCAGAATATTAAATAGCTTTCCACAGAAAAAGAAGCAGCATTTGATTACAAAGTCTTTTTAACCTAAATGTATATTAGAGACTGAAAAGTCCTCCATATATATATATATATTAGACATCCCCTTTTCAAAGTGTTGCAATAAAATTCAAGAACAAAGAGAAAAAGAAAACAATGAAACATTAACTAGCTTAAGAGAAAAATAATTTGGAGTAAAAAAGGAGGTTCACCTACAGAGAGAAATTACTGGGGAGGGGCAGAAGGCAAAAGAAAATTGTAAAACTTAAGTCTACTATCTTCAATTTTTTCCCCTAAAAGTATCGTCATATTTATCTACTGAAAATTAGGATTGTAGGGAAATTCAGTCGGGAACTTGAGTAGTGTCCTTCTCAAGTTCCCAGAGTTCATTTTAGATTAATGGGAAGGAAATTTATGAATGGCAAGTAAAAAGAATCTCAGAGTGATTTAGAAAACAATCAGAATAATCTATTTGTAAAGGATAAATCTATATTACTCAGGAATATTTACCAGTGTTCTATAGCTCAGGTATAAGAAGGAAGGTGACAGAGCTTCCCTGGGAAGGTTTTAGGATTCCAGGGCTGCTATAAGAAACTACACAGTTTCAAGAATGTGGAAATCATCCCGTGGATTTGGGACCCGAATCCGAGGATTCAAAAACTTTAATTCAGCTTTAGGATAGGTGTGTGATTTTTGGCCAAGGTCACAGATATAGTAAATATCAGCATATTACACACAAAGGGTAAGTATTTAAAGGGAATCTTACCAAATGTAATTAATTGTACAATAGTTTTCCTTTTATCTCTGTAAAAATAAGACAGAATAAACAAGTAACCTCAACTCTAGAGAAATTGTTCACAAAATAAAGCAAGTAGTATGCCTAAATGACACTTTTCATATTTTCCTAAGGAGCATAGGATTTGCTTCAATGTTTATTTGTTGGTCTCAGAGTAACAACTTTTTCATTGCTGTGAAAATGCCACCACCATGAAATGTATCACGCTTTAGTTTAGCAGATTGAAAATGGCCCTATAAGGCATGGGGCAATATTGGTGAAAATGAAGAGTAAACTATCATGGCAAATGTGCAATGGAGTTTTGGCAGAAAGGGGATTTATGATGCAATGCAGAATATTAAATAGCTTTCCACAGAAAAGAAGCAGCGTTTAAGAAGTCTTTTAACCTAAATATATATTAGAGACTGAAAACGTCCTGCGCATATATATATGTGTGTGTGTGTGTGTGTGTGTGTGTGTGTGTGTGTATTGTAACCCCCTTTTCAAAGTTTTGAAATAAAATTCAAGAACAAAGAGAAAAAGAAAACAATGAAATATTAATCTAAGAGAAAAACAATTTGGAGTAAAAAAATTAAATATGTCAAGCAATAAGAATTTGAGTGTGTAGAAGTGTGTGTGTGTGTGTGTGTGTGTATGTGTATGTATTTATTTCAAAACATCATTACAGAAAAGTAGACTTTTGTAATCACAACAACAAAACTGGTTTAGGTCTTAAAATTCATTCAAGTATGCAAAATAATTTTATCCACAATTGAGAAATTGTAGAAAGAAAACTGTATATCCCTTCTCATTCTTGTTCTTCACTCAATTGTCTTTAAACAATAAGTTTCTCTTAAAATGGCCATGATATTCTAACCTTTCAAGCTTCTTGAAATCTCAATGCAGTATCATTATAGTATTTTGCCAAGTTTCATACACACAGGCACATTATATCTTGTCTCTATGGATAATAATGCCTTAAAAGTCAATATTTTTCCCTAGACTTAAATGCTTTCCTGAAAGAGGATAGAAATCCTTCTGCAGAGTAAGTATTTCAAGGAAATCACAGTCCTAATCATTCTAAATGGACATAATATAATATACATTCATGACTCAACACATTTTTATATAACTTTTGCATGATCTTTAGAGGGAATTGAGGTATTGTCAGTGCTTGTTCAGTGCATATGTGGGTAGAGGAAAAGTCAGGAGTCTTCTATTCTGCCATTTTGCTGACATCCCCATTTTCATGATTTTTATAATCATAGTGGCACATTCAAACAAGAATTAATATATAATAAACATAAACATTATTCTTGCTTTCTTGGAAAGATGTCCAGTACTCCAGCTTGTGCTTAGAAATGACGCTATAGACTAGATATAAAATCTAAGGTCAGGCTTTTGATGTTTAAAGAAAGTTTAGAGTGAAGTGGCAAATACAGACTTAAAGGTCATGCACAATGGGCAACTCAATTTTGTCATGATTAAAATCGGGATAATAATTTCTGCATTGCCAGCTTCAGTTGAAGAAATAAGCAAAACTGAATACCCAAAGCCTAGCCACTTTTCGCAACGCTGTAGACATGTAACAGATGTTACATACCATCATAACTCATACTTAGAGTAAGAATTTGGTTTATAATCTTCTAAATTATACAACATAAAAGTGGAAGTTTTATTCCTGTAAAATTTTATTGAATTATTGACATATCATTTGAAGCATCACTCAATATGGAAGAAATTATTTATGCACCATTATTTGAAATATATCTAGTCTGTCCAATGAGTTACACTTGTCATACATAGCTAGACAAAAAGAAAAAAGGCCAAGTTCCTTTCTTTGAAAACATTACAATGTAACCGGGAAGGCCTGAACAAAGAGAACAATTATAGAACAATAAATAAAGATGCAGAGGGAAGGATTTTAAACTCTCAGTTCCTGTTCTTGAAATTTCAAGGAAGTATTTAGATTTGAGATGGGAAAAAAATGGAGTTCTTAAAATGCTAAGTGCCCTTGTCAACTGAACATCACCAGAAGGAATAACGGAGCAATAAGCTGATAATAATAAGTAGCAGTAGAAGTAGAACTAATGTTTACTTAAATTCACTTGATCCTGAGACTACATTGAGATGTCATGTGCCTTCTCTCATTTAAGTCTCATTGTAGCTGTGTTATTAACACTCTCTTCATTTTAAGATGAGAGAGTTAAAAGCTAGATTTGATAGGTTGCGTAACTTCTCTAGAAAAACAAAGACAGTAAAGTGGACATGCAAGAATTTGAAGCCAGGTTCTTATGTGGAGTAGTCATTATACACTAAATACAATAATGTGGGAATAATGAATTGTTCTGTGAAGCTCTGTTTTATTAATACCATATAAAATATTTGTGTTATTTAGTGTTCACTCATAATACATGTTAAACTCCATCTTATCTAACTCTTTTTTGTAGGAATCAACGTATAGATAAAAACAAAAATGTGAAAGTTGTTAACATACATGTAAATGGATGGATATTTGTATACACCCATGCATACAAGTATGATAACACATATGCACACATATGAACAGCATTCTACTTCTCACAACCTACTTTAAATGGCAGCTGTTCAGTAGAAAGGAATAGCAGTATGGTTAATACAATACACCCACTAACCATAAAATCATTTATATTTGACGTTGAAAATGTGTGTTTTATTATTTGGCTCGAGGGAATAGGCACATTTACAGCAGATTCTTATCAGAGACCAAGCAAAAGAAAGAAATTGCAAGGTGACTCCCCAAATCGAAAAGAAATTAGAAGCTGGCCAAATATCATGATTTTCCTCCCTTCTGCTCTGAACTGAAGCATCTTTCTTAATTGCATGCTCTGAGCTGGGCTTTTACATTTTTCTCTTTTTGCAGATCCTCAAACTATTTTATTCATAACAGGAGGGAGAAGAAAGAAACTTTGAGCAAGACAGAGGTTCCCAAATGGTATCGTATCTACAAGTTTCACGGCAACAGCACGTAAAACACATCACAAAGTGGAAAGTCTATTCAACGACAAAAAAAGTAGGACTGTCTTTTGTTTCTTTCTCCCACATGACTTGTTATGAGCAGAAAACTTCATAGATAGAAGTGATGACAAATTTACCTTGACATCACAATCTTGTCCCCATAAATCCTGTTTAATGTTTAATTAGACTGGAGAGGTCTGTAACCAACATGACTGAACTCATGTGGGTTTTGTCAGGTGAACACGGATGTCTTGCTTTTTAGTGTTTTTTCATTGAAGTGTGTTGAGCCTATTTGCAAAGACAATGTAACAGTCTTATACTATTTAGAAATAGTGTATTTTAGGATGTCTCATCTCTTTTCATATTTTTTTATTTCCATTTCCAGTAGAATTGGTAAGAGTAATTTCATTTGGAATCAATTCCTTGTGCTGATTATGATTCTGCAGGTGTTATATGGTAACTTAGTAATAGCTCTTATATATCTAAACCACCAGAGCTAATTTAGAGTAGAAATGCATATGGAATAATATATTGCTGCTCCACTGAATTTCAAAAGAATTCATTATGATTAATAATATTACAATAGCAATTGGAGGAAGTAATAATGATTTGCCACAAGTTATAAGGACTCATTGAATAGTTTTAACCTTACTACATTTAAACATTGAACTGCAAGTAAATTCAGCAATACTCAATAATGAGATTTGGGACTCATAATAACACTATTAATCATAGCTAGATTTTGTACATTTTATGGGAAGGAATATATATTTGGTGGATTTTATTTAAATATTTTAATGATTTTGATAAAGCTATATGTGTGAGATTTGGATCGCATAGTGATTATGTCTTTACAAAAGCCATATTTGTTTAAACGACTGATAGATGTAATTCTCTAGTGAATATTCCATATTTGCACCAAAATCCAACCTCTTTTTACAATTAAGATAAATAGGGTCCTTTGAGGAAAATAAAGAGTGCTTTAGCTAATAAAAATACAGAAACATCCAATCCTCTCTTGTTTACATTACAGAATCTCTGTCTCAGAATTAGCTTACATCTATTTATCTTCAGTTATTGGAGAAATCCTCAACATTGAACATAGGTGTAATTACAAAATGAGTTCAAATAAATGAATAGTTATCAAGTTTCTGGCTCTTTCACATTGGTATGTGAGGATGAAGTATATGAAGAAGTGTGAAGAAGTCAGGCTGCTTTATTGGGAATTCACTCTCATGGAATTCCCAATAAAGTAGATGCAGAGCAATATAGAGCTCAATATAACACAAGGTAAAACCTGTTCTACTAGGGAATGGAATAAAGTACCCCAAGGAGAGAACAATTCATTCTGCTTGAATAGTTCACAGAACACTTCATAGAAGAGATAACATTTTCAGCCAGACTTGATAGATGAGAGAAATTTCAGCTGTTGAAGGTGGCATGAAAAACGTGCCAAAAATACTAGCAGAGAAGTGGGTGTTGCTCAGTGGCCACAGGATACAGTGGGAAGATCTCAGACTCTTCCCTGGTATCCAGTTCCTCTGTGTTTCAATTAATGTAACTGTAAAATGTGTTACTTCTCTGTAATTATAATTTACTCCCACATAACAAAATTTGCATCATCAAACACATCAAGAAGTTTAAATCACCTTATTATTGATTTTGGTGTAAAAAATATTTTGATGACGACATTAAGAAAACACAGAAAATGCAACGATTATTTCAATGGGGAAGAGGTAAGCAGCATTATAATTGACTGGTCAAAGTCACAGGCTAAGTACCATTACAGCCAAAATTAGGAGTTATGAGGAAAGCAAAATGTAGGAAAAATAAGAGATAAGACGGAAGACAAAATATATAAAATTGGTGAAAATTAATAAGACAACAGTAAGATGCATAAGCTTGGACATGAATGAGTGAGAGTAGAGACCATGATGCAGACAAAGAGAACTGAATTCACCAATTATGAAAACAGTGGTAGTAATGGTGCTCCATAAGAAAAACAGTTAAGCAAGCCCTCCCAAACATTTCAGAGCATTTCACTGGGAACTCAGTAATCCTTAAACAGCTTTACCGGAAAAGAAGAGCAGCCACTAGTTCTGAAATTAGTCTAAATACATATATTAAAAGTCACCTCAAAGGTCTCTATGATAATGTTGCATTTTATCTCACATATCCTGAAAGGTTTATTTACTAGGGCATTTCAGGTATTGAGATGGAGTCAGCCATAAATACAGTATAACCTCACTTACACTTATGCATCTCAACTTAACAAAGCATATGTCAGAAAATCATCCCTCCTTGTACTTTCCAAACTTTGTCTAATGCAAAGTAAAGGGAGTTATTTAAGAAAATTTTATTAACCTTTAATACAGGAAAAATGAATATTGTATCTGAATTGAAAGGTTAGAAAAAATGTGTCCTCTGGTGAATCAAAATGAAAACTCACTCATCTGCTTAATGTGGATTTTTTTGACTATAATAATTTGCTGCTCAAAACTTCAGATGACATATTTTACAAACAGTTGTAAACAAACACTACATTCTGCATTTGGCTAAATTAGGGCCTTATGAAAGTATTTTAATGTTAAAAGAGGAAATAGTGAAATCTGATCTAATACTTTCAAAAATAAAACAGATACTCAAGAGCAGTTGTAGGTACTTTTTAGAAAGGGCTCAGCCACATTAAGACTAAATTCTAAATCATATAAAATCAGGAAATTTATTTTGTTCATTTGCTCATTGCTAATAAACACGTTTGCTCAATTAGCAGAAGTATAGACAACATTTTATGATAATGATCAGGCATCTTAAATGAAGCTTCAGAAAAAGTATGCAACTATTTCAAATGAATTTCTAATAATTACTCTTCCTTTTTAAAATTCTGATAAAACTTTCTAAATTTGACCACAACTGGGGCCTGAGAGTCAGTTGTCTTTATAGTGAGACAAATATTTTAAGTGTCCAGATGCTGCAGTCTCTCATAAAGTAGACCTTTGGTGGTAAAACAATAATAGTTCTATACCATTGAAAACCATAATACATTAATTTATTGCTTCCAGAGTTTTTGTTTATATTTAAAAGGAAAATGAGAAATATTTCCTGATTGAGACATACATTTATGTATTTACTGATACACTCAGGATATAGTTCAGCTCTTTTATTTCTGGACAATTATAAAGTTTATCATAAGGACAAGCAATAAAAGTCTTCTGAAAGTATAAGATTTGGATTATTTAATAACAATGTCCTCTGCGTTGTTAATGGCTTCTTGATTAGGAATTAATGACATGCTATCTGGAAGTACATTAGTGTATTTGAATGGAAACTGTTCAAACTCAGGCTATTGCTAAGGTAATAGAGACATATTCTCTTGCCTTCCTGGAAAGAACTTTGTTATCACCATTTATACATAGTGTAATTGAGTTATTCAGGAGCTGTTTTGCCCAATATCTAAATGTATATCATTAATGAAACTAAAATGAACTAGAGTTTCCCAGATGTCAGAAAACCCTCATTGTTTTCCTGATAACGTGTCTTCAAATAAACCAGACAGATGCATTCACGTGCAGCCTGTTCTACTTCATTTCAACACTTTGGAGGAGGAATACATCAATGTGATTTAAGAATAGATCTGCATATTAATATTTTCTATAATAAGGAGGAAATAAATACAATAAGTGTAACACATGTAATTTCATGATGATGTTATTCACAGAAGGTATATACAAAAGTCAGATGATAGATTGGCTGCTCTGAATAATAGTTGGAAAAAATTCTAAGAGAAAATGCATATAATAAAATTATTTGTTTGTTCTAAATTTTAAAAGTAAAATTATAAGCATCAAGTAACAATAAAGCTGAAGTGATTAGCAGAATAAAAATATCTTCCCTGTGATTTAACTTGTCAACATGTATGAAATTTAATGGTAAATACGAAAGAATTGTAATGATTAGGAGAGTATGAACTGCTATTCTTAAGGATGGCTTCTCTTTCAGTCACTTTTTTCTAGGTATCCCAGTCTATCAAAAAGTACAATTTCTTTCTTTTAAAAGATAATTACTGGTAACTTATAGTTTCAGCTCTACTCTTCATAATGACAAAATGTTTTTCTCTATTAATTAAAGGAAAACAGGTCACTGGAGCACATCTTTTTTTGTTGTTTGTTCCAAATAATATTTACCTAGCTTTATCATCACAGTAAGAGAGGTGAACCTTAAAAATTTCAAGGCTTGTTTGACTATAAGGAATTGCTGCTCAAACCTTCAGATAATAGATAATTTTTTTCTTTTACTTTAATTTCTGGGATACATGTGCAGAACGTGCAGGTTTGTTATATAGGTATACATGTGCCGTAGTGGTTTGCTGCACCTATCAGCCCATCATGTAGGTTTTAAGCCCCACATGCATTAGGTATTTGTCCTAATGCTTTCTCTCCCCTTGCTCCCCTCCCCTGACAGGCCCCAGTGTGTGATGTTCCCCTCCCTGTGTCTGTGTGTTCTCATTGTTCAACTCCCATTTATGAGTGAGAACATGTGGTGTTTGGTTTTCTGTTCCTGTGTTAGTTTGCTGAGAATGATGTCTTCCAGCTTCATCCATGTCCCTGCAAATGACATGAGATCTTTTTTTTTTATGGCTGCATAGTATTCCATGGTGTATATGTGCCACATTTTCTTTATCCAGTCTGTCACTGATGGTCATTTGGGTTGGTTCCAAGTCTTTGCTGTTGTCAATAGTGCAGCAATAAACATAGGTGTGCATGTGTTTTTATAGTAGATATTAGCTATAGTAGGCTACAGTAGGCTTTTGGCAAAGTCTTTAGGGTTTTCTAGGTACAGGATCATATTGTCAGGGAAAAGAGATAGTTTGACTTATTTTCCTGTTTTCCCTTGTAGAATAAGCAGACGACCTACAGATTTGGAGAAAATATTTGCAAACTATGCCTCCAACAAAGCTATAATATCCACAACCTATGATGAACTTAAACAAATCAATGAGAAAACAACAAAAAACCTTATTTGAAAATGGCCATAACAGACGTTTCTCTAAAGAAGGCATATTTGTAGCCAACAAATATGAAAAAATGCTCACTATCTCTAATCATCAGAGAAATGCAAGTCACAACCACAATAAGATACCATCTCCCACCAGTCAGAATGGCTATTAATAAAATGTCAGAAAAGCAGGAATACTGGCAAGTTTGCACAAAAAGGGAAAGACTTACACCGTGTGGAAATAATTAGTTCAGTACTGTGGAAAACCATTTGGAGATTTCTCAAAAAACTTAGAAAATGGAACTACCGTTTGACCCAACAATCCCATTACTGAATATATAGCCAAATGAAAATAGATCATTCAACAAAAAAGACAGATGCACTTGTATGTTCATCACTGTATTATTCACAATAGCAAAAACATGGTACCAATCTTGATGCCCATAAATGGGGACTGGGTATGGTACACATACACTATAGAATACTATGCAGTCATAAAAGAATGATACCATGTGCTTTGCAGCAACATAAATGGAGCTGGAGACCATAATCCTGAATATGTTAATGCAGGAAAAGAAAACTACTGCCTGTTCTCCCTTATAAGTGGGAGCTAAACATTTAGCATCCAAGGACATAAATATGGGAGCAATAGACATTGGAGACTACTAGACGAGAAAGAAAAGAAAAGAATGAGAGAATGGTTCAAGAAACTACCTATTGGCTACTATGCTCACTACCTGGATACACTATACTAGTGTAACAAACCTTCATATGTACGTTTCTAAAATAACATTAAAAAATACAAGTAAAGTAAAAAAAAAAAAAAATAGTATACCTGGAAAAAAAGAAAAACTTTCAAATAAGAAGAGATTAGGGATGTCACCGTGATAACACAATAGAATATTGCAGACCTTTTCCCCCACAGGAACACTGATCTAACAATATATGGACCAAAAAGCCTCTATGAGTACTTCAGAAATCAGTCAGGAAGTGGCAGTACTCCATGCAAGTGCAAAGCTGAGAATAGCTGCTTTGAAATGGGCAAAAAATGTTATTTTATTTCAAACAAGAGAGCACCTTTCCTAACAGCACTGCTCACAATTGGTAGGAAAACACACACACACACACACACACACACACACACACAAACACATTATGTTCTCTTGTGAGAGAAAAGAGAAGAGTAGAACATACATCATACATTTCATCACTTTGGGAAACTGCCCAAGGGACTGACTAGGAGCATTGAGAGTTAACTGGTATACCTTGAATGTCTGGGGTCCACAGAGATCAAAAGAGAGTTCAGCAGCTTATTGAAGCACTGGACCACACATCATACCACACAGAAACCAGCACAATTCACCACAATTGGGATTAAATGCCGGGTTTGTGGCTTCTCTCTTGGGATGGAAAAAGTAGAGTAGAATGTGCATCTGATATTCAGCTTTTCTGGGACTGTTTGAGGTACTGATTACTGCCTTATCTGACTCAGAGTCCTGATGGGGGGCTGGCATAACTTGTATGCTTGGAGGTTACAGAGCACAAGAGAGGTCAGTAGCTTATGACAGTACCGGAGAACCTGCAATATCACAGACAGACACCAGAGAGAGAAAGAGACTACAAGCTCCTGAGAAAGAAACTGACCAGTCTCTGCAATAGAGAAATTACATGCACAAGCCTAGAGAAAAGACATATGTACACAAGATTTGAGAAACCCTCATATGTATAAAAGACTTGAGAAGCCAGGCAGATTGGGGGTGGTCTTTCCCTGAATGAAGTCAGTCCATAAAGACTCAGAGAGGTAGCTTCTTTCAAGTGCATGGACACGTGTAACACAATGTTACGCGGCATACAAAGAAACAGAAATAAGGCCTAATCAAAGAAACAAAATAAATTTTTAGAAACAAACTCTAGGGAAATAGGTGTATATAAATTACATAACAAAGAATTCAAAATAACTGTCAACAAGATGATCAATAAGTTCAGAAAGCAATGCATGAACAAAATGAGAATATTAGCAAGATATAAACTAATAACAAAGCAACCAACAAACAAACGTTTTGGATATGAAGAACACAATGACTGAACTGAAAAATTCACTGCAGTTTCTAGATCAATCCAAAGAAAAAATCAACAAACTTGAAGATAGGTCATTTGAAATTATCCAACCTGAGAAATAAAAAGAAAAAAAAATGGGAAAGAGTGATGAAAGCCAAAGGACTTGAAGTACATCATCAAATGAACAAATATGGGAGTTCCAGATGAAGAAGAAAAGAGAAAGGGCCAGAAAATTTACTTGGACAATATTGTCTAACATGGTCTGAAATCTGGGGAAAAATCTGCAGATTTGAAAAGCCCAATGAATTAGAACTGGAATGAACCTAAAGAAGCCCATACCGAAATACACGATAATAAAATTGTCAAAATTAAATAATGAAGAGAATTTCTAAACAATATGAGAAAAGCAACTCATCACATACAACTCACCACATTACATATATATTCATAAGACTATCAGTGATTTATCAGCAGAAATCTTGTGGGCCAGAAAGACTTGGTATGATATAGTAAAAGTGCTGGGAACAAAAACAAAACAAAACAAAACAAAACCCCACCAGCCAGCCATAAGTACCATAACCAGCAACAATATCTTTCAGGAATGAAGGAGAAATAAAGACTTTTCCAGGAAAGCAAAAGCTGCAGGATACATCACCACTAGACCTGCCTTCCAGGAAATACTAAAGGGAACTCTTCATGTTAAAATAAAAGGACACAAGATAACAACATGAAAGCATATATAAGTATGAAGCTCACTGATAAGGGTAAATTTATAGATAAATAAAAATATGGTAATCTTGTAATGGTGATGTATAAATAACTTTTAATTCTGAAATAGGAGTTAGCAAAAAAACATAAAAATAACTACAACTATTAAAATAGGTTAATTGACACACAATATAAAAAGATGTGACTTGTGACATCAGTGTTAAGTCAGTTGGGAGAAAAAAGGTGTAGTGTTTTTGTATGTGATTCAAGCTAACTTGTTACCCACTTAAAACAGATTGTTATCATGATAAGGTGTTTTATGTAATCCCCATGGTAACCATGAGAAAATATAGACATAAGATATGAAAAATAAAATGAGAAAGGAATCAAAGTATGTCACTACTAAGAATTCAATAAAACGGAAAAGCAAGAAGCAAGAGGAGAGGGTAAAAAGCTACAAAGCAGCGATATGAACTGTTTATGTTCTTCTTAAATTCATATGTAGAGGTCTAAATTCCCAGTACGATGCTATATAGAGGTGGGGCCTTTGGGGGGTAATTAGGTCATGAGGGTGGAGCTCTCTTGAATGGAATTAATGACCACCTAAAAACAGAAGAAGATGCAGGATCTCACTTTTCACTCTCCACTTGGGGAGGGTAGATGGCCTCCCCAACGTTGCAACGAGTGGATGGCCCTCTGCAACCAAGAGTGGGCCCACACCAGACACTAAATATACCAGTACCTTGATTTTAGGCTTCCCAGTCTCCAAACTATGAAAAGTAAATATCTATTAGTTAAGTATCCCACTCTATGGTAAATTGTGACAGCAGCCCAAACTGACAAAGATGGACAGCATAAAACATTGAATAAAATGGCAAAAGTAAATTATTACTATCAGTAATTACTTTAAATGTAAATGGATTAAACTCCCACTTAAATAAAAAACCTAGAGAGGTCAAATGGATTCAAAGAATAATATTCAGCTGTAGGCTTTCTAGAAGAGACTCATTTTAGATTTAACAACACACATTGGCCAAAAGTGAAAGAATGAAAAAAGATATCCCATACATAATGATAACTAAAGAAGAACAAAGGTGCCATACTTCAATCAAACAAAATAGACTTTAAGTCAAAACCTGTTGCAAGAGACAAAGAAAGATATTATATACTGATAAAAAGATCAACTTAAAGACAAGATATAACAATAATAAATATATGTGACCCAACATTAGAACACCCAAATATTTGAGGCAAATACTGATTCAAGTGAAGGCAGAAATAGAAAGCAAGGCAATAATAATAGGAGATCTCAATATCCCATATTCAATAATGGATGTAACTTTCAGGAGATCAATAAGGTAGCAGAGGCCTTGAATAAGTATGATAAAACAAATGAAACTAACAGACATATACAGAACATTCTACCCATTTAAAGCAGCAGAATGCACATTCTTCTCAAGAGCACAAGGAATGTTCTCCAGGACAGATCACCTGTTAGGTCATTAAGGCAAATTTTAACAAATTTAAGAAGATTGGCATAATGTCAAGTGTCTTCTCTGACCACAGTGGAAGGAAGCTAGAAATCAATAGCAGAATAAAAACTGAAAAAATAAAAAATAAAAGAAAATTAAACACATTCGGACAACTAATATGTCAAAGAAGGGAAAGTTAAAGGGAACAATTTGTCAAAAGGGAAATTAGAATATATCCTGATAGAAACAAAAATAAAGCACAACAGATCAAAATCTATGGGATGTAGCAAAGGCAATAGTAAAAGGGAAGTTTATAGCAGCAAATGCCTACATTATAAAAGAAGAAAAATCTCAAATAAAATATCTAACTTTATACCTCAAAGAACTAGAAAAATAAGAATAATCTAAACATAAAGTTAGCAGAAACAGGAAAATAATAAATACTTGATAAGAAAAAATAGAGAATAAAAAAAGTAAAACATTAACAAAATTAAGGAGATTTTTTGAAAACTCAATCAGTTGACAAACCTTTAGGAAACTAAGAAAAAAAGAGAGAAGATTCAAAATAAATAAAATCAGAAAGAAAGGAGGAGACATTACAAATAATGCCACAAAATAAAAGAATTTCAAGAGATTGCTATGAAAATTTTGTTAAAATTTGAATAACCTAAAAGAAATGGATAAATTTCTAGAAACCTACAAACTACCAAGACTGAATTATAAAGAAAATTCTTAACAGACTTATAACTAGTAAGAAAGTTGAATAAGTTATCAAAAACTTCCCAGCAAAGAAAAGTTCATGTTCATCACAGCATTACTAACGGTAAACAAGAGTTAGATACAAACTGTCCGTCAATGGATAAATGGATTAAAAAATGTGATATATACATACAATGAAATATTATTTGTCAAGAAAAGAGAAAATATTGTTATATGCTACAACATGGATACACTTTAAAGATATTATATTAAGCAAAATATACCAGTCATAGAAGGACAACAAATGCATGATTTTCCTTATGGGAGGTATTTAAGTAGTCAAACTCTTAGAACCAGAAAGTAGAATGCTGGTTACCAGCGTCTGAAGAGGGGAAAATGGAAAGTCATTGTTCAATGGGTAGAGTTTCAGTCATGCAAAATGAAAAAGTTCTACAGATATGCTCTACAACAAAGTGTATATAGTTAACAAGATTTTACTGTACACTTATAATTTGTTAAAAAGGTGAATGTCATATTATATGCCTTTGCCACAGTGATAACAAGTTAGATATCTCACAACTATTTCAAGGTAAAAGAACCCTGCCTTACTTGATTTTACTTTCTAAAGTAACAGGCAAAAATATTTTAGATTTACTGGAGACTCTATTCAAATTTTAAATCCAACTTTAACAATTTCAAGAAGAATCCCTGTTTTCTATTCCAGAATTATTTTTTAATCTTTATCAAACTTGGATTATCATATTTGACTGTCCTTTTATGATAGTGTCAAATGGATTTAATAGTACCTTAGGGACCATTATTAGAAAGTGACCTAATAAATTGCTATAAATTTGATGCACTTTCTATTAACAGGGTGTAAAAACTTGAATATAAGAAAAATAATTGAAGTTTCTCATAATGGCACACACTCATATGGTTTTGACATGCTCACTTCTCAAAACATATATGTTTATGATATGACTTTAATAATTCTGCCATATAGACTAGCTTTCCCTCAAGATTATATATACACATATATATATGTGTGTGTGTATATATATATGTGTGTGTGTGTGGGTGTATACATATATATATATTTATATATAATTTTAAACAAGATCAAGTCTTCTATGGTTATTGGTTCCAATTTCAGTTATTCTCAGCTGTAGGCCTTAAGTATCTTTGAGACAGTAAGATAAGCTTTAACACTTGACATGAATCACAAAGTGGGAAAAAGGAGGTTTCATTTACTACAAAATTCCATGGAATAAAACATTTCTTCCTGGTTTTCCCTTAGTTTGACATCAAATATTTATAGTATGGCTAACCACCTGCACTCAGTGGCCAGGCAGAGGGCCATGTCATCATCATAATGCCAAATTTACTGTCACAATCTGTTCCCAGGAATCCAGAATATGAACAATAAAAAAACGATGACAGAACCTTTGCTGAAAGTTTTGAGTTTGACTCTATGTTTTCTGGCATTGTGTGCTGATGGATTTTCCAACTCAAATACAGATAACTGAGCCCTATAATCACCTTGAAGAGCTGCCCTTGTAATGCACCCACCCCTACGCAGAGGAGAAATGCCTACAGTGAGATTGCTGAATGTTCCAGAAAGGACCCTTTTAAATTTGTCGTACGCATGGTTTCATAGTTGTTAAAATACTCTTTAAAAAGTAAACTTTGCACCCATTTCCATACAAGATCTTTTAGGCTCACAATGAGGCCCTGAAGCCTCATACTATCCCTCATGTGCAGATTCGAGGGTTTTCATAACTCTTGAATTTCACTTATGTAGTTTGTTTCATTTGAATCAAGAAAATAGCTCTTGGGTAACTTTCATGTTTCAATGAATATAAGATCAAGGTATCCCATTAAATTGATACATGGAGTATGTGTCTTGATACATAGAGTACCATTTTAGTGGGATTAAAATTACCATAAAGTGTGTAGAACAAAATTACTGTAAAATCTGCAGTATTTTCAGATTTTAACTTTGAAATATACCCCCTTTCCATTCACCTCCTCGCAATCTCAAACACCACCACCCAAGTATCTTGCTGGACTAGTTTTCCGGGCTTGTTACTTGGAAAACGCTTGTGTAGAGCTTGTTTAAGGCCCAAAAGGGACTGTCCTTGGTGCTGAAAAGGGAAGCAGCCACATGGTCATTGTTTTTCGGAAAAGAGTCTCTTACCTAGAAAGCTGAACTGCTTTTTGGCCACTTTCTGCATCATGAGCATAATCAAACCTCTAAGCCCAGGGCATCCCTTTGGCTAGTTATGATTTCTATTACTTGGTGCTGAAATTTTAAATTTCAAATCTTTTCATAATCTTCACTTTCAGTATTGTATTAAAATACTCTTTAAGATAGTCTTGGTAAGATGTCAAATTTTAAAAATACATTATGTTTTAGTCATGACATCAATTTTAAAACAAATGTAATGGTGGAGAGGACCGCATTTTGAATATAGGGACCTAGCATGCCCTTTCTAGAAAATGACTGAAATGAAGAAAGTCACATAAATATGGAAAAACACCACATCAGTATTAGAGATGGGTGATAAAGCTGCTATCTAATAGCCAAAATCAGAAACATCAAAATATTTCTGGGGGGGAAAAAAAACAGACAGAAATAAAACCAAGGATAAATTATCTACCTTTAAAAAAGTAAAGGGATAAAGAAGAAGGCAGTATCTAAAACAGATAAGACTTACTCCTATTGAAAAATTTTCATGAAATATGTGCAAACAACATGCAAAATAAGCTAACTTAAGCTTGTGGTATTGGCTACAGAATTTAAAGAAGTGTGTGATGCAGCTCTTCCTCTAACTTGATAGGCTGTGGGGTGTGATTGTAACGGTGAGTAGCAAAGAGTGGGTGTGACTGGTCCACATCTCAGCAGAGAAAAGTATTGTGTCATTGACATTATTCAAAATTCCAGAGCATGGTGATTTAAAAACTTCAACCCTTATTTAGTTTTATTATTATTTTAGAATCTCTACGAGTTATGCTGGTCATTATTAGTGGTGTTACTACCAATACCATTGCCTTCATAGCCACTGGTTTACTCTGTATTAAAAATGGAAACTTGGCCAAACAAACAAACAAAAAATACCTGTTTAAAAGGGCCTAAGGGCAAGATGCCTTTACCAACCTGAGGGAAGAATGGACACCAAACTCAAGGTCTCCCTGTAGGACTGCCTACGCCACATCTTTCTCTCTATCATCCTAATTACCAAACAGTATAGAACTTATCATGTTCTACCATATTCAAAACTAAAACTATTATTCCACATTAAAATAATTTTATAGAACAACCATCTCATGGAAAAATGTTTCAAGTATATCAGTTAGTTATAACAATGCTACGAGAGAGATAACAGTATATATATTTGCACAGAAAACATAAAACATGAACAGTGGAATTACATGCATTAGTTTATTCTTTATTTTATGATTTTCTTTTTTTAACTTTATAAAATAAGCATTATAATTATTACTAAAAGACACAATCATCAAAATATTTAAAGGTTTTCTATATAAAGGGACATTATAGCAATGTGGACTTGTACCATCTCTTTATTATTTCTCTTCCAGAAGTTATTTTAAAAAAACAGAAACTGTGAGACCTTATTATCCAGCTGCATGTGGTATTTTCAACTCAAATACTCATTTTAGCAAACACATGCATGTGCGTGCATAGACACGTATTATTTTCAATATCACGGTCATTTAACAATAATTTCCTGAAGATTAAGATGGTATAAAAGTTAAAGAGACTCTAGAATCACGACGTTAAATTTTGAACCTGATTGTCATTTGTTTTGTAACACTATACATTTTGCTTTCCCTAAACAAAACTGTAAGCCTTTTATATAGTTGCTTAAATATCTGGACTTAAATCATACCATTCTTATAAAATTTAAAATGAGAAATATATTTAAAGAGCTTTGTGTAATTTTTGGCACATTTTAAACAACAAATGCTCATCATTTTTTGTTGAATAACAACTATGTATAAGACACTGTGCTAGCAATGGGTGGCTATTAAAGTACTACTACAAGATAATTTATTTTTTTCAGTATAATTTTGTAATTAATACTTGTGAAAGATTAGAGAATATAAAGTTTTACTTTTAATTTTTCTATCAGCACTGATAGTGTAAGTCTCTTAACTCATTATCTACTTTTATTTTTATTTATTACAACAGCAGGTTAAATCATTTCCCCTTATTGGCTGGTATAATATGCAGGCTTTCTTAATTATCTAACATAGTAAAAAGCGCTGTTTATCAGGTGCCATATGTTAATAAGTATTTAATATAATTGGAAATCTTCGGGTAGTGAGAGGAGATGCTGCCAAAACATGAATGATTTGTCCATATCATCGTTTTCTGACTCTTATAATTCCCAACTGTTATAATAAGGCTTGGGTGAAATATTAGAGATGGAATATCACAGATCTGTTAGCTTGCCAACATTTTTATACATCAAAGAAAAAAATAACTATCATCATCATTCCTGAATTTTGTCTCTGCTAATGTGAGGAATGTTCTATCAGGAATGGCTACCTTAAGCAACTTT
This sequence comes from Rhinopithecus bieti, assembly GCF_001698545.2. Taxonomy (NCBI): domain Eukaryota; kingdom Metazoa; phylum Chordata; class Mammalia; order Primates; family Cercopithecidae; genus Rhinopithecus; species Rhinopithecus bieti. The sequence continues at coordinate 174,479 of NW_016810661.1, read as the reverse complement.
TCAGAATCTCATTACATATTTTCATCATTGAACCATTAGCCAGAATGGTGAGAAAAGAAGCATTCTAGGCAACCTAAGCACTTAAACAGAGAGACCTGTATAAAGTGGAATAGATGCTGGACCAACAGTAAGAATGGCGCTAGATTCCCAGGGCTACTATTAATGAATACTTTTACATTAGGAAGTCACTTCAGATTCCTGAGCCTTAGCTTTTGAATTTCTAAAATGAAGGGTTATAACCAAATTAGGACAAAAATCTATTTTATTTCCCAGGCTCTAGGTGATACGTAATGTACCTATGTATCTGATTTTCAACAAATTTTAATTCAATAATATACTCTAAAATTTTGCTTTGTCAATCTTTAAAGCATTCATTAAACTTTAAAGTTGAGAAATAAGATATTGATAGCTCTCACTTGAACTTGGGTGATCTTTGCAATTATGAATTTATTCAATGAACCCCTTTTAATTTATGAATATAATATTTCTGGTTTTCTGAGGGTTTCTTCCTCAATATAGGTCATAACCATTGGAGATAACCAGAGCATGCTTCATGCACACATACATGTTGAATCTAAGCCCTTACGGAGTCTCTACTATAACTGTTTAAAGGTGATGGAACTAAGGCTTGGAGTGGTAAACTATATGTTTAAGAAAGGACACACTTTAAATGGTAGGTCAAATACGATGTAAACATCACTACAAATAACTTCTTAGTAATTTGAAAGATAATCAAATAAAAATTTCTGAGAAGACAGTTTTTTACAAAACAGTATGTACAAGATTTGACACATAAAAAAATTTCAGTACAAAGTAATACATATTGGTAGATAAATGTGTAGCAGTAGTTACAAATGTGGTAAACTCACAATCTTATGTAATTATATTACCTTCCACCTCCCGTCTCTCATGCCTCAATTTTTGTTGTTTGCATAACAATATACTGTCTAGATAAATGAACAAGAGATGGAGAAGAGAGAGAGGTATATAATTATTTACTATTATGCTAATAACTAATGAAAGTGTATTTTTTTTTTCTCTAGGGAGAGAATATAAACAGCTGAACTTTTGTGGTTAAGGGACTTTTACTACTCACCAATTTAAAGTCCATGTATGTATTTCTTTTTAAACAAAAATAAATGAATAATGTATAAACAAACTAATATAATTGCAAATTTTGGTGAAATAAATTTTAATATAATATTAAATAAAATATGTTTCAAAAATAAGGCAAGAATAGTCTTATGAATTAAAAAACCCCCCAACCCTATTTAATGAAAAAAAGAAAATTTCAAAGAGTATTACGGTTACCTCATTCAACTCATTAAGATACAGCAATTGCATGCTATTTGCACATTTCCCAGAGCATTAAAAGATGCTAACTTTACATTTTTAAATGCCACCACGACCTCAGAAGCCAACGTTGATTTAGAAAATTTAAACTAGCATATTATACACACAAACACGTGCACCGTCAGATCAATCTCATAAATTCAATCATGGTTATAAATGACAAGAAGTAGAACTCTGACAATGATTCAAATTGTATACTAAGATAAATTTGCATAATAAATTTAGTTTATCATCTAAGAATTCAACAAATATACAATGTAATTATTATTAATGAATCAATAAATGAAAAAATTTCAACTTAATGACCTGAATGTAAAAATGTATTGTAAAAAATTAATTCTTATTCCTGAAAGAGCAATGATTAACTAAAAAAGTAAAAGTAAATTAATATAACAATTTATATGCTACAAACCAAGGGTAACTTAAATGTGATAAAATGATATACTGTATTCTTAAGTATAAGTCGTGATTTTACTTAAGAAGGGATTCTATTAGTTATCATTGCTCTGGAACTGTCTCCCTAGAAAAAGTTAAAGGAAATCTGAAAAGTATATTGATCAGGTGAATTTAATTAAAAAGACTTCTAATCAGAAATGGGCAAACACATGATCAGGCAATACATTATAAGCACATATGGCTAACAAACCCTTTGAAAAAATATTTGATTTGAAATCATTAAAGAAATTTAATTTATAAACAATGAAATTTTATTTCTTCTAGAGAATAAAACACATTTAAAGATTCTTATGAGTATCAATCTAAGACTGCAAAATAAATCTTATATTTCTTGTAAAAGTATCTTTTTTTTAATTGGGGATAAAGGAGAAATTTAGCTTTATGATTTCAAAACCTTAGGATTTTCATACTGTTTCATACTGCTTTTCCATATTTCAGACATATTACAGGGACATTCTCATGAATATTGGTCCCTTGACATACTGTTTATAATAGTGAAAAATGTAAACAATATAAATATCTAATAAGAAGAAGAAGGTTGTAACATAGGTTAGTGGCAGATAAACATTTACGGAAGTATTTTTAGTAAGAGAATACCAAAATTGTGTAAATTTAAAATTTCATTTTATGTTAATATTTAAATTTCTGAAAGTATATTATACAAAACATGTCACTGATATTTCAATAATGAATATTTTTATTGCCTATTGTATTACAAATTATGCTTTTCATTAAAATTATATGCAATCAGAAATATATTACAAATATAAATGTTGTCAAATTTTAAAAAGTTAAATACCTTTCAGTGATAGACATCAAATAAATCTTCATAGTAGTCAGAATTCATTTGGAATTTTAAAATAAAAATGAGCCTGAACCCCTATTAGCCAAACAAAATCAATGTGTGTAGCTGTGACCCGAATAGCAATTCACTTTAGTTGGAGGTAGATGGGGTTAGTGTTATGTGTTGTTTGGAGAATATTGTTAACATTTTAAACAATAAAAAAAAACTCTTCAGATATTCAAGACTTTATTAGTTGTCTATAGTGTCTGTTTCGTTGAGTGTAACTAGGGTCTGTTTCGATGAATGTAACATGGAATATGTGGAAGAAATAATTTTACAGATAAATTCAGGTCTGGCACACAGAGTATTCCTGTACTATCCAAAGTCAGAGCAGCTGAAATGTCCCTCTGATCCTTCTGCATCATCCTCCAACAAAAGTGTTGCAATGTACCAATTGTTTTTTTCTTGTTCCTAAGTAAAGCTCAATAATTCTACAGAAGTCTGTACTCCCTGTCATATATTCAAATTGTTTGACATATTGAAAACTGAAATAAAATTATGCTTTTAGAATTGAGTAATGCATATATTATGAAACATGAAAGATCTAAAATTCATAGTCTATGCTTCCTTACTTTAGGAAATTAAAAAAACAAGACAGCAATTTCAGCTTAAATCAAGCAGAAGAACAGAAATAATTAAAACTGGAACAGAAATCAATAAATTTGAAAATGGGAAAACAGAGAAAATCAATGAAATAGAAAACAATTTATAATAATAAAAGAGAGAGATAGAAGACAAAATTATCAATACCAGATATAAAAAATAGACCCTTTGTACTTTTCCCATGGACATTAAACAATAACAAAAGAGTACAACAAACAACTCTATACCCACACATTTAATAATTTAGGTAAAATTAATACCATTACTTGAAAGATATAAATACCCAAAATTCAAACAAAGAAAAGAGACAATCAGAAAAAAAATCTGATTAAGCCCATATCTATTAATGAAATTGAATAAATAATTAATAACCTTCCAACCTCCCAAAAAATGAAGCATCAGGTCCAGATAGTTTCATTGGTGAATTCTACCAAACGTTTAAGTAGGAAATGATACCAATTTTCCAGGATCTGTTTCAGAAAATACACACAGAAGACAAACTTCCTAGCACATTCTATGAGGTCAGCATTACCCTACCAGCAAAACAAATTAAGACATTATAGAAGAGTGAAAGTAAACTACAGACCAATATCTCTCATGAACACAGATACAAACAATCCTCAACAAAATATTAGCAAATTGACTTCAACAATGTGTAGAAAGAATTATACACCATCATCAAGTAGGATTTATTTCAGCTGGGCAAGTTTGATTCAAAATATGAAAATCAATTTATGTTATACAACGTATCAACAGGGTAAAATGAATCATATGATTATATTAATTGATATATTTTATGAGCAGAAACATCTTTCATTTCTAAACATTTGACTTGGGGCTATGCAACAAAACTATTTTATTGTTTTGGGACCTGAAGTAAATACATACTTGCATATTTAACTCTTAACAATTATTATTGTTTACAGGTTAAAAAAAAAAACAGCATTCAAAACTGACTTAACTTGATTTTAGCTGAATTCACACGGAGTAATGGTTGGTTCTACTACTTATACTTTTCACGAGGCATTTCGAATAAACACTGTAACATGTTCTAACTGTAAAATACACAGTACTTGAAAACAAATTTATGTAAATGAAACTATTTGATAAAATGTCACAATTACCTAAGTTATTTGTCCTCATTTAGGACAATTAAAACTATCTATGCAAATGAAAGTACTAATTATCATCCCTATAGGTATATCAACAAAGTGAAAAGAGAGTATCTAAATTTGCCTTTGTACACCCTCATACTAACTGTAGGGGTTGATTGGAGCCAGGTACTCACTGTCCAGCTTCAAAACAAATTGCAAAGAGATTTCCCAACATCTACTCTGGTGGCAAGAGTTGGCTACAAATAGTTCCTATCAGATGACAACAATTTTAGGAAAGATGAAATCTATACTAGGATAGATGAAGGATTTTAAAGAATAAGCTATAATTTCCAAACCAACTTCCCTAACAGGTTTTATAGTAAATGGCAATAAATACTTTGAACACTGAAACATAACACTGAATTACAAACAAAAGAAAAGTGAAAGAGGGAAAAAAGAAATGGAGGGGAGGAGAAAGGAATAATTCTGGTATCAGATGAAATAGGAGAAGGAGGAAAATGAGAAGAATGGGGAAAAGAGGAGCAGGGAGCAAAGGAGGAAGTGGGAGAGAAAGAGAAGAGAGACAGCAAGAAGGGGTTGGGAGTAATTACATGTATTTTTTGTCTGTTGTGTGTTTTGTTCTAGACTCTGACCTCACATTTACAGTTTACTTAGTAATAAAAGAAAAAAAAATATTGAATCCTTTTCAGAAAATTTCAAATGTGCATAAGGCTCTTTCACTTCTAAAATATAACCAAGCAAGCAAGCAAACAAACATAAGCAACAAGATCCCTCAATTCTCCATTTCCCATTGTGATTTTATTTCTCTCCGTCTTTTCTAATTTCTTGGAAAATTACCACCTTCCCGTCTTCCGTTCACTTCTTCAACTTATTAGAATCTTGTTTAATCAAATTTGCTCTCCCAAAATACTAATGTCATGCTTTTAATGACAATCTAATTACCAATTCCAACATGAATTTTTTGCAATTCTTATACAACACAGTGTATTAATTGGCAGTGGTCGACACTGCCAATTAATCCTCTTTGGGGATTCTTAATAACATTCTCTGCGGATGTTGCTTCTACCTCTCTGACGACTTTTCAGATTGCTTCTATTGGCTTCATCGTCCATCTGGGCCCTTAAATATTTTCTTAAGGTACCCATTCAGCCCTCTGAATTTTATTCTCACATATTTTCTTGTATAATAATATTACTATATTTGTAGCTTTTAAAACTGCCAAATCACCTATCAAATAAATAAATTTGTACTTCATCAATTGGCTCCTAAGTCACTATTTCCATCACATATCATCTGTGAATCTCTGAAATCACATGTTTATTTTCTTGTAGCTGTTTCTACCTGTTATGCCTTAATATGTTTCTCCTCCCTTGCTTTTTTCTTTTTTTTTTTAATTCTTAGGAGAGGCACTACCGTTTACCTATTCAACTAAATGAGTAACTGTGGATTTATTCCAGACACCTCCCTGAGTTTCGTGCTCAAATTCAATCAGTCAGAAAGTGCTCCAAATTGTATCCAAATAGGTCTCTGATTTAATCTTCTCCAGTTGCATACTCATTATCAGCTGAGATACTAATAACACTATATATAGTTCCACTCACCAAGCTATCCTGCATGACATTAGGGTTGATCTTTCTATATTTCAATTTTGATCATGTCACTTCCAACATAAGGTCACTCACTGATCCTCCTCCCAGGGCCTACAGAGCAAGTTTAATATTGTTCTGTTAGAATGTGGGCTTGGGGCTTTTGACCTGCTGCATACCTCCCTGTTTTAAGTCTTCTAAAATAAATTTCCCATCAATTATTTTATATCCCACTACACAAAATACATTTGTAATTCATCAGCCTTGCCATGTGTATAAAACGTGTGCTCTCATGCATGAAGATTCCTCTTCTTGGAATACCCTTTTCCCTCAGCTACATATATAGTTTTCCTCAGCCACGTATATATAGTCAAATTCCTACACATTCTTTGCAGCTCAGATTTCATTTATTTTCTTTGAGAAGCAATTCTTCCCATTAGGTTTTAATTATGATTTTGCATTGCTTTTCTTTCTTTTTTTTAAATAACAACTTGTAAATACTCATATATATAATGCTCATTCCATTCTCCCCAGGCTAGTGGGCTTGAAGTGACCAGACACTATGTCTTACTGGTGCCTCCGTTTCCAGTTGCTAGCTCAGTTCTCAATGCGTTACAGTTGTTTAACAAATATAAAGACAAATGAATGTTACTGTTCATCTGTTCATTTGATTAAAAGGCAAAATGGATGTTAAAAGATTAAAGGTGTAACTAAGCAAAATGAAGAAACTCATTCTTCAATTATATCACTCAGATCTATCTGTGATTAACATTTTGGTGTATATGCAAGCATTCACTTATGCAAAGCCTGTACAGAAAAAAACAGAGCTTACAAGACATTCATAAAATCTGTTTAATTTAGTAATGATAATCAAATTAGTGTAAATTAAAACAACATTGGAAATTCTTTTAAAAGAAAAGCAAATCTGGCAATTAATCTAAAATCTCATGATATATAGGGTTGGTAAAATGTAAATACAAAAGTGTGTNTGGAAGAAATAATTTTACAGATAAATTCAGGTCTGGCACACAGAGTATTCCTGTACTATCCAAAGTCAGAGCAGCTGAAATGTCCCTCTGATCCTTCTGCATCATCCTCCAACAAAAGTGTTGCAATGTACCAATTGTTTTTTTCTTGTTCCTAAGTAAAGCTCAATAATTCTACAGAAGTCTGTACTCCCTGTCATATATTCAAATTGTTTGACATATTGAAAACTGAAATAAAATTATGCTTTTAGAATTGAGTAATGCATATATTATGAAACATGAAAGATCTAAAATTCATAGTCTATGCTTCCTTACTTTAGGAAATTAAAAAAACAAGACAGCAATTTCAGCTTAAATCAAGCAGAAGAACAGAAATAATTAAAACTGGAACAGAAATCAATAAATTTGAAAATGGGAAAACAGAGAAAATCAATGAAATAGAAAACAATTTATAATAATAAAAAGAGAGAGATAGAAGACAAAATTATCAATACCAGATATAAAAAATAGACCCTTTGTACTTTTCCCATGGACATTAAACAATAACAAAAGAGTACAACAAACAACTCTATACCCACACATTTAATAATTTAGGTAAAATTAATACCATTACTTGAAAGATATAAATACCCAAAATTCAAACAAAGAAAAAGAGACAATCAGAAAAAAAATCTGATTAAGCCCATATCTATTAATGAAATTGAATAAATAATTAATAACCTTCCAACCTCCCAAAAAATGAAGCATCAGGTCCAGATAGTTTCATTGGTGAATTCTACCAAACGTTTAAGTAGGAAATGATACCAATTTTCCAGGATCTGTTTCAGAAAATACACACAGAAGACAAACTTCCTAGCACATTCTATGAGGTCAGCATTACCCTACCAGCAAAAACAAATTAAGACATTATAGAAGAGTGAAAGTAAACTACAGACCAATATCTCTCATGAACACAGATACAAACAATCCTCAACAAAATATTAGCAAATTGACTTCAACAATGTGTAGAAAGAATTATACACCATCATCAAGTAGGATTTATTTCAGCTGGGCAAGTTTGATTCAAAATATGAAAATCAATTTATGTTATACAACGTATCAACAGGGTAAAATGAATCATATGATTATATTAATTGATATATTTTATGAGCAGAAACATCTTTCATTTCTAAACATTTGACTTGGGGCTATGCAACAAAAACTATTTTATTGTTTTGGGACCTGAAGTAAATACATACTTGCATATTTAACTCTTAACAATTATTATTGTTTACAGGTTAAAAAAAAAAAACAGCATTCAAAACTGACTTAACTTGATTTTAGCTGAATTCACACGGAGTAATGGTTGGTTCTACTACTTATACTTTTCACGAGGCATTTCGAATAAACACTGTAACATGTTCTAACTGTAAAATACACAGTACTTGAAAACAAATTTATGTAAATGAAACTATTTGATAAAATGTCACAATTACCTAAGTTATTTGTCCTCATTTAGGACAATTAAAAACTATCTATGCAAATGAAAGTACTAATTATCATCCCTATAGGTATATCAACAAAGTGAAAAGAGAGTATCTAAATTTGCCTTTGTACACCCTCATACTAACTGTAGGGGTTGATTGGAGCCAGGTACTCACTGTCCAGCTTCAAAAACAAATTGCAAAGAGATTTCCCAACATCTACTCTGGTGGCAAGAGTTGGCTACAAATAGTTCCTATCAGATGACAACAATTTTAGGAAAGATGAAATCTATACTAGGATAGATGAAGGATTTTAAAGAATAAGCTATAATTTCCAAACCAACTTCCCTAACAGGTTTTATAGTAAATGGCAATAAATACTTTGAACACTGAAACATAACACTGAATTACAAACAAAAAGAAAAGTGAAAGAGGGAAAAAAGAAATGGAGGGGAGGAGAAAGGAATAATTCTGGTATCAGATGAAATAGGAGAAGGAGGAAAATGAGAAGAATGGGGAAAAAGAGGAGCAGGGAGCAAAGGAGGAAGTGGGAGAGAAAGAGAAGAGAGACAGCAAGAAGGGGGTTGGGAGTAATTACATGTATTTTTTGTCTGTTGTGTGTTTTTGTTCTAGACTCTGACCTCACATTTACAGTTTACTTAGTAATAAAAGAAAAAAAAATATTGAATCCTTTTCAGAAAATTTCAAATGTGCATAAGGCTCTTTCACTTCTAAAATATAACCAAGCAAGCAAGCAAACAAACATAAGCAACAAGATCCCTCAATTCTCCATTTCCCATTGTGATTTTATTTCTCTCCGTCTTTTCTAATTTCTTGGAAAAATTACCACCTTCCCGTCTTCCGTTCACTTCTTCAACTTATTAGAATCTTGTTTAATCAAATTTGCTCTCCCAAAAATACTAATGTCATGCTTTTAATGACAATCTAATTACCAATTCCAACATGAATTTTTTGCAATTCTTATACAACACAGTGTATTAATTGGCAGTGGTCGACACTGCCAATTAATCCTCTTTGGGGATTCTTAATAACATTCTCTGCGGATGTTGCTTCTACCTCTCTGACGACTTTTCAGATTGCTTCTATTGGCTTCATCGTCCATCTGGGCCCTTAAATATTTTCTTAAGGTACCCATTCAGCCCTCTGAATTTTTATTCTCACATATTTTCTTGTATAATAATATTACTATATTTGTAGCTTTTAAAACTGCCAAATCACCTATCAAATAAATAAATTTGTACTTCATCAATTGGCTCCTAAGTCACTATTTCCATCACATATCATCTGTGAATCTCTGAAATCACATGTTTATTTTCTTGTAGCTGTTTCTACCTGTTATGCCTTAATATGTTTCTCCTCCCTTGCTTTTTTCTTTTTTTTTTTAATTCTTAGGAGAGGCACTACCGTTTACCTATTCAACTAAATGAGTAACTGTGGATTTATTCCAGACACCTCCCTGAGTTTCGTGCTCAAATTCAATCAGTCAGAAAGTGCTCCAAATTGTATCCAAATAGGTCTCTGATTTAATCTTCTCCAGTTGCATACTCATTATCAGCTGAGATACTAATAACACTATATATAGTTCCACTCACCAAGCTATCCTGCATGACATTAGGGTTGATCTTTCTATATTTCAATTTTGATCATGTCACTTCCAACATAAGGTCACTCACTGATCCTCCTCCCAGGGCCTACAGAGCAAGTTTAATATTGTTCTGTTAGAATGTGGGCTTGGGGCTTTTTGACCTGCTGCATACCTCCCTGTTTTAAGTCTTCTAAAATAAATTTCCCATCAATTATTTTATATCCCACTACACAAAATACATTTGTAATTCATCAGCCTTGCCATGTGTATAAAAACGTGTGCTCTCATGCATGAAGATTCCTCTTCTTGGAATACCCTTTTCCCTCAGCTACATATATAGTTTTCCTCAGCCACGTATATATAGTCAAATTCCTACACATTCTTTGCAGCTCAGATTTCATTTATTTTTCTTTGAGAAGCAATTCTTCCCATTAGGTTTTTAATTATGATTTTGCATTGCTTTTTCTTTCTTTTTTTTAAATAACAACTTGTAAATACTCATATATATAATGCTCATTCCATTCTCCCCCAGGCTAGTGGGCTTGAAGTGACCAGACACTATGTCTTACTGGTGCCTCCGTTTCCAGTTGCTAGCTCAGTTCTCAATGCGTTACAGTTGTTTAACAAATATAAAGACAAATGAATGTTACTGTTCATCTGTTCATTTGATTAAAAAGGCAAAAATGGATGTTAAAAAGATTAAAGGTGTAACTAAGCAAAATGAAGAAACTCATTCTTCAATTATATCACTCAGATCTATCTGTGATTAACATTTTGGTGTATATGCAAGCATTCACTTATGCAAAGCCTGTACAGAAAAAAACAGAGCTTACAAGACATTCATAAAATCTGTTTAATTTAGTAATGATAATCAAATTAGTGTAAATTAAAACAACATTGGAAATTCTTTTTAAAAAGAAAAGCAAATCTGGCAATTAATCTAAAAATCTCATGATATATAGGGTTGGTAAAATGTAAATACAAAAGTGTGTATATATATATATATATATATATATATATATATATACACACACACTCACACATGCATATAGTAAAATCCCATTTTTTTCTTTTGCATTCCCTCTTCTCTCTCTGCTGCCTCTATATCTATGTATCTATCCATCTACCTATCTATTTGTATTCTCACATCATATGTATATTAAAATAAATATCTCTTCAATAGCTAGGCTAGTCTTTCTCAATAGATTTTCTTTAATACAATGCTCATTTTGCCTTTTAGTTAACTCTTTTGTTTGGGGATAGGCAGAAGAGGAGAGGGAAAGGTATGGTGGAAGGAAGACAGGACAGGTGAAGAAAAGATAATTGATGAGCACATGGTGTCTAGTAAATTCACACTCTCTGGTAAGGATCCTCACTCTCTGAAACTATCCTTCTCTTAGTCCAGGCTCTTGTCCAGTCTTTCAGAGTTCAAAGACTTCTCCTGCTCAGCAAAGCATTTAAAGTGGATTCCTCTTTCTCATTGATTTGTGGCTTCCTTTTAAAGATTTCACAATCCAAGAGCTTTGTTGTCAATGTATTAAATAAAACCTAGCTCCTCTGTCAGTGCCTAGGGATTTGTCAATTACCTTGCAGTCATTTAGCCTTTGCTAATTGCAAATAAAGAGACCGCTGCCCTTATTGGCCTCCCAAAAGACTTTCCTCTCCTCTACATACTACATTCAAGGTTGTATTACTGTCTATTTCACTTTTTAAAGTTGAAGAAATTCAATTCTTTAGAACTTGGAAACACGTTTAAAGCTTTTTGTCTTCCTTAAAGACATCTTTCTCCTTGTTATCAATCTCCACCACACAGCTAATTAGTCTCTTGTGCAGATTGGTCAGGTTTCCCAAGGAGTAATAGCATAGACCTTGCTTCTTTCCTAGTCATCCTGCAAATTAAACTTATTCTATCTTGTATAAGTTCTGGTAACTTTTTTAACTATCTCATTTTTTATTTTCTGTTATTTCTGTTACTAGCTGGTGATGGACAAGGAGATGGAAAAATGCAAGAAGTATGTATGGTGGTAGTAATTCCCTCCAGAGGCAAATATTTAAAATTTCCTCCAAGAAACACAACTCTGGAAAAGTTGTAAGAGCAGATCTAACTTTAGAGAAATTTTAGGTCATTCAGGTGGACATCCAGCTGGCTAAAAACCGATTATTGGAACCTGTTACTTTCAAATGGCAAAAACTGCAGTAACTGTTGCATCAATCTAATGCATGCTAAATCAAGCTTTGCATTTTCCATAATGATTTTCTAACAATGACAAAATGCCATGACAACAAAATAATACATTTACCAGTAATAATAATGATGGTGATGATGGTGATGATTAAGATATTGGTAATGATATTTGAGTACTTGCTTAATTCTCAAAATATATCACGTACTATTTGCCTTTTGTTTTACCAACGTTATCTTCATTAAACCTCACAACCAGCACAAGAGTTGGAAATGCTATCTCCATTTTCTTAGGGAGCAAATAAATAAATAATAAATGGAGGATTAGAAACAATTCAAAATTGATGCAAAGTCTCAAATCTATTCCCTCATGGGCTAGGTCTTCTTCAGAATATATCTATTCTGCTGGGACTTCTGACAACTTTCATGTAACTTCAAATCAGAAACAATTTTTGAGATCACATGGCCCTACTCACTAATTTTAGGAAGATGAAATTGAAACCCACAGAGTTAAGTAACTTGTTAATCGTCACTCAACAGGTGAGTCTCAAAGCAGACCTCAAAATTTAATCCTCAGGCACACAATACAATCTTCTTTTCACGACACGTAAAATGACTCCAAAAACAGGATTCATAATTTGATGATTTTGCATGAGCGTACAGGGTAAAAGGGACAGAATATTTAAAATCTCTGAGTCCAATATATACATATAACAAAGTACATCATGCTGCCTATTTTGTTCATAGACAAAAGTGATGTATTTCATACTGGTCAATTTTGAAACAGTCTTTTCTTCCCCTGACATCCATGACAACTAATAGTACTGTGAATAGTGAAAAAATCATTCTCAGGATACCTCTTTTTGGTTTATTTCCTATTAAAGTGATAAGTATATTGATTTGCATCATTACTTTGTAAGCATGTTATTGAATACGTTATATAAATAGAAAGCTTTATAAATTCAGCAACATTTGTGGCATATCATATGACTATTAAAAATAGTATAGAATAACTATTGCTTTTAGCATAATAACCCCTGAGAAATAATTGGCTTGCATTATGAGACTTGCGATTTCTCACAAAAGGAAAATATCCTGAAGCAATTTCACACCATCTTCACATATGTTCTGCCAAAACTTATAAAAAGCTGAACCTCACAGCCTAGAGCTGTAGCAATGTAATTAGATTTCTTTTCTACAAATGAAAATGTTGATTGGATTGGAAGGTGTTTAGTGACCAGTATGTTTTGCTTAGCATGCCAAAATGTCATGGTTCCAGGTTGGAGAAGTTGAATTACAATTAATTGCAGTTTCAGGGAATGACCGAGACAAGAGCAGTGTGGAGTTACAATTGAAATGTAAATGAGGCCTACTGGAGAGTCATGAGATCATGGTATTATTTGCTCTTTAGAATGTACCCCTCTACTCAGAGTATCTCCAGAACCTATAGGACAGAAAATAACATTCGAAGCAGCATGTGAGATGTGTTGGTAATGTGATGGTCCAAACATTCCAAGAGTCCTGAGACAGAGACTTGGGCAATACTGGCTGTGCTGGGGCTGATGCTAGTGGAGGGGATAGTTGCCATGAGCAAAGTCTTCCCAAACAGCTGAAGCAGACTCTTAATAGGAGGTGTTTTCAAAGTTTCTTCCGAAGATCATCTGTATCTGCCTCAGCCCGTCTGTAATTTGTTAAAAATGCACTTTCCTTAGCCCCATCTACCTAAATCAGAATGTGTTGGAGCCCTAGAATATGTACCTCTGACAAGCTCCCCAGGCAATTTTGATGTACACTGAAGTTTGACAACCGCTGATTCCTAAAGTTTGGTGACAGGCAATTGGTAAGAGGCAAGTAGATGATTAACAGGGGCTAAATCCCCTAAGGAGTGTCAGTTGAGTTTCACTGGGAAGGTCAACCACTGCATCAGGGAACCTGGGAGAGATCCAGACAGGTAATTGGCATCAGGGGTATCTGTCACACAGGATAATGGCAGGGCTCCAGACTCAAGTTTGGGCAGAGCTCCAATCCCAAGGAAGAAATATATATCTGCATGATGTCTTGTTGGAACAATATTGGAGCAAGCATGGGTGGTAGAAAGAAAATAAGAAGTAAGCTTGGAATTGAGAACTTAAGAGTCAGCATTTACCTGTATTAACTGTATTTAAAAGCATTTACAAATATATGCAAAAAATAACAGGAAACAACACCCTCCCACCCTATATCAGGCCCAGAAAATATATGGACAAAACATAGAACAACAACATTCATAAGATTTAAATTGTAATGAAAACTTTTTAATAGTTATTTACTTCTCTATAAAATGAGAACTGTTTATCATGGTGATAGTGCTATATTTCCTTGCACAGATCATGTTAAGATCATGCTATTTCATTTACTTATGGGGGAGCAGAAGCCTTTATTGTGGGGCTACATCAGTCTTCTTTTACGGCTTCCATTTAAAATGTAGTACTAGATCCTGGTTGTTTTAGCATTTTTCTAGAAGTCAGTTAGTTCTATACTAACTCAGTCATTCTCAGCTGACATCTCCACAGAATAGTTTGTCTTAGCAAAAAGGAGAAACCCAATAGCACATCTCTGAAAAACTCTAGTTAAATCTACTCATCCAATTAGGTGGGAGAGGACTGAGCAGGATAAGGAGATGAGAGGAAGTAGCTGGGCATGTCTGCGCATGTCAATATAACCACCATTCTTGTGACCCCCTCAGCAGAAAACAAAATCTCTTCCTCTTCCTAATATATGCAAGTTCCTTAATAAAAGTACTCGAAAGTCACCTATCACTGTCTGCCTTGTATATATCATGTGTAGTCCATTCATTTATTCATTGAACACCGGTTTTTTTTTTTTTTTTTTTTTGAGATGTACTCTCCTTCTATTGCCCAGGATGGAGTGCAGTGTGCAATTTCAACTCACTGCAACCTCTGCCTCTTGAGTTTAAGGTACTCTCCTGTATAAGCCTCCTGAGTAGCTGGGACTACAGGCACATGCCACCACGCCTGGCTAGGTTTTTTGTATTTTTAGTAGAGACGGTTTTCACCATATTGGCCAGACTGGTCTCAAACTTTTGACCTCATGATCTGCCCACCTCGGCCTCCCAAAGTGCTGGGATTACAGGAATGATCCACCACGCCCAGTCTGAACATCTTTTTTAATCGCTTTCTGTGTGCAGCGTGGTAGTGCAAGCACATCCATAAATAAAAAATGTTGTCCCTAAACTCATAGCATTTGAAATCCCGGATGGTATGCTTTGTGTCTGATTTATTATGTCACTTTCACTAAGAATTTCACCAAATGATATAATGGAATAAGTATAATACATAAAGTGTTGTTAAGTAGTAATTCTGTGTTTCCTTTTCCTGTATTTCCTTTAAAAGCAGTCTATAGTATTGCATAAATATTTTATCAATATTTAAAAGACCTTACCATTTAACCAGATAAATATGGGAAGGCTGTCCATGACACTAAAATAATGAAATCAGGTTTTGACTTTTTGAGGAAAATGGGAAATATCATCAGGTAAGATACCTGATGTTATACTTTTTTTCATAGTAAGTGTTATACTTAATGGTAGTTGCAAGGAATAAGTGTTATACTTAATGGTAGTTGCAAGGAGACTCTGACAAAGGGTTGGAAGATCAGTGACACTGAATTACAATGATTAGAATGTGACTTCTATGATCTCTAAATGTTTTGAAAGCAGTAATTACACAGAATTCCAGGTCACGCTACAGGCAATTTTCTATTTTCTTATATTTATAAAGTAGGAGAGTACTAGTTGTCCCAGTTTCCAATTAGGTTGAACAGCTAACTTTTGTCTATTTTAAAAAATATTCTTAAATGGGGAAATATTTTCTCAGAAATGTCAGCTCTCTGATGCATAATTTAGAAAATATGTGTTATATTTAACATGTACACTTTCCTGCAGGTAGACATGCTATTAACTTTTCCCATTGTCTAAAGTTTTCAGATGAAAAGAACTCTTCTTCAGTATTTGGAACACTCCGCCCAAGAAAATACTGACTTTCCTGGGAGACAAGAGGTATTGCAGACCATATTACTTCTGATGAGCTCTAATATATACTTTTGACGGTATGCTCTATCAGTGCTAAAACAGCTGAATAACCCATTTATGTAATTTTCCATCTTTCTACAAGATGGATGAGTAAGCTTAATGTATAAAGGATGACAAAATGAAATATAGAAGTCTGGATAGAATAGAATAACCAAAGTAGCACACACAATTACTAGCATCTGTCAATCTTTCCCTATCATTTGTCATTTATTCTGCTACTAATTCTCACAGTTGAAATTATGTGTCATGGGAAAAATGTAACAGAAAGTTACTGTTCAGCTTTTCTTAAATAAAGGATCAATGCAGCATACATTCAGAAAAAAATGCCTGTCATTTTCACATTTTCAAGATGGAGCCTAATGTACCCTCCAGTGCTTTTTGTCCCACTAGGAACATGGCACTTTTAAGAGGATAATTCCCAGTTGCTTAGAGAAAAGTTTTACCATCCGTTCAAAAAAATGCAGCTTCTAAAACTGAATTATGTAATTATTAACACAGTTACTCATATATATATATGGATTATTTTGACATACCAGAGTATTACCAATGATTTAACAGAGTTTAAGCATGTTTTGGGTTTATCACTCCTGCAGTTAAAAAACGAATGGGTTTTGAGCTAGTAACGTTTAACTTGAGAACACTAGAAGGTTTGAAACTATGCACTGATTGCATTATTATTATTACAACACATGGAACATTTTATAATATTAACTAAACTC
Source organism: Rhinopithecus bieti (assembly GCF_001698545.2). Lineage (NCBI taxonomy): Eukaryota > Metazoa > Chordata > Mammalia > Primates > Cercopithecidae > Rhinopithecus > Rhinopithecus bieti. Next base: position 157,476 of record NW_016810661.1, on the reverse strand, counting down.
CTGCTATCTATACAAACTTGTAATAAAGCAGTATCGTTGTGATACACACATACATGTAGTGTATATGTATCACATACACATTTGTAATGGAAATCAAGTGAAAGCCAAGTAACTATCCAAGTATATATCCACTTTCATCTCTAATAAAAGTGGAATTCCATATTACTACAAAGGTTATGTTTTTCAGTAAGTTGTGCTAGAACTTGGGAGAAAAATGGTGAAATTTGAGAGAATTAATTCAAATAAATATTCTGACATACCGCTATTATAAATTTAAATTTCCAAGAATATTTCTGGAGTATCGTCCACAATATACTACAAAAGTTGTTAAATTTTGCACACTTTTTGTCTTTTCAAACCATTTTACTCTTTTTTTCAATTTGAGGAAATCACATGGAGAAATAATTATGCACAACAATCATCTTGCCATGTATTTTAATCGGAATATCATTTTTTCTCTTTTTTCTTTTATATGTATGTTCGATTTCTTGGTACTAAAATCTCATCAATTAAGTGGCACTTTGGAGAGTGATTAGCTGTTTATAAATATCCTATGAGCTATGTACAGTGATATGCTGATCAGTGGTTAACAAAAACAAATAAACCAACAAAAAGCCCTAATTGGTTGCACTGGTTGGTTACCACCGGGTCTATCTATGAGTAAAGAGCATATCGCAGGCTAGGAAAACCCGTAATTTGTTTTTGCTAACTGAGTCTCTTTTTTTCTCATAGTGGTTTACTAGATAGTGCCCTGTTTTTGCCATGCATGTGATGAGAAACAGCGCATCCTACTTCCTAACAGCTATAATAGCTAGTTTAGGCAAGAAGGATTCAGCTTCACTTGTTGACTATGGATTTGAAAACAAAACCTTGCAGGAATAAATGAAATTCATCCTTCTGGCCTAATCAGAAGAGACTTTTTATTTGTTTGTTTATTTCTTTATGTTTGTTTATTATTCATTTTAAGGAAAATCTGAGAGTTGAGAAAAGCTGTTTACAGAAAAGACAAACAACTGTATAGATAATACCATGTTCTGGCAAAATATTATTACCCCTAATATTCCTTATGATTTGGGATATTTTATCAAACATTACTGTGACTCTGTATGTTCAAAATAAAAGTAAATAATCATACCTCTAACATCCAAAAGATGGTCACGAAGCCAAGGTTAGAATTTAACTGTGGAACTACTCTGCTAGGTAGAAAACATTGAGGAGACATAAATAATATTTACTATTGGATCATTTTGGCAGAGTACCTCATAATAGGCCTTGAAGCATCCTTCTGATGACACCACAACTGGCCACATTTACAGGAAACAAGTCAAATCAGTGTCATATACTCTCTTATTTGTTTATTTATTTTGTAACTAATCAAATAATTAAGCAATTTAGAAACAAGCCAATAAGTCATAACAACATTTGAGAAGAGGTACTTCCTGTTTCTGTTTTTTTCCTAATGAAATAAATAGATTGCATTCTTTCTTGGCCAATCACTCTCTGGACTTAGATTTTCTTCATTTCTTGCTTCTAATTCTTTGGGGAAATAATGTTTCCTTCTATTGAATTATAACCTTCCTTATGATGAATACGGTCCTATTGAAAACTGGTTTGTGTGCATTTTATGGGTTTTAAACCTTTATACAAATTTTAATCTATTTTTGGACATGTTCTATAATCCTTTCCTTTAAATATATAAGCAATGCTGTTACCAAACTTCTCCCTTTGCTTGCTTAATCGTGTCATTAACCATTCAAAGAGCCCTCAATAATAACACAATATATTTGTATAAAAGTGCATCTAAAATAACAACATCAAAAGAGCAAAGAAAATCAAAATATATAATGTTTAGAGCCAGCATCTATGGAAAGCAAAATATATTGGGCTTTGAATGAAGAAACCCATATATAAATGATGAAAGCTTTATTTAATGAAAACATTTCATTTAAAAAAAAAAAAAAACAACCAAAACCACATGAATAATAATATTAGCCAATATTAATTATGACACAAAATGTTACCTTTTTATCAGTAGCCATTTAGTCTCTTGGTTCCTATATATCTCACTAGTCTCTCTTTTTAGGTCTCCTTGCAGTGTTTTCCTTCTCTACTAATCCTCTAAACATTGCTGTGGCCTAGGCTCAGCCTAATTCATTTCTCTACTCACCCACACCATTTATCTGATTTCATCCATTTCTATGGCATTCAAAGTAGAATTGTGGGTATTAGGGGCTTGGATAGCCACGGAAAAAGATTGGTTAATAGATGCAAAGTGACAGCTGGATGGGAGGATTAATTTCTAGTGTTCTGTAGCACTGTAGGGTATATATGGTTAACAGTAATTTGGTGTATATTTTCAAAAAGCCAGGAGAGAGGATTTTGAATACTCATAAAACAAAGAAATAATAAATGTTGCATGTGATAGCTATGCTAATGACCCTAATTTGATAATTACACATTGTATACATGTGTCGAAATATCACTCTACATCCCATAGATATGTACATTATGTGTCAACTAAAATTAAAAGGAAATAACACATTAATAGGCTAGTTGTGTGTGTTTGTGTGTGTTTATATGTGTCAGTGTCTGTGTATGTGTACACAGATTTTTCTCACTTTCAGTGAAGCTGTTTCCTTTGAGCTAGCAACCTGGTCTCTTCCCTTGGGTTTTTCGTACTTCTACTTGAATATTAATAAATCCAAAATAAAACTCTAGGTTCTACATCCCTTGCCAATTTTAATGACATCAGCAACTATTCTTTTTTTACAAAACACCTGGATATTATGCTGATTTTCTGTACAGTTTTCCTAATTTTTTGTCATATTTGAAATGTTTTGCTAAGGTCTTCTTTTGGGAATAACATGTGATCCTTAATTTTTGATCAATATAAATACAAACACCCAAAAACTTATCAACCTGTTGGAAATCACAATTCTTTCACAGAGTATACACAGCATGAAAACATTTTATTGTAAGCTCTGAAAAGTTGCAAAATGTTGATTTGTTCTCAATATGAAACTAAAATTTCTGAAGGCAAGTAAGCAGTAACCCACTGCAGTCATGCACACTTGAACCAGAAGCCTGTTGATTTCCAAGATATCTAAAGCTACCTCTCAATGCCCAAGGCATAAATGCAATAACAATCACTAACTGTTATTGGATTCCTAGGTCCACACCGTCATAACTCACTGTAAAGTTTTAGTTCTTTTAGAATATTGACGACATTTGTACTAGGAAAATGTTACATTTCATTCTCTTTGTTATAATGGTTGTCAACTGATGATTATTATATTTCAGTCATAAAGGAACAATCTAAAGCCTGGGGAATGTAGATTTTTCATTGTCGTTGTTGTTCAAAAAGCTATTAGAAGAAAACAAATATGGATTAGGGCATAAACTTTTTTTTCCTTCCAAATGTAGTGAAAACAGTGGGATGTCCTTTTATGCTAAATATGTCTAAGAAAGAATTGAAAGGCTTGCTGAGCCAGAAACACAAATGGCTTTGATAGCACTGGAGTTGAAAACCTTTATTTACATTCACTCAGTGTGAATGTGAGCTTCCATATGGTCAAACCCATGGCTTAGGAGTCTATGGGGAAGGTTAATATGTTATCTGGCTCTGCTCACACAAATTATATTCTGATGGAAACCATTAGCCCTCTCATAGTTTTCTTTCTTTTATGAGCCTTCCCAAACTATTCTCCCCCTCGGCCTACAAACAGATTGCCTCCTCCACCAGGACAGTTCAGCATGATTGACTCAGAGGGCAAGTTTCTTTCTTTGTACTACTGAAAAGTAATACCTTGCTAAGGCATTTCCCCCAGAATCCATTAGCTGTTTGAAATTTAGATACAGATAAACAGAATGAAAGCCCATGCTTGGCTTAAGTTGGAGGATTTTATTGCTTAGTTATGTTAGTGATGATGAATGGTAATGGCTGTAGTCATTTTTTTCTTATATAACATGAAAATATATTTTTTACAATGTTTTCCTTGCACATTTATTTTCTGCAATTCAAATGCTCACTCACTATATAACCTCTAGCTTAAGGCTATTGCATTCTAAGAAATGGATGAGATCGAGAGACATGGAATAAAAATTAAACTGGTGAGATACCACAGTGCACTTCATCATTCCTTTGTTCATTTTGTCATTTATTCAATCAACACATATTTACAGAGGTTCTACCTACAAGATGGAGTACTTTCAATAGTACTACATTAAGATTCAGATGTGCCTGAGTATGTATAGTGAGCTGCTGAATATATTCTCAAGGAGATGGCTTGCATGAAAACGTATTTGTTTTAGCAAGAAGTTAAATGGGAAATCTGGGGATGCTGCCACATACAGATTGAGACTAGGATGAGGGTGATGCAGAATAATGCAGTGTCTTACCTTTCCCTGAAGGATGAATTGGGTCTGAGGTCTGAGGTTACAGAAATGAAGGGAAAGTGCAGAAGCTACTTTCATGTAGCGTAATATATGACACCAGGAGACAACCTTAAAGTCCCTGAAATTCTTACATCTCCAGAGAATAAAACATGACACAGATTGGAGGAAAAGGACTTCGTTCTTTTCCACCATCAGAAAAGTACCAGAGAAACCAGGATGCTAAGTGGTCAATGGGATACCTTGACCACATTTAGTGCTGAGCAGTTGCTTAACTGAGTAATATAAAGATTCTAGCATTATCAGACATACATAGGATCACATATCAGGTATTTCTTGGGGACTCCCAGAAGTGCTTCAAGGGTAATTTCAGGTCATTGGAATTCTGCATGAGTAAGTGCACACAAGTAACGTGTCTACTACTACTGATAATTTCACCTCACTTCTACCTGCAGATTATTGAAGGCTAGGAAAAGCAGGTCTCACTTTCAAGGGGTAATTTAGGTTTTACATACTAAACAGAGAAAAAAGTTACCTTCATTACATGACACCAAAGTACTCATATGCTAGACAAATAGAAAAGTGAGTACAATGTACTTTAAGATGTGTTGTGATATGTTAGAGAGCAGAGATAAGTGACAGCACAGACAATGCATATCGATTCCAGAGTGGAAAACTGAGTTTTGAAATACACACACACACACACACACACACACACACACACACACACACACATTCTCTTTCTCTCTATCTCTCTCTCTATATATAGATAGAGACAAGAAGCATAAAAAGGCACTACAACAAGGGAAATAGCAGGACATTTTATAGTATATTCATGAACTTGCAAGAGCTCGGTTGTGTTTGAATCACAGGTTTCAATTAGGGCATAAGCGATAGATAGATAGATAGATAGATAGATAGATAGATAGATAGATAGATACTCACATGCATATGAAATACTTGAAGTTGTGAGTATCTGAAGATATTTCAACTCACACCAACATGGCTATATATTAAAATAGTGGCGTAATGGAGCAGAGTCTAGGTTCCTATCTGGTTTCCTGCCCATTATTCCACTTACTATAATAACTGTTTTGCTTCTCACCTCTTCTGCTGGAAATAAACTCTCTGATCCAAATTATCCCACACTGCATCCAAATGGTTAACTTCAGAGCGCCTGGCCACAGATGATTTGTCCCTGGCAGGGCTGAAGGGGTAGCTCTAGACCCAAGTTCAGCCAACCCTGCCCTTCTTTGGATTTTATATAATGAATAGTGAGATCAGACCATCTCTACCTAACTAAAATTATAATACATAAACTAAAATACTACAAGCATCCATGTTCTTCTGTGCAGATGGAGGATTGTATAAAGCTAGTATTCAGCAAGACAGAAAAATGTAATAGAGGCCCAGAGAAAAGCAACAATGAGAAATGGAGAAAGTAATCTGATGACAGTTGGGTCCCTGGGGGAAGCTTCTGCTGAGTTCCAGATACCACTGTCTCGAGTTTCTATGAACATCCCTGTAGCCAACGTTGTAACAAGTTATACTTTTGTTCAAGCTAATAAAAGTGTAGTGTCTTATATTTACAAAAGAAAAACAATGGTCCTGAGCAATATATTTGTTTTAAAATTTTCAAAATATATGAATTTTTAAAAGAAAATTAAAGGTGGAAGAGAAAACAGATTGAATAGTCCTACTACCTTCTGTGTCAATTGCAGAAAGATTCAAGAAAAGAGAAGACAGATCACTATGGAAAGAAGCCACTCTCACAGAAGACAAGTTCTTGGCATCAGCATGATTAAGACAGATACACTCTAGCCTGGTATGTTGGCAAGCAAGTGAAAAGCAGGAGGCACTTTTTAAGTCAGCAGTGAGGTGGGGTGGGGTGGAATTTTAAATTCGAGAGTAATGCCTCCTGAAGTGAGCCCAGCCAGCATTTGATAATCATGAGAAAAGATTTCTAGTGTTTTCAACTTAGATGTCAAGAAATGCTGGATGTACTGATTGGATAGAAAGTATAATCAAGGGATTAGGAAGAGTGAAGGTGCTTTTGATTTACATTTCTGTGTTACATTATATTTTAGATAGATCTTTAAAAAGTTAGTGAAAATTGGAGGATTACATCTCCTGTGATTACCTACTGATATTTAAGTGATCTTATCTACCTGGTTAACACAATGTCTTATTCTTTAACACTGGCCTTTAATTTCCTTGGGGCAAAGTTGTAATGACTTGATTAATATAGTTATCAGATGCTGCTTAACTCAGTTACAAGTGCTTGCCATCACAGTACATGATACAAAAATATTTACATTTAATGAAGAATATAATCATTTATCTTGTTGTTACACTAAAAAGTAATAGTGTTCATTCTTTAACTATTCAATATTCATTGACTTTGTTTTAGCCAACAGTGGTTATATGTGGGAAATACGGACATGTGACTATAAAATTCATAGTTTCTGCTCTAAAATAGATATTCAGAAGATAATAAAACAGAAAGGAAATTATTTCTTAACTATCTCTCACTCAGAAATTCACAGTTGGGAACAGCAACTAGGTACATCAGACATCTCCATTTACCTCAAGGCATTTATTCCAACTGCATACATCTGCCATGGCAGAGACAGCTGGGCTTTGCAAATCAAAATCTATTTCAGTTATAGAAATTTAACATCAACCCAACTGTATTTGGAAATATAATCTAAGCTTTCTGGTTTTTTTTTTTTTTTTTTTTTGGATAGGATCTTGCTCTGTCGCCTAGACTGAAGTGCAGTGGTACCATCATAGCTCACTGCAACCTCAAACTCCTGGGCTCAAGGCACCCTCCTGCCTCAATCTCCTGAAGCCCGAAACTACAGGGGCATGGCACCATGCTTGGCTAGTTTCAACATGTTTTGAAGAGAAGGAGTCTCATTATTTTGCCAGGGCTCTTCTCAGACTCCTGGACCCAAGTGATTTTCCCTCCTCAGCCTCTCAAAGCGCTTGAGTTAGAGGCGGGAGCCACAGCACAAGGTCAGAATTTTTTTTTTTAATCTATTAAGAGATAGTCTAGGCTTCTGTATAGAGTAATGGAACATACAATATGGGTTTTGTTTTAAACATTAAAGAGTATATATAAATACTGGGTGGTTTGAGAAGTCTCATTTTCTGGAATTGATCAATTGAGGACATTGAAAATTAAACTGCCTTGGAGAAGGTTTACCTGCCCTTTGATGCAAGGGGGCTTATAACAAAAGGATTGTGCTCAGTGAATTTCTATTTTCTTATATTAAGTTCTTAACCTTAGGCCATACTCTATGTATCCATGGGTATTGTTATGATCTACCATTTGTCATATTTCCTCTACTTCTTTAGTCATTTCACCCGAAGAGAAAATCAGCTTCAACTTCCATTTACTCTCTCAGAGTCTTCTTGCATTTGCATACAGAAAAACTAAGAAACCCTTAGTAGAAAAATCACCAAAATAACGTACATTTCCAGAAAGTTTCTACGTCATATCAAAACAACCACATATTACACTCTGACAATCCTCATGATGCAAAAGGGACAAAAAAATTTAACCATGTAAAAATTTTACTTTTGGGCAATCAGGGTCTTTCTTTGCATATAAAGTAAATGGAAAGGAAAGATGTATTTGAAGTGTATTGCCCTCATTTTAATAATGATAATAAAAATAAATTTTCATAATTCTTTGCAATTTTTTTAAGCAACATGCCTCCCTATCAGTGAGACAGGGTGGCCACTGGGTGAAAGAGCTTGTGTCTAAAAAAGTCTCCAGACCAGGTGGTGGAATATGACCTAGTCATGATGCTGCTGTGTGTGAAGAACCAAGAGCAAATTCAGAGAAATGGAGAGACCGGTATCCATTCCAGAGCTGTACAGGGAAAGTCTGAAAGTCTAAGAGATGAAAGAGAGACAGGTATAAACTAAATACTAGGATAATTAATAAAAGCCAATGTTTAAATAGATTTGCAAAACATAGAACACACTTGCCAATTAAGTTTAAATAGACTTGCAAAAAATAGGACATGCTTTCAAAATACAGGAAACACTTGAAAGTAAGTGAAGTGAGGGGCAGAAAGTTACAATTTTTATTAAAACAAAACAAAACAAAAAAACCTTATTCTTACAGCCCATGGCTCTTTTGCCATAGCATAAAATCATTTTTTTAAACTTCTTTTTTGTTTTACTTTAAGTTGCAGATAAGTAAATTGAATATCTGATAGTTACACGATTAATTCAAGGTCATGTATCAAATGAAATAAAGACACATGTTAAATACTCTCACTATAAATATTGTGTTCTTTACATTCAAACAGATTTTAAATAATAATTCACTTAATCCCAGCATAATGGTAAAATGGTAAGGACCCCTCATTTTTGCCAGTGTAGAGAAAGTTACTGTATAATTCAGTAATGTTATAATAAACCTAAATATTCAAGGTAATGATATGGTTAGAATGAGGCAGAAAGGTCAAAATTGGCCTTAAATTTCTAACCCATTTTGTAGACCCTAAGTCACACATTACTAAACAGTAGTGATATGGTTTGGCAGTGTCCCCCCAAAATCTCTCCTTGAATTGTAATAATACCCATGTGTCAAAGGTGGGGCCATCCAAAGCTAGTTGAATCATCTGGGCGGTTTCCCCTATGCTGTTCTCATGGTAGTAAATAAGTCTCAGGAGACCTGATGATTTTATAAATGGGAGTTCCCTGCACAAGCTCTCTTGCCTGTCTCCATGTAAGACACGCCTTTTCTGCTCCTTCACTTTCCATCGTGATTGTGAGGCCTCCCCAGCCATGTGGAACTGTGAGTCCATTAAACCTCTTCCCTTTATAAATTACAGACTCTCAGTATGTCTTTATTAGTAGCATGAGAACAGACTAATACAGTAAATATAGTGTTTTTTAATGCAATCCTTTTTTCCAAAATCATACATGAGATAGAGCAATTATACACAGAAGGAAATGATGTGGATCATTTCCAATCATCTTCACATAATTCAACTTTGTAAATCATTTCAATGAGATTAAAAAATAAGGTCATCAAATATTTTAAAATTCATTTGCCTTCACAATGACAAAGTTTATAGACAAACAGCTAATAAAATCAGTGATACTGGGACACAAGAAAGTTGTGTTTCTAGATGACATGCACCTATTTTCATACACTTTTTAAAAATTGGTTTATCAAAAATTTAACAAACATTCATTACAAACAGGCAGAGCAATTTCCAGTGTGACTAGCTGATTACTTTCTGTTTGTAATCATCATCTGAATGAAGATTCACCACATAGTTACCTAAACAATTATGAATTATTTATACCTTTAATGAAACTTGCATGTTAAAATGTTAATAATTACATTTGAAACATTAGACACACAAAACAGAAGAAAATCATCTGACTGAGAATTAACATACTGTGATACACATAAGACAGCTTTTCACAGCTTTATGATGTATTGTTGATTTAATAGCAATTGCTTTTTTATATAAAATATATTTTATATTAGTATACATTAATTGAAATTTGTCCTCAAATTTAGAAATGTTTCAATATTTTTTAAATGTATAGTTTTTTGTAGAATTGTGGCATCTGGTCATTATTACATGTTTATGTCAAAGAGAATGAACAACAACAGCAGATACTGTTGCATGTTTTAGTTGTTCTACATCCAAAATTCCCTGTTTCTGAGCTTACCGATATGTATGTGTGGCCATGTAACATTTGGCCTATGGGACTTAAGGAAAAGCCTGCTGGATGACACACACTCAGCTAGCAGGCTCTCCGCAGCATCCTGTTCCTCCTACCCTAAACTGTGATATGGTGCTGGAGGTGGAGAAGACTTCTGGCAACTTGAGGTCAAGGACTGACACATTAAGTTTGGAAAATCAGAAAAACAGCAGAAGCCTGAAACACTGGAGATATGCTGGAGCCACTGAATTACCACTAAACTGCCATTTTCAAGATTCTTTATCTGGGAGAATAAACTCCTACTTGTTTAAGTTCATGTTAAGTGTATTTACTGCAGCCCAAAGCATTCCTAACTATACTGATGCTCACACTCAAGTTAACATGATTAAAAAATTGATGTAGACATAATGTACTTACATTTGCACAAGTAGATAGTAAAAGGGGAATTTGAAAAAGCAAGCATTATTAATTCGTTTCAAAGCAAAATAATTATTTTTTCTGAAATCTGGGGAAAATCAGAGGATAGAATTTTCCTTTGACATCATTCTAGACATTCAAAATAAAGTTTTTCTAAATTATTAATTTTCTTTGTATGACTGGGTCTTTCAAAATCCCATAAATTCAAGCAGTTTCTCTTATACAATTCTTCCAAAAGGAGTTCTTTATCTTCTATCAAAATTTTGGTACACTTTAGAAGAGCTTTTAAAATTTTATTTGAGATTATTTTGTAAAAAAGATGCATTCCTCATTTAGAAAATTTGGTGAAGGAGTTTGTACTAGAAATATGTAAAAGTTGTTTATATTTAAATAGTTCCCCACCTGTGAATTAAATGGTGGAGGATAATGTTTCCTTAAAAGTAAATTGAGAGATTGCTGCTCCTGTAGAAACAACGATTCACAGAGTTTGCTTTCAGCTTGCAGCCCCAGTGGGATAGCATTTCTTTACTTTCTACTGCTAACACCACAGAAAAGGAACAGAGGAATAAGAAGGAATAGGATGTCCCTTCCAGAGACCTTGAGTGACAGTTTGGCAAACAAGGGTCATCACTTTAATTAGCTTTAATAACCCAGAGCAGGGTGAAAGATCTGAAAGGATGTTAGTGAAAATTCCGTTATGTCAAATGTCTTGCCGCATGATTTGAAGTTTTTATTAAGGAATCCAGGAAGTGAGAGGCTTCTGACTAATGTGAGAGGCAATCAAAAGGAGATAAAATCTAATGCTTAAAATTTTTTTTTTTAAAGCAAAACACTGGCTTTTTTGAATGGCATTGTATTTGTATATTATAGTGGCTCTGTTAATGTGCTACTCACTCATCATTTTTAATCATAAAAGAGAATATTGAAAGACAATATGAGTCTTTAATGATTGCGCAGGAAGAATGAATTTGCCCCACTCCACTCCACTAACATTCTCACTTGGAGATTTCAAAGACCTGAAAACCAATAATTCACACTCTGAACCACTGAGATCTCAATTCACAATCTTTCACTTGACTGCCTCTAGTAAAGGGTAGAGTTCTTGACCTTCCATTCGCATTGTAACTTTTAATTTTATCATCTGTTTTACCATCCAGAGATACGACTGATTAATCTAGTTATATTTTAAATAATGCTAACTCTAGCTTTTCACTGGACTTTTGCAGTTTAGCAGTGCTACTTTTTTTTGAGATATTCCTTGTGAATATCTACTTGAATTTTCAGTGTTTGACTTGAACTTCTGAAGAGTGTGCATTTAAAATTCTGTTCTTTTAGTTGCAAAGGAAAGTATTATTATCCTCTCTTCTGCTATTGATTACTAAAACTGATTTGGTTGTAGGAGATTTAGCATTGTAGAAGATTTTATTTCATAGTCTTTAACCAAAAATATAGTAGACTGTTTTCTTTTCAAGATATGATGTCTGCAAGAGCTAAACCAGAAGCCCTCCCTGCACAGGTCAGATATTTCCATTTCTAAGTTACTTAGGTCTTTTCCTTTTTGGAGGTCTTCTCTTCTGCAAAGAAACCAATAGTTGTTTGTGCTTTTACATTACAGAAGAAATGTAACTAATGTGGCTAATCTGAACATTTTGGGGGCATGGTGATTACAAAGATTGATCTTGCTTCTGAAATCTCAGAAGTTGAACATAATGAAAGCCCAGAACTAACTGGCACAGCTATCCTGGCACATATGATAAGTTTGTTTGAAAATAAAATCAACAGGGAGAAAACCTGAGTCGAGAGAGAGAAAATGAGATAGATCTCTTATGATATTGTTTGTACTCTTGGATTCAGCCATGCCTAGAGCAAGTTTACTCCTTGGACTTTGCAGCTATATAAGCCAATACATTTCTTCTTTTGCTTTAGCTAATTTGATTTTACTTTCTATTGTATGCAAATAAAATAAACATGGCAAATACATTACCTCATCTTCAATTTGCCTGGTAACTGATAGAAAACATTTCAAATAACTAGGTAACATAAACTATTATGACACCATATTTATCTGACAGTCGGTAGGCAATAGTGGGAAGATACTGGCTTCAATAAAGTATTCTTTTATTTAGTTTTTAAAAATCAATGAAAAAATATAAAATCTGGAGTATTTTGGAAGAATGATATGGGTTAGGAATAACAATTCTTATAATATTTATCTAATCCTCACTTTTTTGTAAATTCTATATACGAATTGTCTTTTACAGTATTCATTATTATTTTTTATATTTTCTTGTTAAGAAGTGTTCTTTTTATAACCAAAGGTTGTATAACAGCTGATTGTAGCCAGAATGCTAGCACTTATAACATGCAAGGAAAGTACCCAAACTTCACCTGGTGACAAAGTACACACTTTTCAGGATTAAATAATTTATTCTTTTAAAAATAAAACTCCAAAGAAGTATCACACTTGACCTTATATGTCTATATATTCTCTTGGTAATATTAGGTGATGTCTAGAGCAGTGATTTCCAAATGGGAGCAAAGGTATCCAAGGGAATGCTCAGAAATATGCAATGGGGTACAGAAAGAAGATGTGCGAGTTCAAGTTTCTATGTATTTTTTTTATTAGTAATTTTAAGTTTCACCTGTGTGTATATATTGTTTACAATAATCTAAGTAATGATGTGGTAACAATTTCAAAATTTCAATGGCTTAATATTGTAAAATGTATTCATCTCTCATGGTCAGAAAAATGAGATAAATGTATTTTAGAGTTTTAAGCCACAATAGGTTGCCTAGGGCTTTGCTCCACACAGTTTCACAGACAACCAGTACGACAGAGTCTCCATTATCCTGCAGATGCACCAAGATGAACACATGGCTTCCTCCACTTTGGAGGCCTGAAAAGGCAACACTGGGAAAATTCTGCAGGACATTTCGCTACTCCACTGACTAAAAGGGCCAGGAAATATAGTTGCCCATATGCCCAAAAAAGAAAGAAGAGCTGAATATTGGTGAATACTAATAATGATTGCTACAGAGTGTATTTATTATATGAATAAATTTCAAGTGCTAAATATGCAGGGTAAATGCTATAACAATTTTACTAGTATTATGTGTGATAAAAGAATATTTAGAGACTACGAAGTCACTGTTAGATACTTTCTTGATACTCTAGCTCTGGGTTCTTTTTCCTTGTGTCAACTTTCATTTGCCTCTATAATTAATTAGTTCTAATCATTACTATGGGTTTTCTTGTGTTTTCCAGTCTGCAGCCAACCCAGTTTCTCCAAATGCTTCCTCTTCCCAGTTTCCGTCATTGTTATTGATAACTTTAACAGGTAAAGGCTCAATTCGATAATTTCATAGCAAGTCTCCTTAAGTCCAAGGCAAGAAAAGAGTAGAATGAATAAATCCTTTACCCGTCCATGGTAGGTGTTCCACTAAAATCTAAATCAGGGACATTGAGGTGGTTGATGATGATAATATCCTTGACCCAGCTGCTAATTCAGAGAAATTTGTTCTCCATAAAGTTACCATGGTGATAGAATGTTCCAGTCTACACAAGACTTTTGTTTTTCCTTACTATATGGACATCAACTTATACTATGCTGCAATTACTGAAATGATGTATTTCAAAAGTCACCCCTTCGAATTCCTCAAAAAGAAACAATAAAACTTTTTAAAAGTCCCAAGTTTTCTACTAAATATTTTGTAGAGGAGATAAATTTAGCCATTACATTGCACATATTATAATGAAACACTTTAAAAATTATTATTAAATATTTCTGTTCTCCAAGCACTCTCTTCAGTTCTATGGCAGGTGGTTCCCCCCAGCAATCCCTTTCTTTCTTCTCCCACATATTACCTGGACTTGACATCTCCTATCACCTTTTAACCAGAATTGCCACCAGAATATGATTAATTCTTTTTTGGGAGGCAGTGGTATAAGGTAACTGAAGCTACAAAACTCAGATTGGTAAAATAAATCTTACTGTAGCATTTAGGAAAACAAATAACCTCTGAGAAATAATCACTTAAAATAGTTCAAGTATTATCAATTATTATGAAAACAAAAATGTATCTTTTCTCAACTTCTACTTCAAGGGTCTTATCAAAGAATTTTTCCCAAACAATTTCAATGTTTCTCAAATAGTTATTTTAGGCAACACAATTTCTATATATTAGTATATGTATTGTTCAGTTTTCAATTTGATTTCTCCACTATTTCTCAATTGTTTTTGCAATTGTTAGCCTTGATCATAGATACTTCTGTCCCTAAATAAAATGACTGAGTAGCAGGTAGATTGAAAATTTAATAATCTATTTAATATGGTATCTACAATGGTCTGTTCAGCTCTCATATTTCCTAAAGTGCTACTTGTTTTCCACAAAAGCATGCCTTAGTGGTCTGTAACAGAACTCACAACAAAGATTTTCTTATTCATGATCTAAGGGTTTGAAGTAAATTACTTCATGTTCCAACATAGAAAAATTAATAAAAATGTTGAATCTGCAACTGTATAAAATAGCATAAACAAAGATTGCCTATGTTGTGTATAGTACCAAAAAGGATACTTTTGTTAGTATGAAAACATAATTACTTGTTGAGAGAGAATACAGCAAATTAGCTGAAAATGCACATTCTGGAGCAATCTTTCCCTGTCTTTGCAATGAATAGTTAGCCTGTCCAGGGTTACTTAATCTCTCTAATCTCAGTATCCTGAGCTAGAAATGGAAATAATGGATCTCAGTGTGTTATTGTGAGGGTCAGATTTAAAATATCTATACCAGTCATATCAAAGCTTATTATTACTATTATTTTGACTGTAGTTGTCATAATCATTATTTTATAAAAATTATTTCTATAATGTTCCTAAACTTCTTTTTTTTTTCCTGTCTTAAAGTATTTAAGATTTAGTTTACTTATCTCAAAAAGAAGTTCAAGGGGAGAAATAACAGAAGCTAATTGTGATAAAAGAGATAAAGTACATAGCATAATGATGAGTAACTATTGGCTATTTACTTATATTGTTAATCATAGCATCTTTGAATATCTAGTAAGTTTCATACAACTATGTTTCATTATTTGGTTTAGGGAAAGGCAATACCCCATGAAGTTTGAGCATCCATAAAAGTTCTTTCTGGGTAAATCTAGAAGGCAATGCCCTAATCACTCCTTACTAGGACAATTTCTCAGGGTTGTATTTGCAGGGCAATCTTGGCAGAATAAGTAACACCTCTAATTCAATCTTAATTTTGTTTCAACCTATGAAAAAGTAGACTTCCTTTTGCTTTCTAAAAAGATGGTGGGAAACCACACAATAAAAACTACAAAGTGACCAGCTAACAACTTCATGATTAGGTCAAAACCTCATATATCAATATTAATCTTGAATGTAAATAGTCTACACACCTCACTTAAAAGGTACAGAGTAAGTTGGATAAAATAGCAAGACCTATCTGTCTGCTGTCTTTAAGAGACTCATCTCCTATGTAATAACACACATAAGCTCAAAGGGTTGGAAAAAGATCTATCAGGCAAATGGAAAACAAGAAAAAGCGAGGGTCATTACCTTACATGACATAAAGCAGACTTTAAATCATCATACTGTAACTGAATGAAATTGAGACTCAAAAATTCATACAAAGGAACACAAAACCAAAATTTTATTGTTTGAAAGGATAAACAAGATCAATAGACCACTAGCTAGATTAACAAAGGAAAAGAGAGAAAAGATTCAAGTATGCCCAAGTGGAAACAACAAAAGTGACATTACAACTTACCTGACAGAAATACAAAAGATTCTCCAACACTATTATGAAGAAGCCTATGCACACAAAGTACAAAATCTAGTGGAAATGGATAAAACATTCCTTGAAACACACAACTTCCAAAGATTGAAACAGGAAGAAATTAAAGCCTTGAATAGACTAATACTGAGTACTGAAGTTTCATTAGTCATAAAACATCTACTAACCAAAAACAGCACTTGACCAGATGGACTCAGAGCCAAATTCTACCAGATGTACAGAGAAGAGTTGGTACCAATTCTACTGAAACTATTCGAAATAAATCAAAGAGGAGGGTTCCTCTCTAAATCATTCTATTAATCTAGCATTACCTTGATCATAAAACCAGACGCAAACACAACGAAAAAATAAAACTCAAAGCCAATATCCCTGATGAACATAGATGCAAAAATCATCAACAAAATGTTAGCAACTGGAATTCAACAGAACATCAAAAAGTTAATTCACCACAATAAAGTAGGCTTTATTCTTGGGATTTAAGACTGATTAAACATACACAAGTCATTAAATGTGGTTCACCACAGAAACAAAATTAAATTTAAAAACCATATGCTTGTCTCAATAGACACGGAAAACCCCTTTAATACAATTTAACATCCCTGCATGATAAAAATTCTCAGCACACTAGGCAGTGAAGAAACATACCTCAAAACAATAAGAGCTATCTATGAAAAACCAACAGCCAATATCATAATGAGTGGGAAACACTGGAAGCATTATCTTTTATTTTTTTTTTTGAGACAGAGTTTCGCTCTGTCTCCCAGGCTGGGGTGCAGGGGCGGATCTCAGCTCACTGCAAGCTCCGCCTCCTGGATTCACGCCATTCTCCTACCTCAGCCTCCTGAGTAGCTGGGACTACAGGCGCCCACCACCTCGCCGGGCTAGGTTTTGTATTTTTTTTTAGTAGAGACGGGGTTTCACCGTTTTGGCCAGGATGGTCTCGATCTCCTGACCTCGTGATCCGCCCGTCTTGGCCTCCCAAAGTGCTGGGATTACAGGCTTGAGCCACCGCGCCTGGCCTTGGAAGCATTATCTTTAAGAACTGAAACAAGACAAGGATGCCCACTTTCACCACTCCTATTCAATATAGTACTGGAAGTGCTAGCCAGAGCAACCAGGCAAGAGAAAGAAAGGAAAGACATCCAAATAGAAAAAGCAATCAAATTATCTGTTTTGCTGATGATACGATTCTATACCTAGAAAACCCTAAAGACTTTGCCTAAAGCCTACTAAAATTGAGAAACAATTTTATTAAAGTTGGGGGACACAAAATTAACGTAAAAAAATCAGTGTTACATTTATACACCAATAATGTCCAGGCTGAAATTCAAATCAAGAACATAATATCATTTTCAATAGCCAGAAAGAAAATGAAACATCTAGGAATATGGCTAGCCAAGCAGGCAAAGATCTGCACAAAGAGAACTACAAAACACTGCTGAAAGAAATCAAACACAACACAAACAAATGGAAAAACAATCCATGTTCATGGATTGGAAGAATCTATATCATTAAAATGGTTATACTGCCCAAAGCAATCTACAGATTCAATGCTATTCCTATCAAACTACTGGTGTCATTTATCACAGAATTAGAAAAAACCTGTTCTAAAATTCATATGGAATAAAAATGAGCTAAGATAGCCAAAGAAATCCCGAGAAAAAAAAAAATCTGGAGGTATCACATTACTTGCTATACTATAAGGCTTTAGTAACCAAAACAGCATGCTTCTGGTACAAAAAGAGACACTTAAACCAATGGAGCACCATAGAAAACCCAGAAATAAATAAACCCCCACACCTACAACCATCTGATCTTTGATGAAGTCAACAGAAATAAGCAATGGGGAAAGGACTTCCTCATCAATAACTGGTGCTTGGATACTTGGCTAATCTATGTGAAAGAATAAAACTGGACCCTTACCTTTCCCTATGTACAAAAATAACTCAAGATGATCTAATGATTTAAAGGTAAGACCTCAAACTGTAAAAATCCTAGAAGAAAACCTAGGAAACACCATTTAAGACATCAGCTTTTGCAAATGATTTATTACTAAGTCCTCAAAAGCAATTGCAACAAAAACAAAAATTGAGAAGTAGGAACTAATTAAAGGAATTTTGCGCAGGATTAAAAAAAAAAAAACTATCATTAAACAACTCACAGAATGGAAGAAAATACTTGCAAACTATGTATCTGACAAAGATCTAATATCTAGAATCTATAAGGAACTTAAATATCTCATCAAGCAAAAACCAACTCCATTAAAAAATTGTCAGTGAAAATGAACAGATACTTCTCAAAAGAAAACATACATTTGGCTTACAAATGTATGAATAAATTCCAGCATTACTAATAATCAGAGAAATGTGAATCAAAACCACAGTGACATATTATCTCACATAAGTCAGAATGGCTATTATTAAAAACACAAAAAGCAACAAACGTTGATGAGGTTACAGAGAAGAAGGAATGCTTATACGCTCTTAGTGGAATGTAAATTTGTTTAGCCACTGTGGAAAGCAGTTTGGTGATTTCTCAAAGAAGTAACACTAGAACTACTCTTCTACCCAGCAATCCCAACAATGGGTATATATCTAAAGGAAAATAAATTGTTCTATCAAAAAGACACATGCACTCATAAGTTTATTGCAGCACCATTCACAATAGCAAAGATATGAAATCAACCTAGGTGTCCACCATTCATGGATATGATAAAGAAAATATGGTATATATACACCATGGAATACTATGCAGATATAACATAAAATAAAAACATGTTTTTTTTTTTTTTTTTTTTTTTCCCAGCAATATAGATGCAGCTAGAGGCCATTATCCTAAGCAAGTCAATGCAGGAACAGGAAACCAAACACCACATGTTATCACTTATAAGTGGCAGCTAAACACTGGGTACTCATAGACATAAAGATGGCAACAATAGACACTGCAGACAATTAGAGGTAGAATGAGGCAGTGGGAAATAACTGAAAAATGACCTATTGAGTACTATGTTTGCTGCTTGAGTGACAGGATTAGTTGTATCCCAAACCTCAGTATCATACAATATCCACACATAACAAACTTGTACATGTATCCCCTTGAATCTAAAATAGAAGTTGAAATTATTTTAAAAAATTACAAAAATAAACAAATGAGAAAAAATAAAATAATACATACAATGATGGTGAATCCCCCAAGCTGTATTTCTATCCTCCAACATATGACCAATTTCATGTGCAAGCATCCAAGATGGGCCCTTTGCATTTCCTTAGGATTGGAGAGTGTAGAGAACTGATGTAAATCAGTGTGAAGCTTTGGCTACTGTTATTGCCATGAGCAATAAAAATCCCATGTCTCTGATCCAGGAGTCTCATGACTTTTGCTACCATTACTGAGACTGTGGCAGGCTAACCTATTTGCTTGTAAGTAGGATAAAATTTGAAATCCTGCATCATTCTTGACATAGTCTAATTATAAGAAATATTATGAATTATTAGCTTTATCAAAATTAACAGAATAAGATGAATAATTTGTGATTGATACACTGAAGATTTATCTCATGATTTTATGAACATGACGGTTATAGTAAAGGAAATCCAGCAAATAGTTACATAAAAGTATATTATCTGCTGTTTTGATGAATGTGTGAAATTGATTCACCCTATTATCAACAAAAATGTGTGCAAAGTTTTATTTAAAAAAAGCTAGGCAACTCTATTTTATGGCATTCTATCTAAGCTAAATTATTATCTGATCTAACTAAGAAAATGAAATATTTGCTCAAATCCCTTCCTGACATTTTCATCCAAATCGAGAGGAAAGTTCCAAGGGTAGACCTCAGAGTTGAATCTGATAACCGACAAGTCTGTCTTATTATAAGACTTGAGATTGGTAGGAGAAATTTGACCTGAGAAACTGAACTTTTAAATTTTGAAGTGTGCTCTGTAGAAGTAAAGTTTAGAAAATGCATATAAGAGACAGAAGGAAAGGTAAGGAATAATTATGAATGGAAAGAACTACCTAGATAAGTCCTTATTTTCATATTTCCCATCAATTCAGTTCACACGTATTTTAAAAGTAGCATAGTCAAGAGCAATTATTGAATTTAGCTTTCTGCCTTTGAATTCATGTTCAAGAGAAATATGGATGCAGAATGCTTATACTTGTGAATTCTGGTCAAGATATTGCTGTAATTATATGTGGAATCCCTCTCCACCTTGGTTCTAAATACCTAGCATGATAGTTAAAGTACTTTTACACCATATAACTATCTCAATGAACAAAAGTGGAACTGAAACTGACAACAGTAAATGAAGTCTGAATGATAATTCTATGAAGTTTCTAGATCAAATTCTGGGGGAGGCAATTGGGGAATTAGCTCTATCAAAGAAAAAATTAATAAATTCCCCTGTTATGTCGCAGCAAGCAAGAATCATGCAGAAGTCTTGAAACACCCACAATAGTAGATGCAAAAAAGTCACAGTCACTGCCTAGTGTTGCTGTCTAGGAAAGCTGGAGGGAATATAGATGTCCATACAACTGGGACCAAGGTAAGTCATATAGATTCAGGAACTATAACTCTGGCATCTCTACAAGATGAGAACTCTGCGACTCCAATGTAAGTATAAGATCCCAATTTGCAGGTTGGAAACAACTAGACACAGATGGGTGAACATGGGAAATAGAAAGTAAATATGTGCCCATGCATACACAAACACCTATTCAAGATAAATTGGCATATCAAGGTCTAAAGCACAAAGAAAAAAACTAGTAACTTACGGATAGTATTAAAAAAACTCAGGGAGAAAGAATTAACTTATGAGGGTATGCAGATAATGTAGTATATTTTTTAAATTATTATAAAATGAATCTACCTAAAATACTCAGAGAGGTAAAATAAGAAGTAAGATCATAAATCACCAACAGGAAATTATGGAACAAAGCATAGGTGGATATAAATCAGGAATGAGTTGACATGTAAAAGTACCAATTAGAAATTCTGAAAATTAAACATGTTATCATAAACAAGCAATAGATGTAATATATTTCAGAGGGGCCATAGAACAGAGAAAGTTATTGAACTATGAGATAATGTAACTTAGATCAATTTTGTTGATTTAGAGAAACATGCTATCAAAAGCTCATGAATTTAAACAAAACCTCTGTTGGGAAAGTATTAAATAAATAACATTAATCGTGAGAGATTCTGTGTCCTACTAATGAAAATTGTGTCAATCTGCATATTTTGCTTAGTCCTCTAAAGGGTTCTTTTCAGGTTACCTGAACAAAGACTCATTTCAGAGGTTAAATAAAATTAAGTGTGGTTACTTCTTTGAAAATTATGGAGAAAAGACAACTCTTAATAATTGTATAAGATCAAGTAAACTTTTGCTTATAATTTAATAACATATATTACTAAAATTCACAGGAAAATAAAAAATGACTATAAAGCTGCACTAATTCTTAAGTGCAAACTTAATACAAATATCATCTTGCCTGGAAATATGAAAAATGTCATAGGCATTTATGACCACAGTAGGATGTTGGGAGGAAAATACCTCTGGTAATAATCTTTAGGAGCAAATGTACACTGTTAGTAATGATTGATGAAAAGTTTCCTCACAATCTGCTGAGAAAAAAAATGTTAAAATGAAATTACGTGTAGTTATAGAAAACAAAATTATATAATTGACATAACTGAGTTATTGGCCCGAGAGTCATACCTATTGCTATCTGTTTTTTAGAGGCTCACTCTTGCAGATGCTTGGCTGGAACTTGTCAGTGCTTCTACACATACAGGAAATGATAAAGATCACATATCAAGCCTGGCAAATACCTATGCTGAGAAAGAAATGCTGGTCTTCATCAAGGGAAAAGGAGCCAGAGCTAAAGGACAGGGTGTTGTCAAGTGATTTTGAGTATTTACACAGAGTTAGATTTTTTTAGATACCTTTCTCAGAATGTCTTATTTCAAAGTCAGGAAAATTTTAATTAACCTAATTTCCCCTGTTCTGATTTCATGCTCCCCAAGCAACTATCAATTTATGAAGCTCAATCAAATGGGCTTCAAATATTTATAACTCTTTGACACTGATTTCTAGAAGCTAATTTTTACTTTCAGTCCTGATTTTTTTTTCTTGATTCCCATGCAGTTCAAATACAGTGGCAGAGATCATGGATTATAAACATGTTGGCATACCTACCAGTATAAATGCTTTATTTCTCACTGGAAGTTTGATGATTTAGAAATCTTGTATTTGCCTTAGTTTTTTGAGATGTTTTATTTAGCATGACTCAGTCCTCCAGCTCAGGCCTCATCACCCATGAACACTGATGAGATATGAATCTGAAACCCTAAAATGATGTTACCAAATTGAGGTACTGTCTCATGAGATCCACCAAAGCTCAAACCAGTTTTCCTTGATACCATACTGCTCCCACTTGCTGATTCAGCCTACTAATTTATACCATCACTGTTTTACAAAGAAGAAACAATGAAGTCACATTTAAGAATACGCGGTTGGTGATAGAGCTAGAGAAAACTGAACTAACATTCTATGGCAGGGGTCCCCAGCTCCCAGGCCACAGAGCGGTACCTGTTAGGAATTGGGCTGCACAGCAGGAGGTGAGCACCGGCCAGCAAGCGAAGTTTCATCTGTATTTACAGCTGCTCCCCATAGCTTGCATTCCACCTCCAATCAGATCAGTGGTGTCATTAAATTCCATAGAAGTGTGAACCCCATTGTGAACTGCACATGTGAGGGATCTAGGTTGCACACTCCTTATAAGAATCTAATGCCTGATGATCTGTTACTGTCTCCCATCACCCCAAGATGGGAATGTCTAGTTACAGAAAAACAAGTTCAGGGCTTTCACTGATTATATATTTTGGTGAGTTGTATAATTATTTCATTATATATTACAATATAATAATAATAGAAATAAACTGCACAACACATGTAATATGCTCAAATCATCCTAAAACCATCCCACCTCGCTCCCTATGTCTGTGGAAAAATGTCCATAAAACCAGTCCCAGTGCCAGAAATGGTTGGGGACTGCTGATCTATGGAGTATCTGTTACATACAATACACTGCCTGCTATCCCATTCAGCTTGTTCTGTTTAATCCTTACTATTTCCTACATAGGTATAGAGGGTTACATCACCAGTCTAATTAGAGAGTTGAGGAATTTGGATCATACTCACAACTGCCATACAGTATCTTCCCAGGGCACCTAGAACTGGGGTTAATGTTAATGTTAATGTGTGGCCTTTCTCCTATCTATATTATAATCAATTTGAGTGCTGCTTAAACAAACAGATCCATGACGCACACACACTACCCCTCCCCAACACATACAGAACAACAGTAACAACAATAATACCAACAACCATGAAGTCAAAAACTTCAGGATGACACCCAGGAATCTGCATATTTAACCAGAAACCACAAGCGATTTTTGTACACATTGAAGTCTGACATCCACTGCTATAAAATTTATGTGTATCCTGTTGGAGAGAAAACAAAACACAATGTGACAAAACAGTCACTGTCACAATCCCTAGTTACCCTTTCCTCAGTTTTTCCTCTATATTTTCTGCTTTTTTTAAATTTTCTTAACATCAGGCGTACGTTGAGATGTCTTTTAGTCAGTCCTGACTTATAATCCCTTTGTGGTTATGACTCATCCCAAACACTTACAAACTGAACTATAACAAAATCAATAAATCAACATAATTAAATCACTATCATAAGGAATATTACTCAACAGTATAAGAACTGTAACTACTTGCCCTAACATGTGTTTCTTTCTATTTCCTATCCCGGGGATAGATACAATTCTCAAGTGAACAGTTTTCAGAAAATATCTTGATGGAATCTCAAGATGTACTTGAGTGACTGGTACACAGTAATGATGGTTGTGACTTAAGACTCTCTAGGGGTCAATCGTAAAGCTTTAAAAAATGCTTAAATCCAGGAAGGAAAACACAAAGGGAAACAAACAAACAAACGGGTTGGTGGGGATTTCACAAATGGCAATGTGAGGGACATAAACAGTTTCTCTTAATTTTTAAAAATCAACATATATTGAGCCTAGGCTGGCTAAAACATGACAGGAATAGAAGAGCATGTGAAATGTCTCCAACTTTTCTACCTTTCAGATTTTAAAAGTTGAATCACTTAAGCTGTTAATATAGTAGAAACAATCTGCATATATCTGGCATACTGAATTTTCTTCACCCAGATAGTTTTGAATTCAATTTTGTCTTTCACAGCACACAGTTTAGAACTTCCCTGTTTGTACCTATTTTCCATTTGTCTCAGGATATCAACTAAAAAATCATTTTGAACAATTATATAATATAGATTCCAAACTTTTATAAAATGGCTTCAACACGCCATTTTTAGGTGGTTTTTATTCTACCTTAAAACTAAGTTGCTACAGTTTAAAAGTGCACAAGGGCAGAGTGACAGCCCTATATACTATGGAAAGAATGAAATAGACAATGATAATAGCTTCTTTCAGCTAGGGAACTGTACAATAGACTGTTCTTCTTTAGACATTACTAAAGGTAGACTGAAAAATATCACCTACGTGATTTTTTGGGTTTCTTAGCTTCATTGGACTTGATGAATTGACAAAAGCCCCAGACAATGGCTGATATGGAGAAAGACTGGGAAAGTGTGTCCATAGATGGAAAAGCATGACTCTGAATCAAAACTGTCAATGAGCCTGTGGGGGCAGCTGGACACAGGAGAATGTTTTGCCCTCATTAGTGAGCAATTTCTTCTTTTGGACTGAACATACAGTCTATCTCCTTCTCAGCCTTAAAGGATTTCTAGAAAAAATAAAGTGTTGGTAATTGTGTGGCTTTCTCCATTACAAAGACGCTGATATTTCAAGTTCAAAGAGTTACAATAAATGAGAGTTTGGGAGAGTGTATGCAAACCTGTTAGTAGAAAAGTTGACCATTGCTTATGCCCTTGGTCTTGTCAGTTGTATCTACAACACTCAAGTAGTAAAGGGGTTGCTAAGCAACTTCTAACTTTTAACATTAAGTGTGCTCAGGGACTACATACTGCAAGGGCACAGTATTGCCCATTGGTAAAAGAGGACGCCCTAAGTAAGATGAAGTGGAAGGCATCTCTTGATTGACCTTTCAGTTTGTTGTTTGTGGAATAGGAAGCAAAAGAGATATTCATGTTTTGGTTTGCTCTGGAAACTTACAGAACTCAAGAGTAGTAGAATGACTAACATTATTTTGGCCATTCCTACATCGTGTTTTTCTTCGTAACTATTATTTAGATTCGCTCTCTGATCAGGAAGATTCCTTTTTTTTTTCTTCTTTTCCTGAAATCAATCCATGGGCCTCCATGGTGGCTGTGGAGGAACATTTTTCACATAGCAACACCTTGATTCTTGTACACTGGGAATCTCCTTGCCCTTGGGAAGGCACTGTGCCTCCTTAGTATTTTATTTCAAACGAAGCTGCTTTATACCTCAGGGGAGAAAGATTTGATACATTTAAACAACAGCAACAACAGAACTTAAGACACACAAATAAAATATTCTTCCTAAGCCCAAAGGATATGAAAATGTGTTCAGTATATTTAAGCTAACTAACTAAAGTTATCCTGCCTTGTTTTCTGAGGCTTTAGGCTCAACCCATTGAAGTGCTGACTAGCTGTCATGTCAGCAGCTGCTGCAGAGAAACCTATACCAGCCCTCTTTAAAATCTACACTCAAAAAAGTGAGGCTCAAAGAGAGAAGACACTTACTCTCCAGTCTGCCCTAGGCTTACCTTGTGAATTCTGATTACTGTTTTAGGACCACACTTGTTTCTTGAATAACTGACAGGGGATCTGAAATGATGAATATATTTCCTGGAGAGCCTGGGTCCCAATTCCCAGGAAAGTGATCTACCTGCTACCTCAACAAGCCAACTACATCAGAATGCAATACAACATTCTTAAGGCAAGTATGTGCATGTGAGAGGAGTTTAGTGGATCAAACATTCCCTTTCTCTGCATGAGAATTTTCCATTAATACTTATGTATGGATAGGAGGCAGGATCAGAATCAATGAACAGCCCAAAATCAAGGCACCATCCTAGAGTTCTGTCTTTCCTTTATCCTTATAGCCACTTTTCTGTATCTACATTTACTACAAAATCAGCCCCTCGATATCCAGTAGAGGCCATGTTAGGTATTCCAAAAATTAAAACTCAATTGCGAGAGGAGATACTGAAGGACAAAGAATTTTCCACAGTGCTTCTTATGCCTTTCTCCCATGCCCTTGTGCATAATCCCAACTCCTAACTGCTTTAGTCCAACACTGTTGACAAAAGGCTTATTGCCTAAACAATAACAGATCTGTACAAACAATCCCTTTCTTTTCGAGAAATATCTATGACAAACATGAACTTCAGCTCACCCCTCCTGTCAAACCTCCTTAAAACTCTCTGCCCTCCTGCTCCAAGTATGAATGTTCATTTGGAGCCTTCTCATGCCTGGCATTTTCAATAAACGCTTATGTTAATGGTGCTTGATTGATTTTCTTCCACACAATTTATAAAATATATGCTTAACATTTTACTCTCCTAGAATCAACATCATGATGACTTTGCAAATCTTCAATGTCACACTCTGTATTATTCTCAAGTAATATTGTGAGTCCCCTGTTTTCAAATGTATATTTGGCCTCTTTTCAAACATATATGTTAGCTTACTTTCAAAATAGCCTTTTAGAGTTCATTTGCTGGCCAGTATCAGATGCTCTACAATGGGGGACTGCAAAGTAATTTCAGAAGGAGTGAAATTTGGCGTCCTACCCAGATTTCTAAAAGAGAAGCTGGAAAAATCATGTGTTAATGAGAGTTGTGTGGTAGATGCCCAATTCTTGGCTAGAGGAAGTCATTTTTTTCCTGTATGCAGATCCCCAGCAAATACTACAACAACTTTTCAAATAAATAGTATATGGGTCTTTTTCCCCATAACCACCATTGTTGACCGCCTAATCTGACACCATTGATAACTGGAAATACAACTATTTCCTCCTAAGTGCTATCCCTATGTCTATACTAGCCCCAAATCATCTGTTCTTTTCATAGAAGCCAGAGCATTCTTTTAAAAACATAAAGCAGAATTTGCCACTCTTCTGCTTAAACTCCCAAGACTTTACTCCACAGTGCCCTTTCTGCTTTCTGAAAACACCTTGTTCTCTCCTTGCCCTTGTTGCTTCCTTGGTGTCCTTACTCCCACCTCCTCCCAAGATTGTCTTTTTCTCATCATTTAGGTATCTGCTTAAAAGTCTCTTTTAAGAGATGCTCCTTAGAACACAGAATCTAAGCTCTACCTCCCACATCAATACTCTTCATGACATTTTCCTATTCTATTTATTGAGCTTATGTTTTGGAGTACTTAATAATATTTTAATTTATGCTATTCATTTTTACTTGTTTGTTTTCTGGACCACACCAACAATTTATGCTGCATAGAGCAAGGAACTTATTTGTCTTGTCGATAGTGGTAACTTCAGTATGTAGAATAGACTTGACATATAGCCATATAGTGGGTACTCAGTATAATTTCTGTTTATTTTTAATTTTTTTGTGTGTAGTTTTTACTTTGCAATAAGAGTATATGGAATTTCTCTTCTCTAAAATTCACTTAACCTGTAACTTCAGCATTTTATGTTCTTATTTATGTTATTTTATTCCTGTTGATAGAATTTTGCCTGTGTTTGTGTTTTTATAAAATAATTTAAGCTTTTTTTATAATTATAGATTCTATTTTACTTTTATTTGCTTATTTTCATTATTATTATAATAAATATTAACTACTTACGTAGAGCTTATAATATACTAGGAAGTTGGTATGTATTGGCTCTGCGTCCCCACCGAAATCTCACCTTGAATTGTAATAATCCTCACGTGTTGTAGGAGGGACCTGGTGGGAGGCAGTTGAATCATGCAGATGGGTTTTGTCCCATGCTTTTCTTGTGGTAGTGAATAAGTCTCAAGAGATCTGATGGTTTTATAAAGGGAAGTTTCCCTGTATATCACCTTTGCCTGCCGCCATATAAGATGTGACTTTGGTCCTCATTTGCCTTCTACCATGATTGTGAGACCTTCCCTGCCATGTAGAATTATGAGTTAATTAAACCTCTTTCCTTTATAAATTACTCAGTCTCAGGTATGTCTTTATTAGCAGTGTGAGAACAGACTAATACAGTAAATTCATACTGGGTAGTGGGGCACTGCTGTAAAGACACCTGAAAATGTGCAAGTGACTTTGGAACTGGGTAACAGGCAGAGTTTGGAACAGTTTGGAGGGCTCAGAAGACAGAAACATGGGGAAAAGTTTAGAACTTCCTAGAGACTTGTTGAATAGTTTTGACCAAAAAGCTGATAGTGTTATGAACAATAAAATCCAGGCTGAGGTGTTCTTACAGGGACATGAAGAACTTGTTTGGGAGCTGGAGCAAAGATCATTCTTTCTATGCAAAGAAACTGGCAGTATTTTGCCCCTGTCCTAAAGATCTGTGAAATTTTCAACTTGAGTGAGATAATTTAGGGTCTCCATTGAAAGAAATTTCTAAGTAGCAAAGTGTTCAAGAGGAAGTAGAGCATAAAAGTTTGAAAACTTTGCAGCCTGAAATGCAGTAGAAAAGAAAACCCCATTTTCTGGGGAGAAATTCAATCCTGCAGCAGACATTTGTATAAGCAACCAGGAGCCAAATAATTACCAACATGACAGGTTCCCACCCCCATCATAGGCCTAGAGGCCTAGGAGGGAAAAATGGTTTCCTGGGCTGGGTCCAGAGCCCCCCTGCTGTGTGCAGCCTAGGTACTTGGTGCCCTGAATCCCAACTGCTCTAGTCATGGCTAAAAGAGATCAAAGCATATCTTGGGCCATGGCTTGAGAGGGTGCAAGCTCCAAGCCTCAGCAGCTTCCACGTTGTGTTGAGCTTGTGGGTACACAGAAGTCAAGAATTGAGGTTTGGGAACCTTCACCTAGATTTCAGAGGATGTATGAAAACACCTGGATGTTCAGGCAGAAGTATGCTGCAGTGGTGGTGCCCTCATGGAGAATCTCTGCTAGAGCAGTGCAGAAGAGAAATGTAGGTTCAGAGCCCCCACAGAGAGTCCCCACTGGGGCACTGTCTATTGGAGCTGTGAGAATAGGGCCACTGTCCTCCAGACTCTAGAATGGCAGATCCACTGACAACTTTTGCCATGAACCTGGAAAAGCCATAGACATTCACTGCCAGCACATGAAAGCATCCAGGAGGGTGGCCGAGTCCTGCAACTCCACAAGAACAAAGCTGCCCAAGGTCGTGAAAATCCATATCATGCATCAGCATGACCTAGATGTGAAACATGAAGTCAAAGATTATTTCAAAGTTTTAAGATTTGACTGCCCCGCTGGATTTCCTACTTGCATGGGGCCTGTAACCCTTTGTTTTAGCCAATTTATCTCATTTTGAAGGGGTATATTTACCCAATGACTGTACCCCAATTGTATCTAAAAAGTAACTAATTTGCATTTGATTTTACAGGCTCCTAGATGGAAGGGACTTGCCTTCTCTCCAATGAGATTTTGGACTTGGACTTTTGGGTTAATGCTGGAGTTAGTTAAGACTTTGGGGGACTGTTGGAAGGCATGTTTGTTTTTGTTTTGTTTTGTTTTTTTGAGACAGAGTCTCACTCTGCCATCCAGGCTGGAGGGCAGTGGCATGATCTCAGCTTACTGCAACCTCTGCTGCCTGGGTTCAGGAGATTCTCCTGCCTCAGCCTCCCAAGTAGCTGGGATTATAGGTGTCTGCCACCATGCCCGGCTAATTTTTGTATTTTAATAGAGACAGGTTTTCAACATCTTGGTCAGGGTAGTCTTGAACTCTTGACCTTGTAATTCACCTGCCTTGACCTTCCAAAGTGCTGGGATTACAAGCGTGAGCCACCGTGGCTGGCCAATTTGTTTTAATATGTGAGGACATGAGATTTAGGTGGGGCCAGGGGTGCAGTGATATGGTTTGGCTCTATTTACCCACTCAAATCTCACCTTGAATTGTAATAATCCCCATATGTCATGGGAGGGAGCTGGTGGGAGGTAATTGAATCATGGGAGCAGGTTTTTCTTGTGATTTTCTCATGATAATGAATCTGTCTCATAAGATCTGATGGTTTTATAAAGGGAGTTCTGCTGCACATGCCCTCTTGCCTGATACCATGTAAGACATGACTTTGCTGCTCATTCACCTTCTGCAGTGATTGTGAGGCCTCTCCAGCCATATGGAACTGTGAGTCAATTAAACCTCTTTCCTTTATAAATGACTCACTCTCAGGTATGTGTTTATTAGCAGTGTGAGAACAGACTAATACAGAAGTATTCTAAACACTTCACAAATATTAGCTTATTTATTAATATCCTCTTGTGTTAGTGCATAGATACTATTATCCTTATTTTACATACAGAGAAACTGAGGCACACAAAGGATAGTTAAGGTTCATAATCACCTAGCAAATAGAGGAGTAAGGATTCAAACTCAAATCTGGGTAATCTGGAATCCAGAATACAAACTCTTAAATGAATACATATCTCAAAACCCCAAAATGATATATATTTAAAATATTTTATCATATATGATTTAATATTTTCCTTTTCAACCATGCTCTTCTGAGAAATTTTATCTTCTGAACAAAGGACATTCATTTCTTAAGGTGTGAAAATATGGCTTAGAATAAAACGGACGTTAGAATGGCCTAGGGTCCATTTTTTAATCTGGACCCTAACACTTTGGGAATCTAAGGAATTACAATAATTTCAAGCATAAGCCTTTAAGAAGTAAGATTTTTCTAAATTCCAACGCTCATTTTTACTAAATCAGATATCAAAGAGATGTTCCCTGTACTATGGTGGAAATTAGTTGAGAAATATGACCTAGGAATCTTATCCTTCCAAAAATAAAGCTTCCAGAAAATTTTCTTTTGGTAGATGAGGATCAGAGGAACGATAAGTAAAACATAACATTAGGGCCAATGCCAATTGCAAAGTCCTGTATTCAATGTAGCATTCTGAAGTATAGAGGGGTAAGAGCCAAGGAAGACGTGTAAGTTGTTGAGCTGGAGAGTAGCCCCCAGAATCTGCAGACATCATCATGACACACAAAAATAAGCTGAAAGATCCTAGACTTCTAGGGATCATGGGATATTTGAAGACAACCGGGAGACTAGAAAGGTCTGGAATCACAATGGAGGGATTGCAAAATTGGACATTTTGATGCTTGTCTATGGCAGGTGGCAACAAGCTGCTCACAAGAAACAGGCAAGGCCAGCTAAGCTTCAGTGGAAACCAAAGTTGAACACCAAGAGAAGAGGTCAGAGCAGACCTTTATCCTGTGGAGACCCATAAAGTCCAGAGGACAGCAGTTGTACCAAATGTGTCTCTAGCCAGCCACATTGATACAAACATCCCTTGGCATCCAGGTTTAAGGAGGACAAAGGATGAGCTTTATAGGAAGAGGAATACCCAATATGATGGGAATGTTGGTTTTGTTTTTTGTTTTTGTTCTTTGTAGTAGGAAGAGTTTGAATTAAACAGAAAGATTAAATTTTAACTTGGGCAAGCTGACAATAATGGAAACTCAAGAGAATTTGAGATTTCCCTATAATAAATAAAGAGGAATATATATATATATTTGCACACACAAGATGAAGTGTGGGCATATTTGCAATTCTGTTGTCTAAGAGAAGTAAGACTAAGAAACACAGAGGATTGTGTGTAAAAAGAGGAAGCAATCATCAAGGCTTCCTTTTATATTATGTTAAAGGAAACACTGAGTAACTTTAGACACAGTGCAAAATATGATAGCAATTTAAAAAGATCAATATGAAGATAGCAGTCATGCATGTAAAATTTGCTGAGATATATTGGCTATATGATCAAATTTCATTCCCATGTGAAAGAATATATTTGGAAAGCAATGAAAGTCTATGCACAGAAATAGGCATTTCCATTCATTGCAAGACCAAGGAAAAATTTGATTACAAGGTCTGAGAAAGTGTTAATCTGCCATAGTCCCTTCGCTGTCTATAAAAATGGCAACATAGGTTTGTTACTAAATTGTACATTTGGCTGACATATTGTTGAATAATTTTGCAAGTAAATCCCACATTCAAGTCTCTCTTAAGGGACAGAATAAAGGAAGGTATTTATAGTCTTCTTGCAATGGGTCAGTGGAAAAGAAAAGGCTACATGTCTTCCATTCGGCTTTAGAGAGAGAGTTCTGTGAATAGAAAACTGGCTCTTTTCCTAATTACTCTCCTGGAATCAGCTGCTGAGTACAACTCCATAACCTACACCAACCAACAAAATATATGGCAAAGGTTAAGTGATTTTGTCCTATATCCAAGATAGCTTTCATATAGCTTCATTGTTCCTTCAATGAATTGAGTCATTCACTGAAAATGCACACTTTTACTGTGTTCCAGATTTATTATCTAAGGTATTAATCTCCACTGCACCAAACTGAAACACAGAAGGAAAATGTAAACCACACCAAGGTGAACAATTGTAGCAGCCTTTTGTTTAACCAATCACGTATCATGTTTGGCCAGAGGCATCAATGAAGGAGACAATGAAAAAAGAGAATAAGTAAAAACTTCAAATGTTGTCTGGTGTTAGCGTATATTAATCTCATCCCAAATGGCAATCTTTACCTTTAAGTCCCAATAACTAAAGGAAAATTACTTGAACTGGTGGTATACACATTTAGGTTTACATCTTAAGTGAAAGTTGATGTGTAAAACCTCTAACCTTTGTTTCTCTGATAATTATAATATGTGTGTTTTTTTTTATAAATTCAAGCCAAATTCCTAAAGGCTGCATCATGGAGACATCATAGAATATATGGTTCAGATTCTTCAACATGTTTAAAATAATGTAGTTTTATTCAAAATCTAGCCTATGTGGATAGTCTGATTTCACCACTGATATGATATTGACTGAGCTTTATGGGTTACTGATATTGTCACCATAGAACAAATAATGTAGGGGCTGACAGGATTAAATTCACCAAATGTTGTCACTGCACTTCCTGACAGCTGTATATCTGAATGCCATCTGGATACCAGACTATACTCTTGTCTTTCTTGTTAAGGTGTGTTTGCTGTATAGCTCATCCTTTTATCAGTAGTCAAATCATGTACATCAACTCAGTGAATTTATTGCTTCTGCCTGGGACACAGTGATTTCCAAATGTACCATTTTTCTAATTGTTTTCTGGGCCTGAAGGCATGACAAGGCGTCGGCAATGTCTTTCTAGTAGCTTATTACTTTCTCCTAGGAGGATTCACTGTTTCTGACTGGGTTAGCACTTTCTGTCTAACAGTTTACTGTGTCATACAGTATGCTAGGTCTCAAGCCACATTGGAGCCAACAAGAAAAAAAAAAGAAAAAAAAAAAAAAAACGATGAAATGCAGCTAAACAGTTTTACTGACTGACATCTTCTTGTCTCTTTTCATTCACAGAGTGTGAACCCCTGGAGTTTTACAATCATTTGAAATTCAAAGGCAAACGCTGGGAGCACACCATCATGAGAATTGGCACCAATGAAAAAGTTTGTCAAAATCACTCTGGCACTAAACCACTGAATGTTTTCAACACAAGTAGAAAGCTGACATCATTCATAGACAACTCGTGGACCAACACAAAGGAAAAAATGTCAGATCCAGTGAATTTCTTTTCTTGCAATTACTGTATGATTTCGACATTGGCATCTATGAGAAATACTATTTTCCTCTGAAATGTTTTCTGTAGCATTATTTTGTTTACCATGGGAGGTTTGTCTTTTCCCATTTTCCTTAGAAGTTGAACACACATTTTCAAAGCCTGCTAGTGATTTTGAATTTCAAAAGCGATTACAAGCATGAGTCATGCACTACGACTCATCCTTCTCACATGCTCTAATTGTATAAACTATATCCTTCAAAGCGTCTTACGGACACATTAAATATTAGTAAACACATGTTAAAGTGCCAAAAGGTATGATTCCTTCACACTTGCTGATAAGACTGTAACTGATCCTTTAATTTCTGTGTGTGATTCCAAATAAAGCTAAGACTCTGATAAGCCTCGCATTTTTAACATTAAACTTGAACACACCAGTTCTGCTACTACCGTAGCCACATCTTGATTCTTAACAGCAGTTAACTTCACCTCCATAATTTCTCTTGTGTTGCTTCAAATTATTTCTTGTACTAAGCACACTTTTTCTACCAATAAATTCATGCCTCTTATTACAATGTAAGTTTCCATCTCTTAATCATTTGAAGAATAAATGGTCATTTTCCAAACTATCTAAAGAAGACCTCTTCAAGTCACTATCATAATATTTTACTCACTCTTATTTTGCTCAGGACAGTGTATCAACTGTCTTCCATCATTAAACTCAAAATTTCATCAGGGCATGACCCTTTTTTTTAAAGAAAAAAAGTTGATTTAACTTTATTTTTAAATTCATAATAAGTAATTGAGTATATTTATAGTATACAGCATGATATTTTGATATATGTATACATTTTGGGATTAATTTGAGCCATTTAACATGTGCATTATCTCATATAAATATCTATTTCTGTGGTGAGAACACTTAAAATCTACTCTCTAAGCAATTCTCAAATACACAATATATTGTCATTAACTGTAGTCAACATGATGTCCAATAGTTTTTTGGAATGTATTTATTGCGTGTAACTGAATATTTGTGTTGTTTGATTAATATCCTCCAGTTGCTTCCATCCCCTAGCATTTAATGACTACTATTTTACTTTCTGTTTCTATGAGTTTGATTTTTTTACATTCCACCTGTAAAGGGGATTATGCAATATTTGTTTTTCTGTGCCTGGCTTCTTTCACTTAGCATAATGTCCTCCTGGTTGATCCATGTTTTTTCATATGACAGAATTTCCTTCTTTTTTAAGGCAGAATAGAATTTTATTGTTTACACACACACGCACATACACACATTTTCTTTATCCATTTATCTGTTGATAGACACTTGGTTGATTCCATTCCTTGGCTATTGTGAACAACACTGCAGTGAACATGGGAATGAAGATATTTCTTTGATACTCTGATTTCATATAAAACAGAATCCTTTTGTATCATGTTCAAAACTGTATCTCCCTTCTTTTCTCTCCCCAGGACCTAAAAAGAGGGGCTGATACTTAGGTGGTACATGGAGAATATTTGTTGAATGAATAAATAAATAATAAATCCACTGTTGAGAATGAGATTAGTCAACTAAAGTCTTATCCACAGACAATGTTCTGAGTTGAGATTGATTGTGTTTAGGGCCATGGAAGGTGATTTTACTTTGCCATTCTTACAGTGTAGTCATACAAAAGGCAACATTCAAATTAACTGGATGTTCATACGATTTTGGGGACTTTCTCTAACATTATTCATCCATATAGGAGACAGGAGATATTAAAGGTAATGATCAACTTTTGATCAGACTGTCAGAAGTACTATGAGTAATCCACAAGAGCCATTTGTAGAAAGAATATAATGGAAGTCCCAAATGTGAGCCACATGTATAATTTAAATTGTTTAGTAATCATGTCTTAGTGAAAAGAAAGAGACAAAATAATTTTAATATAGTTTATCTAACCCAATATTTTCAAAAATACAATTTCAACATATAATCACATATAATATTATCAATGAGATCATTTACATTCTTGTTTTAACACTAAATTTCTAAAAATTAGAGTGTATTTGTACTCACAGCACATCTTAATTTAGACTAGTGACATTTACGTACTCAATGGCTACACGCCCTAGTGGCTATCACACTGGATAGAATACAGCTGGGATAGGCACTTCTTATTGGGATTCGATTTTGCACCATTATTGAAACTAGGGGAGAAGACTATGCAAGATTTTAACTGCATGCTTATTGTTGGTTTGATGTCTCTAAAGGTCAGCCACCAGACCGGCAACTGGGAAGAAGCATTTGTGTGTGTGTGTGTGTGTGTGTGCAGAAAAATGAAGGAAATGTGAAATACATGAGAACAACCTGAAACACACATATGATTTCTAGCATCTCCAGCCTACAAGCCATAACTTGCAGGAGAGGTCAGTACCCTTCGCCATGTACCTAATCATTCATGTGATTGAGACCTCGGAGCTGCCAAAGAAAGAGAACTGGTGTAAGGTAAGGAAGATACCACCCCACACTTACAAGGTAAGTTAACAGATCAGTGACAGCATGTGCCAGATGTCAGCACTTGAAGTCTGCATCAAACTTTAGAGCATAAAAATATGGCATATTCCTTTACTCCTGCCTTTCAAATCTCATGCGAAATGTTGTCTGTGGCCAATGCAAACCTGAAACTATACAGGGAATAAATTCTGAAAAATGTAGTTTAATTTTAATTAAATTGAGAGAATATAAATCCACCATAGGCAAGCAGGGAAGCTTACTTAAGTATTTCCAAGTCCTGTCAAAACTGGAATAATTCTTTAGCAATAATTATTATTTTCAAATAACATTATTGTGTCCAAGAATAATCATTTTTTTTGGAAATAAGTATTATAACACAGAGGTTTGAATCGGATGTTCTAGTAAAACCTCTTGTAGTGCATAACCAGCTCTGACAATGATAAATTAATGCCTAACAAGCATGTATTGGTACACTCCTCCCTTCCTCTCCCATCTTCTCCTGTTTCTTTAACCCAAAACTATAGACACAAACATAAAATCATTTAACTGCAGAGATACTGAAGATTACAGAGAATCACCTGCAGAGCCTGAGCAGGACTGATGAGTGCTGATTACATCGGAAGTTAAAGTTCTAATGTTACTTGTTAAAGTAAATGTATCACAGGGTTTTAGAACTAGAAATCCCTTTTCAAATTGTCAGGTTGAACCTCTAGATATGGATCTGGGACCCAGAAACATGAACTGAGTGAGCCCCCAAACTCTTGATTATGCAAGAGTATAATAATAATGTGATTATATTATATCACATTATATTATATCACTATATTATATATATAATATATATAATATTATATTATATTATATATAATAGTATATATTATATATATAATATATACTATATTATATATATATATTATATCACTATATATCATTATATTATATCACTCTTATATATATATATAAGAGTATAAGAATAATGTGATTATGCAGCAATTCAGCAAAAACTAGGCCTCTGGTGTTCAACTAACACACAATATAACTGAAATAAGGTAAGAAAAGCAGACAAGATTATCCACTCAAACAAGGGTTGCTTTGCTGGTTAAACCTAAGCCACCACGGATATATAATACCAATTTGTAATTACTGCCTAAAATACTATGAATAACATACCTGAAAAATGGGGAAATGATGTAGTAGGTGACTGTAGGCTTATGGCACATCCCACCAAGGAAAATACAGATTTTCAAGAAGTATTCTTTTATTTGTGACAGAATTATATAGAACACAGCGTGAAAAACAGGATGAGTGCACGCATAATAGCACGAATGAATGGATAACCTTCTCTCTACTTTCCATTATTCTCGTTTTTCTTTTTTTCCTTCAGCTTTCCCATTGAGACAGATCATTACACAAAGATCGTCACTCACCCAGTTTTGGACTGAATCAAGGGGGAAAGGTAGAACCATTGAAACACTTGAGGGAGAAGCAGAGAGCAGGAGAAGGTGTGTGTCTTGATTCCAGTTTGCTTTTCTGCTGCTGTCGGTTGGCTGCATAGAGCAGATGTGGTGCTGTGATATGTTCTGGCAAAGGCAGGGACAGAGAAAGTGATTGCCGTTCTCCCCCAGCTCTCAGGCAATAGAGAATGGATATTCCTGTGGAGCAATCTTACCCCTGAGATCACCACTGTGAGGGAAAATCGCCTTGTAATGAGCATTGGAGGGAAAACTGGAAGTCAAATGGAAGTTGCAGCCAGGTCTGAGAGTCTGAAACACTGTTAAAAAAAAGCAAAGTGAGTAGTACTATTAGTATCAATGGGGGAGATAGCCTAGATCTTCCAAAACAATTGACCTTACAGCCTAGGCTGAGAGAACAGGATATGAGTTACAATAGTCTTCGGCTTGTCTTCAGTGGGAAGAACAAGGGCAGAGGTCAATGCCCACACCTAGAGAAAACCGTGATAACAATCTCCCCAATACATTTACACAATCTCTTGGACAGAAGAACTGGAAGCAAAATCCTGTTGTAAAGGGAGAAACAACTCAGACAAAAAAAATTGAAATTTTTAAGAGTTATATATTTACCCCCAATAAGATAATGTTAACTATAAAGAGGCTGTTTTAAACTGGGAGGGTCTGTTCTTTCAATTGGACAGGTTACCTAACTTCTCAGTGCTTCAGTTTCCCGTAGGTAAAATTAAGATCATTGTATCCATATTTAAGGGAGTTTGAAAATAAGATTAGGTTGGTTTCTTATGGAAAATAAAGTTTCTTTTCTTCTTTCCCCATAGGGGAAAAGAAGTGAATAAATTTTCCACTATGTACTTTGAGTATGATGAGAGAGTATGATTAATATGATCAAATTTGCATGACGAGTATGAATGTGCACAGCTTTTTGTTTGATCCCTCTATAGGCTATGGATTAGCAGGGCTGAGTAGAAAGAGTGGATCAAGAGGAGTGGATCAAGAGGAGTGGATCAAAGGCAAACAAGGCTGAGAAGGCCAAATACAAAAGAAGTAGTGGGAAGTAGGCAAAGGTAGATGGCAAAAGGAATAGGCCAGTTGTGAGCACATATATATTAGAATATAGGACTATCTGAGTGCATATTCTATTAACAATGTAAATTAAATATTAATTTACTATAAAAGAATAGCTTCTCACTGAAACATTTCAAATGTACAGAACACAAATAAGGCAAACTCAGCCTACAATATAAATCATATCTTGTCCCTCTTGTCCCATGGTTTATATGATTGACTATTCTCATAAAAATCATTGTAGAAGAAACATTTGTACTCTTTCATATAAAACAAACAAACAAACAAAAAACACCTTTTTATAGGCCAGGCATGGTGAATCACGCCTGTAATCCCAGCATTTTGGGAGGCTGAGGCAGGCTGATCGCCTCAGGTCAGGAGTTTGAGACTAACCTGGTCAACATGGCGAAACCCCGTCTCTACTAAAAATATAAAAATTAGCTGGGTGTGGTTGTGGGCACCTGTAATCCCAGCTACTTGGGAGACTGAGGCAGGAGAATTCCTTGAACCTATGAGGTGAAAGTTGCAGTGAATGGAGATCACACCACTGTACTCCAGTCTGGGGAACAGAGTGAGACTCTCTCAAAGGAAAACAAATTTATAAACATTACTTTTAGTGACAAAACATAAGGGTTATATAATATCTCATAAGACAGTTTTACCAAAAGTGACTTTACATTTTTTTCAAAGAGTTTTTTATTTGAAAAGTGATGATTTTTTGATGTGTCAACTTGGCTAGCCTACTGTATTTAGTAAT
Organism: Rhinopithecus bieti; assembly: GCF_001698545.2. Classification (NCBI taxonomy): domain Eukaryota; kingdom Metazoa; phylum Chordata; class Mammalia; order Primates; family Cercopithecidae; genus Rhinopithecus; species Rhinopithecus bieti. The sequence continues at coordinate 117,631 of NW_016810661.1, read as the reverse complement.
TCAATAAACACTACTTTTAATGTTGTTGTGAAGTTATCTTGTTGATGTGATTAAACACCATAGTCAGTTGATGGGGAGAGTAGCCTGGATAATCAGGATGGGTCTGATTAGGTCCATTAAAAGGCCTCAAAAACAGGGATAAGGCTTGCCTGATGAAAAGATTTTCCTCCCTGTGCATAGCAGCTTTGCTCACATCCACAGTTCCAGTCAAGCCTTCCGGATGGCCTACCCCAGAGATTTCAGACCTGCCTAGCTTGCCCCTAAATCGCGTAAGCCAACTCCTTGCAGTAAATCCCTTAGTATATATCTCCCATTGGTTCTGCTTCCCTGACTGATACATGGAGGAAGTTGCACATAATTAATTAATTAATTAATTAATTAATTTTTTGAGATGGAGTCTTACTCTGTCACCCAGGCTAGAGTACAGTGGCACAATCTCGGCTCACTGCAACCTCTGCCTCCCGGGTTCAAGCAATTCTTCTGCCTCAGCCTCCTGAGTACCTGGGATTATAAGCGTGCACCACCATACCCAGCTAATTTTTGTATTTTTAGTAGAGACAGGGTTTCACCGTGTTGGTCAGGCTGGTCTTGAACTCCTGACCTCGTGATCCACCCGCCTCAGCCTCCCAAAGTGCTGGGATTACAGGCGTGAGCCACCGCGCCCAGTGAAAGTTTTACTTTATAGAAACAACATTGCCACTGGATGTATTTTGAAACAGGAAATAAATGACCATAGGACACTCTTCTGCCTAGTGAATGCATGAAGTGGATAGAAAAAAGGGGGAAAAACCCTGGAAATGTCAGAGGAACAGAAATACTGAGGACTTGCCACCATGCTAACCAAGGAGGCTAAGAGAACATTTCTGGAGGATAAGAGAACAACCAGGTGCCGTGGCTCATACCTATAATCCCAGCACTTGAGAGGCTGAGACAGGTGGATCACTTGAGGTCAGGAGTTCAAGACCAGCCTGGCCAATGTAGTGAAACTCTGTCTCTACTAAATAATCTCTAATCTACTCAGGAGGCTGAGGCAGGAGAATCACTTCAACTGGGAAGCAGAGGTTGCAGTGAGCCAAGATCGCGCCACTGCACTCTAGCCTGGGTGACAGAATGAGACTCCATCTCAAAAAAGTGCCAGGAGCAGTTGCTCATGCCTGTAATCCCAGCACTTTGGGAGGCTGAGGAGGGTGGATCATGAGGTCAAGAGATCAAGACCATCCTGACCTACATAATGAAACCCTGTCTCTACTAAAACTACAAAAATTAGCTGGGCGTGGTAGAAGGCGCCTGTAGTCCCAGCTATTTGGGAGGCTGAGGCAGGAGAATGTCTTGAACCTTCAACCTTGAACCTGGGAGGCAGAGGCTGCAGTGAGCCCAGATCGCTCTGCCACGCTCCAGCCTGGCGACAGAGGGAGAACTCCATAAAAAATAAACAAAGAAATAAAGAAATAATAAAAAAGAGTGTGGAAGATAGGGAAAAGAAACGAGTTCTGATTGCTTAATAGAAAGAAATATTTCAGATTTAATGGGCCAGGGTAACTAAGAGCTGAGATTTTCCATATGGTCTGTAAGCCTATAATGTATTACAATCATGATGCCTTATATCAGCTCAAAAGCTTTCCACATCCATTTGTAGCTGGACCACTTGAATTGCCTCTCTCTTCTCACGCTAGGTACCTATTTCTGAAACAAGGCAGAACATTTTGCCCCTGAAAATGCAAATAAACTTCCCCCAGTAGAGGCCCCCACTCAGAAATGATAAATGGAGGCCTTGAAGTGTTTCCTCTAGTGAATTACATATTAGAATTACACTTTCTATTTCTGGGAACTTTGCATTCTCACCTATTGCCTTGTTGAACATTTGCTGCCTCTGGCTGCAGAAACTGATTAGGAAGCAAGGCCAATTGGATATTTGAAATGATACTTTATTGACTTTTTTTTTTTTTTTTTTTTTTTTTTTTTTTTTTAAAAGGGGGGGGG
>NW_016810661.1:89704-115438 GCF_001698545.2 Rhinopithecus bieti | reverse complement strand
TTTTTTTTTTTTTTTTTTTTTTTTTTTTTTTTTAATAAGGGAGGTAGCCAGCAGAGAAACATGTAACAGCACTCTATTTGCCTGTAGTTAGGGTCATATCTTGTTTTCTTTATTTCACAGTAGCAAGCTGTGAATACTCCATGCTTCCCTTTCAATTACACCCAGCTAAAATATATTGGGTGTTATTCATTTTAAAGGACTGAGGGAAAAGAAGCAACACCTGGTTTCATGCACTTGGCTCATTGTTTGATAACCCTTAAGTGTCATCAGAAAGAATTCTCTAGGATAAACATCAACATAGATGAGGACATCAAGGCCACAGAGATAAAGTGTCATATCCAAGGTGGTAATGACATTTTAACTAAGACCTGACCTCCTTTTGTTCTACCATCTTACCACTTTAAGTAATGTATATATTCTCTAAGAGTCACATTTAAACTAAAGCCCATTTTACTAAATCTGCTTGTAAATAATCTGATAAAATAATTATATCCTGAAAACTCCTTTTATAGAACAAATGCCATCCTTATGGGCCTTATACATCTCCTTTTCCGTTTATCTTTTCTTTTACTTGTAAGAAAATATAAAAGAATCTTTCCTGCCTCAAATATCCCCTCCATTATCTGTACCTCCTAAGGGCTGGTAAATACAACTAAAAAGAACCTTTGCTGGAGCTAAATGAAAGTAGTGGCCACATCTCTCATGTGTTTGTGTACCATCTGCAGAGAAGTTTCCTACTAGTAAGGACAGTTTGATCATTCCTAGACATGGAGTACTTAAATCAAATATATTTTCTGTATAAATAACTCCTCTCCTCCTCCTATACTCACAACCTGGGGTAGTCATTACAATATCTAAAAGAAAAATAAATAGGAGAGGGGAATAAAAACAAGAATTTTAGGAATGACTATGTGAATTGTCTCCTAACGTTAGTTGATTAATTTAGCTTTTATAAATTTCTAGACTATGAAAACTCAATCTACTGATATTTAGCAAGTTTGCATAATCACCCAAAAATTATATATTAGAAAATGTCTTTCTTTAAAACAGGAAGTATTAGTACAAATGAGATAAGATGTGAACAAATAATCATAACGACATAATACTTAAATATATTTTATATATAAGGTAAATCTAAATATCTGGTCCATCTATATGCATGTTTAGATCAATATATACTTGACTGCTTTATAGATACGGTATACAAATTGTTTAGTGTAAGAAAGAATTGAAAGTACTATTTTTTTCCTTTTGATGTTTTTGAAATCTAGTTTCAATTTCAAACATTTAATTTCTGTTGTGTGATGACAAATAGGTCCCCCAAAGAAAGATATTTTTTGTTTTGTTTTGTTCAAAAGTGCATTTCACTTAACCATATAGTTCTGAGCTCTTGATTGCTTTTGTTTTTTGTTTTTTTGTTTTTTTTGTCTTTGCTCTTTTTCTGACTGTGAGCAGGCAAAAAGAGAACAGTCAGGGAATAAAGACCTCTTTGATACCATAAGAACCCCTAAGGGTTCTTTTGTTTGCTAATGGCTGGGGTTTTCTCATTTACATCCTTTCAGAGAACAAACCCTGTAGCTGCCATATCATATCCGTGTCTGGATAACATTTTGCACTAGACTGCTGTGTATGGATGGATTAACGCATGATGGCTATTGACTCAGACTTCTACAGCATCCCTCTGAGCAGAAGGCAGACACCAACCTTTTCCATTTCTGGTGATAACATCAGCAACCAGGCCAATTTCGAGAATCATTAGATTTTCATTATGATAAGAAATATAAACATCATTCTTTCCTGAAGTTAAATTTTGAATTACTAATAGTTTAGAAGTACAGCTGAAGACTTACCACAACTCAGAAAACTTTCTAACTAAAGAGGAAAACATAATTGTTAAAGTTTAAAGCCCTTTAAAAGTTTAAGTCCTCTGATGAAGTTCAAAAGTGTAACTTGCACATAAACAATTGGTATGTCACATTATTATTTTTCTTTCATGAAAGCAAGTTCTAACAGACTTTAAGGTACAGAAGTGTTTTAGTCTAATTGTACAATGCTTTTGTGTTTGAATGTGGTAATGCATAATTTCGTTAAATATTTTAAATTCTGATTATTTTCATTTAGCCCACTACCTCAGTTTCTAAAGAAAAAAAAAAAAGAAATATCTTGTAACACAAATATAGTGAATTTGAATCTCAAGTCTCAAATCTCACACATTGGAAGGCCCCAATCTGCTGTACATTTCACAGTGCTATGTGAAAAACTTCTTGAATGAAATATGGAAGCTCAATTTTTAGACTTGTTATAGAGAGTCAGAATATAGCTACACTAACAAATGGATAGTACTGAGTTTTACAAAATGGGATTTATTCGAGAACATACTATTGGATACTAAGCTTGTCACTGGTCTTAAAAAAAATAAAAGAGAAGAAGACAGAGTGTATTGACCCTGTTTATTGATATCCCTTGCCATTGTTAAGCCCTGGAAGGCCTTGATGCCAGGTATGCAACATTGTGTAGCATCTAAGAGTACTATCTCTTCAGTCAGAATCATGAGTTTTTAATCACAAATTTCTAACTTTCTATGTGACCTCAGGATGGCTATAAACCTTTTCTAAGCCTCAGTGACTACACCAGTGAAATAATACTATAAATCTCATTGAAGGAGCTATTGTGAAGACACAATGAGGAAATAAATTTAAATCCTTAGCACAATACCTGGCACACAGTAATTGCTTAAAATGGTTAGCTAGTATTAGTAACACTGCTAACCAAGTAAAAAAATTAAATCAGTTGCAGATAAAGCCAATTTCTTGTTTCAGATATATCCTAACCCATTTTAAGAGAGACTAAACTTGGTTATAATAACATATTATTACATTAATGATACTTATTATGTAGCAACAGATGACTGAACCAGGAAATTTTTACCAAAAGTGAGGCTCCAATATAATAAAAACTTTAAAATGTGTAGCACTGGCTTTAGTACTGGATAATGGGAAAAGGTTAGAAAAATGGCAAAGAGGTTGTGGGTGAAGGTTGAAATAATGGCAAACAAAATGTTAGTGGAGGCTTGAAAGGAAGCACACAAATTATTATTAGAGGAAGAATAAAATGGTGATCTGTGTTTTTTGACAGCAAAACTGTTGGAAAATTTATGTCCTAGGTTATCTGGAAAACATAAAATATACTTAATGGACTTATGGATCTAAGGACATGTCTAGGATAGATATTATAAATGTGCTTCTTTTTGCTGTATGTAATAAGGTACAGGAAGAGAAAGATGAAGAAAGGTAGAAATTTTCAGTTTACAGGTAGTATTAATAAAAAATATGGAGGACACAGAACTCTTTTGGTTTGGAAAAAAATAAAAAATAAAAACCTTATTTTTCTCTAGTCTCTCCAGCTAGCAAAAGATTCTCAAAGTAAGAAATGGCCTCACGATAAGAATTAAATCTAGTGTAGTTGTATGATCCTCTGTTAATATTAGGTTGGTGCAAAATTAATTGCAGTTTTGACATTAAAAGTATTGGCAAAAACCACAGTAACTTTTGCACCAACCTAATACTTTAGAAAGATTTATGGAGGTACCTAGTAGTCCCCATCAGCTACACAAAAACGTTTCTAAGAATCATAAATGTGTTGTCTCTCTAACCCTCTACCAAAATTCAACAGAATAATCTATTTTTTAAAAATCAGAGATATGACATTTGGAGCATGATATAAACACACATTACACACTCTCAATGTTTTTAAGGGAGTAGTAACATATTGAACAAAAAGGTCAGAGGTAGTACAAAATGAAAAAAATATCTCTATATATGCAATTTTCCATGACAACGAGGCAGCCTGAGAAGGTCGAGTAGATACTCTGCTTCAAACACTGGTCATTTATTATAGAAAAGAAATGGTATCTCACAGTGTAGAGCCATGAGTGACATCAACAACAACAAAGAACCTGAGAATTGCATGTCCAGGGAACAGAAGTAGACTCTAACCAAGGATCATCTTCTATCCATGGATTGGGGAGTACTGAGAAAATATACCAAACTATTTTCAGAATTATTATGGACTGGTGATTGACTTTCAAGTTTTGAATTTTGAATGGAAGTTTCTATTACAGTTGTCCTGTATGTGTCTCACCATTATATGCTGGGAGCATGAAGGCATATAACTTGCTTTTGTAGTTGGTGAGTCCCTGGAACAATAGGAACCGAACTGCAGGCAAGAAGCCTTATCTATAGTGAGAACTGATACAGATAACAAGACCATGAACTTCAAGACGAATGCTAGGAACTTGTAAGATGTTGGGGGTGCAGAGAGAGCATGATTATATTTTACAGACAGAGGAGGGACATGCACCATTGGAGCCAGAGAGCACACCAGGATGAAGTGTTACATTAATGGGCTGCAATGACTGACTTCTGTCATCTACACATTAAGACATAAAGATAATGTCTTTTCAAATTGACTCTGGACTTGCCCATGTGACATATGTTGGTCAAAGGAACATCAACAAACATGATACAAGCAAAAACATAAGTTATTATATGTCTAGGCTTGTCAGTTGGCATTCTGTGAATAAAACATCACACCATTTGTACTATGTGTGAAAGATCACGTAGAGAAAGATCTCCAGTTATCCCAACCAGATCCAGTCTTTAACCAGACTGCCAGCTGAACTAACTGCATGAGGATACCTTAGTGAGGTTAGCAAAAGAAAGTTTCAATCCCAAACATCAAGAAAAACATGTTTTTTTTTGTTTGGAGCTTCTAAAGTTTGAAAGTGGTTGTTTAGCAATAGATAATGCAATTACTAATGTCATAAATTTTTAATACATATTCAAGGTGTACAACATGATGATTTCATATTCACATACATTGTTTAATGATTGCCACACCCAAATTAATTATGGTTTCTATCACCACTCATGTTGTATCTTAGATCCCTGGAATTTGTTCATCTTACAACTGAAAGTTTGCACCCTTTAATCAACATCTCCCCTTTTCCTCCACCTCCAAGACCATGTGTATTAGTCCATTTCATGCTGCTGATAAAGACATACCTGAGACTGGGAAGAAAAAGAGGTTTAATTAGACTTACAATTCCACACGGCTGGGGAGGCCTCAGAATCATGGCTGGAGGTGAAAGTACTTGTTACATGGGGGCAGCAAGAGAAAATGAGGAAGATGCAAAAGAGAAAACCCCGGATAAAACCATCAGATCTCTTGAGACTTATTCACTACCATGAGAACAGTATGAGTAAAACCGTCTCCATGATTCAAATTATCTCCCACCAGGTCCCTCCTACAACACGTGCGAATTATGGGAGTATAAATCAAAATGAGATTTGGGTGGGGACACAGAGCTAAACCATATCATTCTTTCCCCTGCCCCTCCAAATCTCAAGTCCTCACATTTCAAAACCAATAATGCCTTCCCATCAGTCCCCCAAAATCTTAACTAATTTCAGCATTAACCCAAAAGTCCACAGTTGAAAGTTTCATCTGAGACAAGGCAAGTCCCTTCCACCTATGAGCCTGTAAAATTAAAAGCAAGCTAATTACTTCCTAGATACAGTGGAGGTACAGGTAGTAGGTAAATATGGCCATTCCAAATGGGAGAAATTGTTCAAACAAAAGGGGCTACAGGCACCATGCAAATTTGAAATCCAGCAGGGCAATCAAATATTAAAGCTCCAAAATTATATCCTTTGACTGCAGGTTTCACAACCAGGTCATGCTGATGTAAGAGATGGGTTCCTATGGTCTTGGACAGCTCTGCCCCTGTGGCTTTGCAGGGTACAGTCTCCATCCTGGCTGCTTTTATGGGCTGGCATTGAGTGTCTGTGGCTTTTCAAGGCACACATTGCAAGCTGTAGTTGGATCTACCATTCTGGGTTCTGGAGGATGGTGGCCCTCTTCTCACAGCTCCACTAGGCAATGCCCTCATAGAGACTCTGTGTGAGGGCTCCAACCCCACATTTGCCTTCTGCACTGTCCTAGCAAAGGTTCTGCATGAGAGCCCCCGCCCTGCAGCAAAGTTCTGCCTGGGCATCCAGGCATTTCCATACATCTTCTGAAATCTAGGTGGAGGTTCCCAAATCCCAATTCTTGACCTCTGTGTACCTGCCAGGCTCAACAACATGTGGAAGGCACCAGGGCTTGGGGTTTGCACCCTTTGAAGCCACAGACCAAGCTCTACGTTGGCCCCTTTCAGCCAAGGCTGGAGTGGCTGAGATGCAGGGCACCATGTCCCTAGACTGCACACAGCAGAGGGACCCTGGCCCCTGCCCACAAAACCATTTTTTCCTTCTAGACCTCTGGGTCTGTGATGGGAGAGTCTGCCACAATGGTCTCTTGATGCCCTGGAGACATTTTTCCCATTGTCTTGGGAAATTAATTATATGCCATTAATATTCGGCACTGTGTTACTTATGCAGATATCTGCAGCCAGCTTGAATTTTTCCTCAGAAAATGGAATTTTCTTTTCTACCTCATTGTCAGGCTGCAAATTTTCTCAACTTTTATGCTCTGCTTCCCTTTTAAAATTGAATGTCTTTAACAGCACCTAAGTAACCTCTTGAATGCTTTGCTGCTTAGAAATGTCTTCTGCCAGGTACCCTGAATCATCTCCCTCAGATTCAAAGTTCCACAAATATCTAGGTCAGGGGCACAATGCTGCCTGTCTCTTTGGTAAAACATAACAAAAGTCACCTTTGCTTCATGTCCCAACAAGTTTCTCATCTTCAATTGAGGTCACCTCAACCTGGATTTCATTGTCCATATCATTATCAGCATTTTGGTCAAAGCCACTCAACAAGTCTCTAGGGAGTTCCAAACTTTACCACATCTTCCTGTCTTCTTTTCAGCCCTCCAAACTGTTCCAACCTCTGCCTGTTACCCAGTTCCAAAGTCACTCCACATTTTCAAGTATCTTTTCAGTAATTCCCCACTCTACTGGTACCAATTTACTGTATTAGTCTGTTTTCATGCTGCTGATAAAGATGTACCCAAGACAGGGAAGGAAAAAAAAGGTTAATTGGACTTACAGTTCCACATGGCTGGGGAGGCCTCAGAATCATGATGGGGGGCAAAAGTGCTTTTTACATGGCAGTGGTAAGAGAAAATGAGGGAAAAGCAAAAGGGGAAACCCCTGATAAAACCATCAGATCTCATGAGACTTATTCACTACCATGAGAACAGTATCGGAGATACCACCCCTGTGATTCAAATTATTCCTCTGGTCCCTCCCACAACACATGGTAATTATGGGAATACAATTCAAAATGAGATTTGGGTGGGGACATAGAGCCAAACCATATCACCATGGTAACCACTGGTCTACTCTCTGTTTCTGTAAGTTTGACTTTTTAGATTCCAGATGTAAGTGAGATCATATAGTATTTGTCCTTCTGTGTCTGGCTTATTTCCCTTAGTATAATATCCTCCAAATTCATCAATGTTGTTGCAAATGGCAGAATTTCATTCTGTATTATGACTGAATAATATTCCAGCATCCTACCTCACACATGCATGTCGTTGGTTGCAAAGGGTCTATAATTACAAAAAATAATAATAAGAAGAAGAAAATACAAGTTCTAAAGAAAAGAAAAAAAAAACAGAAAGAAAAGGAGAAAAGTATCACATTTTGTTACTAATGAATTAGAAAACCACAGCAAGCCTCATCATCTCTTTTGTTTTATAGTATTTTTTTCTTAGGGATAATAAAACTTATTTTACTCACGTAACACTTTTCCAATTTCAGAATTGAATGAAATTACATGTATGAAACACTCTGAAAATGTAAAATACTCTCAAATTTAATATGCTTGTAAAAGTATATAGTAGGAATTCTATTATTGGAAACACATTTCAAACACAGAATCTAGTACACTATTTCTCTAAGGATATCTGGAAAGCCAATAAGGATTATACCTTGTTCGAAATATAGTACACTTCTTAATTGATAATGTAGGCAGATAATATTTTCAAACATTTCCAATAGTCAACAATTTGATAAATTTTTTTTTGTTTCAAATACAGTGAAAAGATTCTTGATCTATATTTTGTAATTTTAAGACTTTCAAAAGTCAAAGCATTTATATTTTCATACTTTGAATTGTGATAAAAATCAGCACCTTCATAATTAGTGGGAATTTATATCACTCATTCTAAAAGTTAAGAATCATAACTTAATAGGATCTGTAATGCTTTAGTTTCCGGGTAAAACTCATGACACATCAAGAGATTGCAAATATTTAGCTGGAAAAATACGGTGAGCTCTTTCAAATACAGGCTGTTGATAATCCTTTCAAATAATCTCTTTGAAAAAAGTTGATTCATGACTACAAAATCTAGATACCCTCTTTTGCTGTTTATCATAATATCTGATCTTTCCTACTTGAATAGCACTAGGTCCTTCTATTCCTAATGAGCACAGAAAAAACCTTGGAGGAGGTCTTGCGTATGCTAAGATGTAAGATAATTCTTGTCCCTGCTCCCTGGTGGGTGGGCATTAACCTCTTCTGGTTTCCTGCAACACAGTTCTTAGAAATGGCAAAGATTCTTATTCCTCTTCAGTCTTCTTTCTCTTATTAACAGTCTTGATCTGTGTTCCTTTCTTCTCAATAATCATAATATAAATAAATAATATCAATATTCTGTTCTCTCCTCTCAGTTGTACAATAGCTTAGAAAGTGACTAAAGAAAAAGGACCAGGCTGGCAGAAGCAGTGATGACAAAAACAAAAATGTAGAATCAAGAAGACTGTTGGCTTAGAGAGAAGCACTATTATTAATCTTTAGCCACCTCTACTCCACCCTACTGACTACACAAGTTGTATGATTTTTTTTTATCTTTTTGTTCCTCATATTAAATGCCATTTTATCAGCAGTTATTTCCACGTATACTCAGTAGGAGATCCTAGTTCAGTCAGTATTTCAAAGAGATTGAAGTCAATGGCCACTCCCCAAAAATATTGATAAATTATCTTTCTAAATAAACAAGTTTTGGGGCACAATTGTACATGTTTCTTACTTGAATCAAAATAAAGCATGTGCAATGGGGGAACAATGAATTCATAGCTCTGAAGTAAAGTCACGCATTATAAACATTGACTAAAACAAAACTTTATTTTCTTTGCCTTGGGTAAGTAATTTTACTAGGGACTAAATGACACCAGAGCACATTCTTTGGAATGCTTTATAGTAATTAGCATTACAAGAAAAAATATTCTGACTTATTACAGTGAGGAAAATAACAGCTAGCATTTATGTTCCAGGGGCCATTTGAAGCACTTTACATGCATCATCTCAATCAATCCTCATGAAAACCCCAGAAGCTATATATTATATTTTCCTAACTCAACAGATAAAAGAAATGAAGCTCAGAAAAGTTAAAATTCTTGTGTAACTTGGAAGGTAGAGCTCATGAATTAAGTACATGCTGCCAAATCCTAAATGCTTGTTTTTTAACCCATACAATGATCATGGGAGTGGTTGTTCCACATATGCACTAACAAAAAAATTAAATTATCACAATAAGTGAGTTTTATTAACATTTTAAATTCTATTACATATTTACAACAAGAGTAATAGTAAGTGAATTACCTATTTCTAAAATTTTGGTATCAGACTCCATTTTAATTATTATACCATATTTAATTATTATATATGTAAATCCTTCTATAAAACCTAAAAGGCAGTTTGTTGTCATAGAAGAAGTAAAATTCTGAATGAGTATTATCTGTACTCTGTTTGCATATTACACACATATACAAACATATTCACATAAAAGTTGTTTTAAAACTTGTCTAAAATAAAACTAGGTATTTGGGGAACCCACAATGTTAGACTGTAGGAATATACATGTATTCAAAAGAAGACTGCAATATTGATAAACATAATGCAAACAAGTATTAAATGTGTCTATGAATATCTAGTAAGATGTTCCAGGAAATGTTATTTTGAAGGAAAATATATGGTACAACTTAATTAAGGCCAAGCAAAGAAAATCACCATTTCCCATTAGAAATCTGGAATAGAATTTGAGTTGCTTCTTCCATTACCTTGGTCTTTTGATACCTGCTATATTAAAATAACCCATTGAGATTACAATAATCCCTACAGTGCCCACAACCCACACCTCCCCAATGCCCCTCTTTCCTTGCCTTCTCTTTTACACGATTTATGGACTATTTCCACCACTAGATGTAAATCTCCTTTTCTGACTCAATGTTAGATTACTACTTTTTATTCACATTCCTCTTCATACCAGAGAAAGTGCTACGTAAGAGAAAGATTCAATTTGTAATGGAGAAATAGATGCTTTAATCTGAGGATTATTTTTTAAAGATTATGAAGGTAGAGGAGATGAATAACAAAAGAAGTCATAAATACTTTTTTCAACAGCCTATGTAGCAGAATGAATAGCCACAGCATGCCAAAATTAATTTTCAGTATGTGCATGCTTCAGTGATTAAAAGGTTTTAGAAGGATTAAAGTTCTCCTAATCTCAATAGCCAGGTGGCTGCAATAGAATGAGTGAGATTGCCACTCAGGGGTCTTATGGGGGAAACTATTTACCAATTGGTATAGAGGTATTTTAGTATCTTAACAAATGGCATGACTACTCAATCCTACCAGTGTACTATCAGCTCTAAATGCATAATGTGCCTTCTGAATCACTAAGAGCCTGCTAAACAATTGTAGTTAGTAGTGAATTGCTGAAAGGATCATTTCATCTAGTTAATCTTTTATTGACTGTTTGGCTTTTAAATAACATGGAAAGAAAATATTACAAATATCAAGACATTTGAACCACAATGAGCATTACATTAATTGTAGCATGTTTGCACAATTTATACCAGGTTGATTTTAACATATTATATATTAAATATTCAGAAGAGTATGTTAACTACAGACCCATTTGAGAAACAGCAATACTTCTCAAAGCCAGAATGAAAATTATCAACAGAATTAATGGTGAAACTTCTAACTTTCTCTCTTATCTAGTATTTGTTTACAAATTTTTTTAAAAACCCTACAAACTTGCAATAATTTAAAAATATGCAAAACTAACTCATGATTTGTCACTCTACAGACATGCCAGTTTTGATGAGGCTTTGCTCAAATTAAAAATATATAAGTAATTATTTATGGTGCTATCTCTGTTAGGCTCTATATGGACAAAAGGAGTGTTAGTTCAAAGAGCTTAGCATTCAGCTGGAAACAGTAAATGCAAACACTCAAATCTAAAGTCCAAAGCAAGTTCTGAAGTAGGAAGATGTATCAGAACGTAGCATTATGACTCATTGAGTAATGAAAGGTACATAGATTAGGAAAGTTGGCTAGTGTTCAACAATACAGAAATAGAACATCAGAAGCCAAAAGCATGAATGGAAATCAAGTGTCAGAAACCACTTAAAAACATTAATCAGAGGATTTCCAGGAAAAATGTTGAGTTGAGATCAACTTTCTAACCTTCCTCACTTCATTAACACACTTCTGGAAAATCCCAAAAGAGTATAAAGATATAAAAAGGGACCACTCATGACTAAATTTCAGAAATCTCACTTGAAAACTGGATTCTGTGAGATGAGATTGGAAGAGGATAGAAGGAACTATACTGCCAATAATTGTATCTGTAATTTCAACGAGAATAAAGAAAACATCCATTCTGAAAAGAAAGAAAAATATCAAAGATGGAACAAAAATGATTCCAATGTTGATTAAAAGAAGGCAGACAGAAATAAGCACAATAAAAAGAGGATGATGATATAGGAGAATTTTAAAATGCAGGACGAAAACCATAGAATTAAAATATTCATTAGCAATAAAATGAGTCACCTTTGAGGACAGCAGAATCTATGAGTTAGTAGACAAGTTTGATAACGCCAGTTGTATTAGTTAAGGTTCTCTAAAGGGACAGAAATAATAGGATAGATGCATATATGAATGGGAGTTCATTAGTATTGACTCACACGATCACAAGGTGAAGTCTCCCAGAAGGCCATCTGCAAGCTGTGGAGCAAAGGAGCCAGTCTGCGTCCCAAAACCTCAAAAGTAGGGAAACAGACAGTGCAGTCTTCAGTCTGTGGCTGAAGGCCCAAGAGCCCCTGGCAAACCACTGGTGTAAGTCCAAGAGTCCAAAGACTGAAGAACTTGGAGTCTGATGTTCGAGAGTAGGAAGCATCCAGCATGGGAGAAAGATGAAAGCCGGAAAACTCAGCTAAGTCTCCACATTCCACTTTCTTCTGCCTGCTTTATTCCAGCCACACTGGCAACACCCTCACAGACACACTCAAGAACAATATTTGGTTGACACTCAATATTAGCCATCACAGAGGCAAATGTCAGAAATGAAAACTCTAAAAGAGATTATTTGATAATAAAGAAAACAGAAATCTAATATATGGTGATTAGAATTTCTGAAGAGAGGGAATAAATGCTAAGCAATAAACAAAGATATAATAACAAGAAACATTCTCGAGCAGAACAAAGATTTGTTTTGTAAAAAAGGAATCATCTACCATGACACTTCAGAAAAGGATACCAATGACAATGAAGCAGAGTCCTCACAGTCTGACAGATTTCATTGGTGACCAAAATCCTAGGGATTCAGGGGGAAATTAAAACACATTAAATAAAATAAGAGGATTAAAACAAATAATTCAAGAGCTATAGTGTTATAGTGTAAAAGGTCTAGTAGTCAGCCCATAGAATGTTCAAAACACAATTATGATTTAAACTTCTTTTAAAAATTTTGTCTCATTAGAAAATTTAATGTGAAACAATAAACACTTTTACAGAAGGTCCAATTGTCACAGATTTAACAATAAAAATGAAGTGATAAAAATGTAAATAGGCCGGGCGCAGTGGCTCACACCTGTAATCCCAGCACTTTGGGAGGCCGAGGAGGGTGGATCACGAGGTCAGGAGATCGAGACCATCCTGGCTAACATAGTGAAACCCTGTCTCGACTAAAAACACAAACAAAAATTAGCTGGGTGTGGTGACATGTGCCTGTAGTCCCAGCTACTTGGGAGGCTGAGGCAGGAGAATTGCTTGAACTGAGAGGTGGAGGTTGCAGTGAGCTGAGATCGCGCCACTGCACTCCAACCTGGGTGACAGAGTGAGGCTTCATCTCAAAACAAAATGGTAAATATTTATTGACAGTAAAGAGGTGTGCTTTCTATTACAATGTTTAGAATTTAAATCTAATTTTGTAAAACCTTAAAGATAGTGAATATAAATACTTCAAACAGGATTTATACTTCCAAAATTTATAGAGGATGAAAAGGAAAATAATCTGAATCTACCCTTTAAAACATTTTTTCAAAAGTAAGGATAACAACCAAAATAATGACTCCTTGATAAAGAACAATTCAATTCTTTACGAAAATAAACTTAGANGCCTGTAGTCCCAGCTACTTGGGAGGCTGAGGCAGGAGAATTGCTTGAACTGAGAGGTGGAGGTTGCAGTGAGCTGAGATCGCGCCACTGCACTCCAACCTGGGTGACAGAGTGAGGCTTCATCTCAAAAACAAAAATGGTAAATATTTATTGACAGTAAAGAGGTGTGCTTTCTATTACAATGTTTAGAATTTAAATCTAATTTTGTAAAACCTTAAAGATAGTGAATATAAATACTTCAAACAGGATTTATACTTCCAAAATTTATAGAGGATGAAAAAGGAAAATAATCTGAATCTACCCTTTAAAACATTTTTTCAAAAGTAAGGATAACAACCAAAATAATGACTCCTTGATAAAGAACAATTCAATTCTTTACGAAAATAAACTTAGATGAGTCAAATACCACCATAAAAAAGACGTATTATTTCCTTCAAGTAATGTCCCAAAAGATGATTGCTTGCTGAAGACTATTGGCAATCTTTAAGTTTTAATAAGTAATGCCAAATAATCTGTCACAAAATTTGTATCAACATGTATTTCTGTTGGCAATATTTTGAAGTAACTGTTCTTTCTACCCCATCAAAGCTCAAACACTCTTCAGGTTCTAATATTGTTGCTTGGGAGTGTCTCTCTTAATTTGCAACGTGTTAATAGCTATTTATGTAAATATTTTAAGAGATTCACTGGACAGTGGGATTTATTTTTTTCTTTTGAATAAACTGTAAATATTCTTTTCCCATATTTTAAATGGAGAAGTTACTCAAGTTTGTAAGTACAATTTTAATATCTGATGTAGAACATACGTGTACAGATATTATTTTTCTGTTATTTAAACAGCAAAATATATATTTCTACATTTGCCATTTATTTTAACTATTATATTGTTTGTTTACATGCCAAATATTTGTTTTTAAAAAATTTTGTGTAGCTAAGTGTACTATGCATTAATTTATCATTTCTTTTTTTATTAAGAATGGACATTCACATGCTTTCACAAATTTTAGACCAAATAAATAGTTTCCTTTAGCTGTCCTGTGGCTTTATGTCTTTACTTCATTATGTAATCTACACAAGGTTTATTTTACCATAACATCTGAGGTGGAATTTAACTTTCTTTTCTAAGTAGATCATGATTATCCTAGGGCTGTTTATTAGTTATTCCCCTAATTTTCCACATGGCTAAAATACACATTGTTCTAGTGAAATCACTGGAACAATTACGAAAAATTGTAGATTATGGGTTACTCGGGGAGTGGGATATACTAGAGAGTCTCAAGGTTTATTTAGTCCTAAGATTGCTTTTCGAAGCTTATCTATGTCAGTGATCACATGCAGTCACATGGTTTTAAATGTCATCCATGTCTGATGACACTCAAATGAATGTCTGCAGTCAATAATGAACACCGTGTGATCTCTAACTCTGTGTGTATGTGTGTGTGTGTGTGTGTGTGACAGAGAGAGAGAAAGCGCTATGTGTATGTAAATTAATTCGTGGATTATACTTATAAGAAGTAAATTTAGAGATATGCTTATCTGCCTACTTGACATGTCTTCCTGAATATCTATCTTCTCTCCCTTCTTGTCTATAGCAGTTCAGCATCTCAAATCTTTCAGACCCCTAACCCTAACATGACTGTCAACTCCTCTTTCTTCTATGTCTTGCATCGCATTTCTTAGCAAATCAAAACACTTTTTAAAGATATTAAGAATCTGATCTCTGTTCGCCTCCTCCATAGCAACTGTCCTGGTGCAATCCACTGTTAACTTGGGCCTGGAATTTTGTATTCTGCTCCTAATCAGCCTCTCTACTTCTATCCTTGTGCTTTCCAGCCGGCTCTGCAGTAATTTTCCCACACAGGAAGCACAGTGAAACTTTAAAAACTGCAGGGCCTTCATACTTAACCATTCCCTTCCTCTGAAGCAATTCCCTCAAGTTGTTACGTAGGTAACACTTTTACTTCAAATCCTTGCTCAATTTTCATTTTATCAGAGAGGTTAGTCTAATCATCTCAAATAAAATAACAACTCCAAGTCTATTCTATTTCCTCATTAAGTTTTTGTTTGTTTTCTTCACAGCATTTACCACTGGACTATTATATATCCATTTTATCACTTATTATCTTTCTCCTTCCACTAGATTATGAGGTTCATGAAAATACCAACTTAGTTTTGTTCACATTGCCATGTGTTAGAGCAGAAATTGGCACAAAGTAGAAGTTCAATATAATTTTCAATAAATAAATAATTGAATAAATAATTGAATAGATGAAAAAACAGCCGCACTGAGATCCGTTTTATTCAATTTTAATCCAGTTTTCCTAAGAGGTGTTCAGTTTTTGCAAAGAAGGATCATTAATTTATGTTTTATAGTCATAAACCCCAGTGTTATTCCTCAGTATGTGCTAAAAGCCTGCATTAGGATCTTCTTTAAGACTTACCTGTTTAATTCTTTTAAACTTTTTCTCATTTATAAACAGCATTTATAGTAACTATGTTTCAATAATGATATGTTTGGAAATGCTGATTCGTTTTACCACCAGTTGTGCCATGTTGATTTCATGGGAGTTTGTAATGTGCAAGGTTTCTTCCTTGTTGGAATCTAATTGCCTATTATACCATACAACATGGTTCTACTAATTGTGCTAAGTAAGAGTGATCTAACCGTGACACATTTTATGGTTAATAACTGTGTTTTAACTCCCAATAGAATAGCACACAGGTGATAAGAAAGAAATACCTTTTGGGACAATCACAATCAATTGTAATCTGATGTTTTAAAGTTGAAAATAGCTGAAAACTGCAGCAGAAATAATGTTTCCTGGGAGGAATGGCTTCAAACTTCAGCTACAAAGAGAGAAAAATAATTCCAAGGAGCCAATATAGATTGTAATCTATTCAGTATTTAAAACTCATATTTTCTAAACAAGATCATTGTCACATGCATTTATTATTTTAAATGGGCTCTCTCAAGAAAGCATTGAATTCATATTTATGAAGACATTTATAGCACACTAAATGCCAAGTAAAGATTATTTTAAAAATCTTTATGAAAGTCTAACAGCAATGAAAGACATTTTCCATTAGTAGTATAATTAGCTCATAATTATGTAAGCAATAAATGCATAATTAGTTTTTTTACTCTTAATATATTAATATTGTATACAATATTGGCCATGGAGCTGTAAATAATATTGACAAATTAAATCACCATTCCCTGTGTACTGAATATAAATTTTATTGAAGGAGGAGATATTTCTAAAACATTATTTTAAAAATTCTTCCACCACAAATCTTCAAACATCTCTCCTTGGGGCTCTTAGTTTAGATTATAATTCTCCATATTTGTAGTGAAGTGTGATAATAATCTATGCCATGCAAAAGTCAACATAGAGTTAAGATTTGTAATTTTCATTTATACTTCAGTTAATTTCTAATATCAATAGGGCTGTTTTGTTTTACACTATGTATCTGGCTTCTTGTTTGTCTCCTAAAATTTGATAATGTCTTATTAAATGAACTAATAAAAATAATTGACTTATAAAGGAGGAGATGGATTACTTAAACGTTAAATAAAGACTTACACTGCAGATGTTCAGATCATAATAGTTTTATATTTTCCTTACTTTGGGAGCTGTAAGCAAAGGACCAGAATATCTGAGGCTGAAACTATAATACAACCAAGATTTCAAGATTTTTTAATATAAAAGTATGCTTAGTATACCTTTATTATTGATAGTCAAATACCGGAAGAAAACCTACAAAGGTTCTGTTATGGCAAATAATTATATTAATATTTTTATCTGAAAATAATGATGTGTAAAGTCAGGATTTCAAAGCATTTTCAAAATTTGGAAAATTTTCGTTATAGAATCCATTTTAAATTGTTTAAATTTTAATAAACTACAGAAAAGATATGCAGAACTTAGTGAAATATTATAAGGCAAACATCCTTGTCACCACAAGCCAAGCCGTGAAACAGAATTTTGCCAGCTTTCCAGAAGTCTTGTCCAAGTGTCTCAATTCAATCACAACTTCCTCCTTCCCTGTAAGATTAAATTGCTCTTTTGACATTTATTGCAATCCTTTTCTTCTATGTTTTTCTAGCTTTAATATCAATGTGTACATTCCTAGACATAGGAATGGTTAATCTTGTTCAGTTTTTAAAAACATGATGCCTTTTAAGTTTCTGTTCAATCTGCAGATTTTCTCTCAATCTTCTATTTTCTTACTATTTATGGCCAGAAGCTCTGGGGAAATCTGGATTTCTCACAGTCAGGAGTTTGTTGATTTCATAATCATGGTGCAGTGTTACATACTCCTTTGTCTCCTGTATTTCCTGAAAATAGGCAACTAAATCCAGAGGCTTGTTTTGATTGAGGTTTGATCACTTTGATTGGGCTGTAGATGTGTTCTTTCTGCAGGAAAGAAACTTTCTGCAGGAAGTGTATCACGTCTCCCTGTTTATCTTTTGGTGATGTTTGCAATCACTGAAATTTAGTGCCTATATTCAGTAATTTTTTGAGGGTTGCAAAATTATGACATTCTAATTCTAATATTCTTTTCACTTATTCTTAGAAATTATTCTATAAAGAGAAGCTTTCATTTATCTACTATTAGTTTACCCAGTGTTACAGCTCATATATAAAACCCAGGATAAAGCAAGATATTTTCACATTATTTACTAGTTCTCAAGAAAATGAATTGGTTTCCTCTCATTCTGCAAATGTGATTAACTAGGCTTTTAAAAAGTAATCTTTTATATTTATTTATTTATTTATTTTTATTATACTTTAAGTTCTAGGATACATGTGCACAATGTGCAGATTTGTTACATATGTATACTTGTGCCATGTTGGTGTGCTGCACCCATTAACTCGTCATTTACATTAGGTATATCTCCTAATGCTATTCTTCCCCTCTCCCCCTACCCCACGACAGGCCCCAGTGTGTGATGTTCAGATTCACATATAGTTCTAAGAAAAAAAAAGAAATCCTGTATATATTTACTCAGGTTCCCCCAATGATAATATCTTGCGAAACTACAGATAAAATTATAACCTGGGCTGCCGCCGTCGCCGTCGCCGCCACCGCCGCCACCGCTACCGAGGCCGAGCGGAGCCGTTAGCGCCGCGCTGCCGCCGCCTCCCGCCCGCCCTGGAGCAGACCCGGGCCCACCCGCCTGCGTCCAGATTTTTGAAAAATACAATGTCTAATGGTTATGAAGACCACATGGCCGAAGACTGCAGGGGTGACATTGGGAGAACGAATTTGATCGTCAACTACCTCCCTCAGAACATGACCCAGGATGAGCTGCGCAGCCTATTCAGCAGCATCGGCGAAGTGGAATCTGTAAAACTCATTCGGGATAAAGTAGCAGGACATAGCTTAGGCTATGGCTTTGTGAACTACGTGACCGCAAAGGATGCAGAGAGAGCAATCAACACGCTGAACGGCTTGAGGTTCCAGTCAAAAACCATTAAGGTGTCGTATGCTCGCCCGAGCTCAGAGGTCATCAAAGATGCCAACTTGTACATCAGCGGGCTCCCTCGGACCATGACCCAGAAGGACGTAGAGGACATGTTCTCTCGGGTTGGGCGGATCATCAACTCGCGAGTCCTCGTGGATCAGACCACAGGTTTGTCCAGAGGGGTTGCGTTTATCCGGTTTGACAAACGGTCAGAGGCAGAAGAGGCAATTACCAGTTTCAATGGTCATAAACCCCCAGGTTCCTCTGAGCCCATCACAGTGAAGTTTGCAGCCAACCCCAACCAGAACAAAAACGTGGCACTCCTCTCGCAGCTGTACCACTCGCCAGCGCGATGGTTCGGAGGCCCGGTTCACCACCAGGCGCAGATATTCAGGCTCTTCCCCATGGGCGTCGATCACATGAGCGGTCTCTCTGGCGTCAACGTGCCCGGAAACGCCTCCTCCAGCTGGTGCATTTTCATCTACAACCTGGGGCAGGACACCGATGAGGGGATCCTCTGGCAGATGTTTGGGCCCTTTGGCGCCGTCACCAATGTGAAAGTGATCCGCGACTTCAACACCAATAAGTGCAAAGGGTTTGGCTTTGTGACCATGACAAACTATGAAGAAGCCGCGATGGCCATAGCCAGCCTGAACGGCTACCGCCTGGGGGACAAGATCCTACAGGTTTCCTTCAAAACCAGCAAGTCCCACAAATAACTCGCTCATGCTTTTTTTTTTTACGGAATAGATAATTAAGAGTGAAGGAGTTGAAACTTTTCTTGTTAGTGTACAACTCATTTTGCGCCAATTTTCACAAGTGTTTGTCTTTGTCTGAATGAGAAGTGAGAAGGTTTTTATACTCTGGGATGCAGCCCACATGTTCAAATGTTTGAAATCCCACAATGTTAGACCAATCTTAAGTTTCGTAAGTTATTTCCTTTAAGATATATATTAAACAGAAATCTAAGTAGAACTGCATTGACTAACCAGTCCCTCTGGATGGTGGTGAACCTGAAGCATGCTTTAACCTCTGAGACTGTCTAACACGCGTTTCATTCAATGTCTCCACAGACTGGGTAGCAAAAAAAATCACCTTTTAGTTTTAGTTTTTAATCTAAAGATGTTAGACAGATGCTGAGTGTGCGTTTTCTCAACCGCTTCAACATTGTAAGCGATGTATGCTTTGGTTGACAGGAAGTTCCTTTTCCAGGCAGGTCCCGTTGCCACCTCCTGCTCACTCAGTCCCGGGCTCTGCCAAGTGGTCCTGGGAATGGCGGTGGGCCCGTCCAGCATGGGTCACCACTGGGGCCGGGGGCCGCATGCCGGGCGGGCCCTCCAGAGAAGGACACAAACGTGTTTCGTAAGCCCAGGCACCAATAGGAATGGACCAAAGAGTTTCAGGGAAACTCCAGTATATTCCAGAGTTAGATCTAAGCTCCAGGCACGCCTGAAGATGTGTTGCTACTCTGATGCCCCGAGTTTCTGTCCACACATTGCATGCACAGCGCCCCACACATTGGATACTGTTGTTCACGATAATTTCTCCCGTTTTCCAGAGCATTTAACACAGCTTGGAGGCGTAAGATAGCTCTGTTTTTTAATAACACAGAAACATTTGAGCATTGTATTTCTCGCATCCCTTCTCGTGAGCGCTTAGACCTTTTTCTGTTTTAGTCAGATTTTGGATTGGAATTTTGCTTTTGTATGAACACTCAGCAGAAAAGTACTTACTTCTTGCCAGTTATCTATTAACCAAAACCTTTGATTTGTAGTTTTAAAGATTAACCCTCAAAGTTCTCTTCATAACCGCCTTGACATTTTGGGTTGTTCTTTTCTGTTAATTTTCTTTTGCTTTTTTGTGTTTTTTGTTTGTTTTTACTTTTGCATTTAAGACCATTAAATTTGATTTTGTTTTGCTCGAAAAAAAAAAATTATAACCTGGCTGTTGACATTGGTATAGTCAAGAAGCAGCATGTCCATCACTACGATGGTCCTTCCTGTTTCCCTTTTACAGCCACAGTTACTTTTCTCACATTCCCCACACCTTCATAACCTCAGGCAACATTAAGTGTTTATCATTTCTATAATTTTGCTATTTCACTTTTTAAATTAAAATAGTATTTTGCTTTTCTTTTAACATAAACCCAGGAAATAAAACGATGTAAGGTGTAATTTTGTTATTTCAATAATTTTATAAATATCAAATTATACAATCAGTAACTTTTTGGAATTGACTTTTTTCACTCAGCACAATTCTCTGGACATCTAGCCTGTTGCATGCATCAATAGTCCCTTTTATTTCTGAGTACACTTTAGGTTATGAACGCACCACAATTTGTTTAGTAATTTACCTGTTGGAGAGCATGTGAGTTGATTTTCATTTTTAAAAATGTTCCCTAGCTACTAAATACATACTACAATGGCATCTAACAATCATCAGGGGTTTTTGAAACTTTGTCCCCTTAAAATTAGATTTTATTAAGCTCTGAGGAGCAGCCTAATGGTTTTCAGATTCCAGACTTCAACCATACCTCTCTAGAGTGTTACAGTATCTTACTACCCAAGAATTTGTTTGGATTTTTAATTAATTAAGACATATTATTCCCATAGTGATGTGGATGTTACTACATAAAAGCTAAAGAATATTAATTGATAACTTATTCATATGCATGAGTAGCAATGGTTTACCTACTTACAGACATAATGTAGACCACAAAACAGAAACACCGGAGGAAAGCATTATGTTGGAATGAGGGACAAAAGTGAGAAAAAGTATTGAAGAGAATATTGTCTTTATGGGAGAAGATAAAAAATAAAATAATTGTAAAATAAATTTTTTTTAATTGGATATAGCATTTCTGGTTTTATCTACATTTCTACGTAGATATTTTATAATTTCATGGACTAGAGTATTATTATCCTAGTTTAAGGTATTTCTTTCCCCTCATGGTTGTCTTCAAACACTAGAACATTATAAATTTTTCTGACAAACAAGAGTCTCTTAGAAATTCTACTTTAAGGGTCTTGCTCAGATATCTCATCCTTTACAGAACTGTTGTTGACCAGCCCAGTAAAAGAGGATTTCTATCAATCCGTAGGCTTCCTACAATCCTTACCATTCATTTACTTCTTGACATTCTCTAAATGTTTCAGTTTTTCTTTTTCCATGAACATGTCAAATCTCTTAAAATAGCATGTATTCTATGGAATATTGATGCTATCTCTTTGTAGTCTCCTAAGCACTCAATATAGAGACTTTCAAAGAGTAGCTATTTTGGCCTTAGTTAGCTTGGCTCCTGGCTAGTAAGCTGGATATTGCTGAATATCTGAGAGAAAGAAGAGTCTTTTCCAGTTTACTCAATATAATAAATAGTAGTAACTGAAGCAAAAATGTGGTGAGGTATTTTTCATATATAAGCCTCCCAATCCAACTTAGGGATTTCTTAAATTAATCTGCTGATCAAGCAAGACATAGATTATTTATTAACCTAAGGCTGTGAGGGAATTCTCTGAAAGGAAGTGATTGAACCCTACTTAATTCCATAGAAACTGGAGATGACTCAGATGCCTAGCATTCTAGGGATCCCTCTACCAGTTGTTTAGCAATTACCTAACTGTCGCCTCAAAGGGATGGAACTGTGGAATCAATGTTTCCAGTTCCCTCTCACAGATTACGCCACGGAGGCAACTGGATGGGGTTGCACTGCTAGGCTGTAATCATTTAGTTCTCCAGAAGTATAAATGCACTCATATTTTATCCATTATATATGTCTACATACATAGAGAGAGAGAGAATATGGACTTCACAGATCCTGGTTTCCCAACAAAGATCATCATCGAATTAAAAGAGAGTTAACATAACTCATACAAAGCACGTTAAATACAAAGTTCACAGTTATAATCAAACAATATGGCTTCCTGTTATCTTTTGGTGAGTCTTAAATTTATAAGGCACTCAGTCACCACAATCTCTGTGGGTCATTATATTTCTCTCTATAACCATTGCTTAATCCTACCACGCACATAATTGCAAGCATTATACAGCTCCTACATGTTTTGTTCGTCTCTAAATTCTTGGAATATTACTTGCAAACATAAAAAAGTGTATGTCCATGTACTTCCTTTGTTGCTGTTTTCTTTATTACTAGATTAACTAAAGAAAAGCCTCACATTTCATTTAACGCGTTGTGTCTTATGCAAAGAGGATGCACAAATATCCATTAAAATGTAGACTCTAAGAAGAAATATTTAAAATATATCTTAAAGAGACAATTTGGATAGCTCTGTATACTCCCCATTAGACACATTTTATTTGTTTGATTGTTTGTTTATTTGTTTTCAGCTTGGAACATCTACTACCAGAGTTTATCTTTGCATGCAAATGATTATAGATCACAAGTGCTCTCTCAAAGTTAATTTCACAATTTAACTTGGTTTCATATTAATGCACTTGGTAGGAAGTACACATTTATCTCTGGTTTACTCGCTTGAGGATTATAGGAGTGAAGTGTTTCTGGAGGAGTACAATGACCAGTAAAACTCTTAGGGAGCACAAGCTCACATTCTTTGCTGAAGTTACACAGAGCCTTGTGTTCCTAGAATAACCTATATAATTACAGTAAGCAGACTTTCTCCCCATTGATGTGCCCATCTGCTTCTTTTGTAGACCGCTTTTCTTCCTAAATATTGATTGATTAATATCTACTATATTTCCAAGGAAAATATTTACAGGCTTTTGAGTAGAAAAATTGCAAGGACTAATTCAATATCCTTACTATGGTTTTCAATTATTCTTTACAAATCCTTTAAAAAAAGGCAAGGCCATGGTTTAATCACCATATTGCATTAAAAATTCAGCATTTGAAATTTGCCTAATAGATTATTATTTGCTGTGCACAGTCAGGCACAGCTTTGCTATTAGAATTCACTTGACCTTAGGCATCTTAAGCTAACTGCAGTCCTAAAATAGAATCTGCTTTGTTTCGATTTGTTTTGTTTTTCATAAGTTAGCATTACATTTTAATGACTAAATTTATTTTAGAAAAATTATAAAGTACTGTTCAGAGTCCATAAAGTAATATTTTAGCATTGTTTATGTCACATGCCCAATACTGACTAGATACAAAATTGTGCACCCCTTCAGTTGAATTTATTCTGTTAGTCTCTCTAGCACTTGTGTGATATTATAAGATTTAAACTATGTATGGATAGAACTAAACAGCTAGCATAACAACCTCTTGTCCCCTAGTTTTAGTCTCCTTCTGCCATTTTGCAAAGCCATATTTCAAGAAATTATCCTAGAAGTTCAATTAAGAGGTTTTGTGCTTACTCAATTTATCCTGCAACACAATATTGATAGAGGAATCAGTTGGAGAGTTTCTTTCTTATGCTACTGCTCATGGATCTAACCATCTAATGTTGCATTTTATTTCTTTGCACACTTGACTCGCATATTAAACAAAAAAAAATGTGTGAGTTTAGAGACCAAATTACACTTGTGGCATTGCTCCTATTATATAGTGGGTTTTTAAAAATCTATAAAATAAGCCAGACAGCAATTGCAATACTAAAGGTCCAGTAAAAGTCAATAGACCTCTAAAACCCCATTCGGTTCATAAGAAAATGGAACAACGCTAACTATATTTACCATATAAAAGTGAGTGGAATTAATTTAAAAAATAAATTGATCAACGTATTTCTATATTTAAATAAAAAAGGGAAGTAGTTAATTTATAAAATAAGAAAAAATAAGATATTACGTATCTAAGTGTTAACAGATTTGCCATCTTATAAAAAGGGGATCACAAAATAGCTTCTAAGGGTGAAAAAGTAGGGGCAGCTTAATTTTCTCTTAGATACATACTATAAGTCTGAGTCGGGGACATAAGTGAAATGAGTCCAAAACATCTTTCAAATGTTTTTAAATTTATGTCTTTTTTTTTTAATGCAGGCAAATCAGATGATAATATGAACAGAGATACAGTGATATTTGTTTTAATCAAGCTGTGTTTTTAAAAAAATTAATGTCAGTTCCCTCAGAGTCAAGGATATAGGTATCTCTTAGTAATCTGTCATCATGAACATTTCGTTAAATTTTAGAGGTCACATTTAGGACTAGCAGTAAGAAGCAATTTTAAAGTTAAATGATGTTTGGAAATATGTAAAATAAACACCTCCCTAATCTGTTCCATTTGTTAGGAAACTATCCTATTTTACAATGATGAAAAAAGTGTAATTTTTATACCATATCAAATATTAATAATTTAATACCATCTTGTGTTTATTTGTATACACAGATTAGATTCTTACATTAGAACTCCCTTTTTTCATATTAGTCCTTTCCAAGAAATATTATTTGATTCTTTAAATTTTCTCTTAGTCTTTATACAAAGCCAAAATGATTACAAAATAATTAGGACAACATTGGGCTCACAATGGAGATTATCTTTAAACTATTTTAATAGAACAACATTGCAAAAGGAACAAAGCTCAACTTAGTAGTTTTCTCACTAGGTAATATTAAAAAAATATTTTAAAAATAATTATTTCTTAGCTGTTAATTACTTAAAATTACAATAAACTGTCTTTATAATCAAAAGTATGTGGATTTATTTGGGACATATTGGCTAAATCTAGTTATCTTGATGCATGCTGTAGCATTATAAAACAGGTGGATAGGCAGCCAAGTATAATAAAAACTGTCATCTGATTAGTGCTACCATGGATTTCATTGTAGTCCAAATCCATGAATCCATATAAAACTATAGAGATTTTCCATGTTTTCCATTTAGTTAAATACTAATTAAAATATATTGTTTTTCCCTTAAGACATATATTGAACCTCCTTATG
>NW_016810661.1:74794-89363 GCF_001698545.2 Rhinopithecus bieti | reverse complement strand
TATATATATATATATATATATAATCATGATGTATGCAAATTACAGCTCATCATTTGCTAAATGCTTGCACAGATTTTGACAAATGGTGCACATGTAATATCTAAAACTAAACAGTTCTTGTTTAATCTACTGAAACAAAAAGAAGCTTGAATAAGGTCATATCTTATTCAAGCTGAAAGAGATTGTCAAATTGATAAATTTCAACAGTCTCAGTAAATTTAGTAAAGAGAGAGAGAAACAAGATCATCAAACTTGTATTTTGATAGCTCTACTCAGAAGTGCTAGTAAACAGTAGGCTTCTCAGTAGAGCAAAATACTGTGGAGCCTTTGCATATGGCAGTTGCAAAGGTTTATTTACTCAAATACAGAGCCATATACATTTTCCAATATACAAGGCAGAAAAAGTGACATATATATTGGACTGATAATGGGTTTAGGGGAGCAAATGAAGAGATTTGGAAACTAACCGGTCCAATAATGTTTACAGCCCCGGAGAAAATAAACTGTTAGTCCATTATTTTCCATGTTATTTTAAGTTTTCTTTTGTTTTTAATTGACACACAATAATTATACATATTGATGAGGTAAGGTGTATTGTTTTAATATATGTATACATTGTGTAATTATCAAATTAGGATAAATAGTATATCATCTCAAGCATTCATTTCTTTATGAGATCATTCAAAATCCTCTCTTGTAGCTATTTTGAAATATACATTATTATAGTCATCCTATTGTGCACAGAACACCAGAACTTCTTTCGCCTATCTAACTGTAACTTTGTACTCATCAACCAACCGCTCCCCACACCCTTCCTCCTTATACTTTCCAGCTTCTGGTAACTAATCTCCTACTTTCTACTTTTGTTAGATCAACCTTAGATTATACCTATGAGTGAAATCAGGCACCATTTGTCATTCTGTGCTTGTCTTGCTTCATTTAATGTAATATTATTTGGGTTCATCCATGTTGTTGTAAATGACAGGATTTCATTCATTCTTTCTTTTTTTTTTTTGAGACGGAGTCTCGCTCTGTCGCCCAGGCTGGAGTGCAGTGGCCGGATCTCAGCTCACTGCAAGCTCCGCCTCCTGGGTTTACGCCGTTCTCTCGCCTCAGCCTCCCGAGTAGCTGGGACTACAGGCGCCCGCCATCTCGCCTGGTTAGTTTTTTGTATTTTTTTTTAGTAGAGACGGGGTTTCACCGGGTTAGCCACGATGGTCTGGATCTCCTGACCTCGTGATCCGCCCGTCTCGGCCTCCCAAAGTGCTGGGATTACAGGCTTGAGCCACCGCGCCCGGCCGGATTTCATTCTTTCTTATGGCCAAATAGTACTTACTGTGTATATATACCACAGTTGTAAAATCCATTCATTTGTTAATTGATAGACACTTAGGTTGATTTTATAAGTGAATAGTGTTGCAATAGACATGGGAGTGCAGGCATCTCTTCAACATCTTGATAGCCTTTCCTTTGGACATATACCTACTAGTGAGACAGCCAGATCATATGGTAGTTTTGAAATTTTAAGGAACCTCTATAGTGTTTTCCATAGTGACTGTACTAATTTGCATTCCCACCAACAATGTATAAGAATTTGCCCTTCTCCACATTCTCATGAACATTTTTTTATTTTTTGTCTTTTTTAGCCGTTCTAGTTAGGGTGAGATGCTGTCTCATTTGATTTACATTTCTCTGATGATTAGTGACGTTGATCACTTTTTCCATACACATGTTGGCCATTTCTATGTCTTTTTTTTTTTTTTTTTGAGAAGTATCTATTCACATCTTTTACCCATTTTAAATCAGTTTTCTTTTGCTAGTGAATTGTTTGAGTTTTAATATTAGGTCGGTGCAAAATCATTGCGGTTTGTTCAATTGAAAGTAATGGCAAAACTGCAATGACTTTTGCACCGAACTAATATATTCTGGATATTGAAACAATTCTATAATTTGTATGGAAACACAAAAAACCCGAATAAAGAGACAATCATCTGAATCCACTTTATACTCATATTGAGACTAAGGAGGTGTTCCAAATTTAAAAAACAAGAAAAAATAAATAAATATAACAATCAAATGCAATGTGTAATTCAATATATTTTAACTAAAATTTTAATATGTGAAGATATGTAATATGTAATATGTTAATAGTATTTCTTGAACAACTGACAAATTCTGAATAAGGTCTGTGGTTTTAGACAATAGTATTATATCACTCTTAATTTCCCGATTTTAGAATTACACTAAGAACATGTATAAGAAGGTCCTTGTTTTTTAAGAAATATATACTGACATATTTAGGGGTAAGTGGACATTATTTTACAAGCTACTCTCATAGTTAAGAAGAAATAGAAAGAAATGAACACAGCAGTATGATAAAATATTAACACTGAAAATTACAGTGAACGGTTCATGGGAATCCTGTGTTCAATGTTACACTTTTCTGTACATCTGTACAAATTATGCACAAATAACAAGTTAATTTTAAAAGTTATTCATGAGATTATCTCTATTATAAAATTCACTTTGATGTATGAAACATAGTATCCACTTAATTTTGAATATTATAGGTACTCAACCAAACTAGAATTATAGCAAGACTGTAGTTTGTGTATAACACACTCTAGAATTAAAATATGGGGTCTATTTTGTACAGGAATAAAATAGAAGTCCTTTTATATTGTGTAGAAAATACATAAAATAAAATTAATTTCATGCCGTTCTTATGATGATATGTAAATTATTTATGTGAACATTGTGTAATGTAATATTACTAATGAAGTGTTTCTAAACCTATCTTCACCAAGAGCATTTACGATGCTAGAATTGTGATGGTGTAGTAATAGCACTTGTAACCTCAAGGACCTAAGGCTCCTTTTGACCCCACAGTCAGCTTTCTGACCTCTCTCACTCTTCTTTGACACAGTCTTTGGAATGGGCCATAGTGATCAAGGATAAGGCTTTTCTGTGCCAACCAAATGGATTAAAGCTAAATCTAGAGTTAGTGGGGTGAAAAGACGGGGTTGGGTAGATGATGGGGTTTCTTAGGCTCTGTCTCTGTTTCTCAATATATGCTGAGCCTCGTGAGATTTACTCAGGCCTAGGAAACCTTCTCCATGGTTTTGTTAGGCCTACCCTGCCCTTGGACTTATGAAGTAAGCCTTCATCTACTGATTTTCTCATTCCTTTTTTTTTTTTTTGAGACGTAGTAGGCTGGAGTGCAGTGGCAGGATGTCAGCTCACTGCAAGCTCCACCTCCCGGGTTCGCGCCATTCTCCTGCCTCAGCCTCTCGGAGCAGCTGGGACTACAGGCGCCCGCCACCTCGCCCGGCTAATTTTTTTGTATTTTGTAGTAGAGACGAGTTTCACCGTGTTAGCCAGGATGGTCTCGATCTCCTGACCTCGTGATCCGCCCGCCTTGGCCTCCTAAAGTGTTGGGATTACAGGCGTGAGCCACCGTGCCCAGCCGATTTTCTCATTCTTTCCTGTTTTGTCTTTTGTACTTAGCTTTCATTGTTATTGCTGTATACATGGATGTGATTCTGTGGGGAAAACGGGCTACTTCATCTATTTGGATTGTAGGTCAGAAGTTGCCTCTAGTCTACTCATTCAAGTTTGGAGTTAATGTTCCAACTAACAATTGACTTTCTTCAGTGTGCTTAAATTTTCTCCACTACAGTTCAGAAGAGAATAGAAAAGAGGATTTGGGCATTGTCTTCGCAACTGTATTGTCCTCCAGCTATAACACAGAATAAAATATCGCAACAAAGAGCACTTCTGACAAATTTCTGGTTCCCTGAAGGGGCTTCCTGTAATGCTTGCACAAGCATGCCTAAAGATGCCTAAACGGATGTCATTGTGTTCAATTTATATAGTCTATTGAAACTGAATTTAAGTTATAATCAACAATGACATTGCAAGAGAGAAGAGAGAGAGAGTTAAGCAAGTGCTGTCTTATTCGAAAGGTATAATATGGGAACATTTAATCATACTAGAAAATTATCATATAAATGTGCAGATTACAGCCAAACTTTATGAAGGATGATGAATCGGGACTAGTCTAATGATTCTACAATCTGGCAGAATTCCTCTTGCAAATATCCTTCATCTTAAAACGATGAAGGATTTCTACTGGAATAATAACTAACGAATGTAAAGCTTTATATGTCAGGTAAAAAAAATAAATTGCAGTGTCTTACAATTAAAATAGCAAAATGGTCATCTTTGCAGCCCACAAACAGGTAAAACATTTTTTTGACCCGCATACTAGAATAGCATATATTCCAAGTAATGAAATGACGGTTTAGTTATTCCAGGGTGTGCGATGCTCCCATAGGGAGGATTTTCTCATTTCCTCCTTCATTTCTGTTTTCTTCCTCATTTTCTTCCAAATAAAATAAATAAAGACAAAATTATAATGCCTTAGATCTTCTGAGGAACGACCTGGAATTATTTAAATGACTGCTGTTGGTATTAGAATGTTACATAGTCCTCCCAATACAAGAATACATTGCAGAGGACATACTGTCCTTCATACTTGAGTACCCTGAACACTTTAGAATATAAAGTATATACAATTTTAAAGGTAATATTATTTTAATAAAATTAAACATACACTACTTAAAATAGGTCAACTAAAGATTATCTGTAAGATATTATGCTTGAAATGTTTCTTCAACACTCTGCCAATTACATCAAACGGTCCAAACATTACTTTCTACAGAAGCTCAAAATGCTAACTTCTATCCTATTCTCTCTGGAAAGAGAGATATACTAAAAGAGGAAATCCGTATAGCTCTGAAAGTTGACATTCAAAATGTTTCTTATAATAATGTATTTTCTAAACAAATGCAGATCTTAGTCAAGGGTGTGTGTGTGTGTGCGCGCGCACAAAAGGGAAGATTTCGTGGGAGTGAACGCTAGTTTATTTGATTTTTTTGGCTATACATATACATGCATATATGCTGATCTATACACACACAAACATATACAAACACACATACACATATACACACATTATTACAAAATATATATATACACAATACATTTATGTATATGTCTCATTTGTGCCACCTATATATATATACACACAGACATATATACATATCTACACATACATATGTATATACACAGGTGTATAAATATATGTGAATGTGTGTGTGAATATATATATAGATGGCACAAATGAGATTTATATAAACATACACAGACAAATGTACACATATACATATATATGTGTACGTAGATAGGTGCATGTGTATGTGTATGTGGCACAAATGAGACATATATCTGGGTAGTGAGAATGGTGTAGCTATGATAATAATTGGTTACCAACTACTTAATATGTGATGTACCTNTTTTTTTTTTTTTGAGAAGTATCTATTCACATCTTTTACCCATTTTTAAATCAGTTTTCTTTTTGCTAGTGAATTGTTTGAGTTTTTAATATTAGGTCGGTGCAAAAATCATTGCGGTTTGTTCAATTGAAAGTAATGGCAAAAACTGCAATGACTTTTGCACCGAACTAATATATTCTGGATATTGAAACAATTCTATAATTTGTATGGAAACACAAAAAACCCGAATAAAGAGACAATCATCTGAATCCACTTTATACTCATATTGAGACTAAGGAGGTGTTCCAAATTTAAAAAACAAGAAAAAATAAATAAATATAACAATCAAATGCAATGTGTAATTCAATATATTTTAACTAAAAATTTTTAATATGTGAAGATATGTAATATGTAATATGTTAATAGTATTTCTTGAACAACTGACAAATTCTGAATAAGGTCTGTGGTTTTAGACAATAGTATTATATCACTCTTAATTTCCCGATTTTTAGAATTACACTAAGAACATGTATAAGAAGGTCCTTGTTTTTTAAGAAATATATACTGACATATTTAGGGGTAAGTGGACATTATTTTTACAAGCTACTCTCATAGTTAAGAAGAAATAGAAAGAAATGAACACAGCAGTATGATAAAATATTAACACTGAAAAATTACAGTGAACGGTTCATGGGAATCCTGTGTTCAATGTTACACTTTTCTGTACATCTGTACAAATTATGCACAAATAACAAGTTAATTTTTAAAAAGTTATTCATGAGATTATCTCTATTATAAAATTCACTTTGATGTATGAAACATAGTATCCACTTAATTTTGAATATTATAGGTACTCAACCAAACTAGAATTATAGCAAGACTGTAGTTTGTGTATAACACACTCTAGAATTAAAATATGGGGTCTATTTTTGTACAGGAATAAAATAGAAGTCCTTTTATATTGTGTAGAAAATACATAAAATAAAATTAATTTCATGCCGTTCTTATGATGATATGTAAATTATTTATGTGAACATTGTGTAATGTAATATTACTAATGAAGTGTTTCTAAACCTATCTTCACCAAGAGCATTTACGATGCTAGAATTGTGATGGTGTAGTAATAGCACTTGTAACCTCAAGGACCTAAGGCTCCTTTTGACCCCCACAGTCAGCTTTCTGACCTCTCTCACTCTTCTTTGACACAGTCTTTGGAATGGGCCATAGTGATCAAGGATAAGGCTTTTTCTGTGCCAACCAAATGGATTAAAGCTAAATCTAGAGTTAGTGGGGTGAAAAGACGGGGTTGGGTAGATGATGGGGGTTTCTTAGGCTCTGTCTCTGTTTCTCAATATATGCTGAGCCTCGTGAGATTTACTCAGGCCTAGGAAACCTTCTCCATGGTTTTGTTAGGCCTACCCTGCCCTTGGACTTATGAAGTAAGCCTTCATCTACTGATTTTCTCATTCCTTTTTTTTTTTTTTTGAGACGTAGTAGGCTGGAGTGCAGTGGCAGGATGTCAGCTCACTGCAAGCTCCACCTCCCGGGTTCGCGCCATTCTCCTGCCTCAGCCTCTCGGAGCAGCTGGGACTACAGGCGCCCGCCACCTCGCCCGGCTAATTTTTTTGTATTTTGTAGTAGAGACGAGTTTCACCGTGTTAGCCAGGATGGTCTCGATCTCCTGACCTCGTGATCCGCCCGCCTTGGCCTCCTAAAGTGTTGGGATTACAGGCGTGAGCCACCGTGCCCAGCCGATTTTCTCATTCTTTCCTGTTTTGTCTTTTGTACTTAGCTTTCATTGTTATTGCTGTATACATGGATGTGATTCTGTGGGGGAAAACGGGCTACTTCATCTATTTGGATTGTAGGTCAGAAGTTGCCTCTAGTCTACTCATTCAAGTTTGGAGTTAATGTTCCAACTAACAATTGACTTTCTTCAGTGTGCTTAAATTTTCTCCACTACAGTTCAGAAGAGAATAGAAAAAGAGGATTTGGGCATTGTCTTCGCAACTGTATTGTCCTCCAGCTATAACACAGAATAAAATATCGCAACAAAGAGCACTTCTGACAAATTTCTGGTTCCCTGAAGGGGCTTCCTGTAATGCTTGCACAAGCATGCCTAAAGATGCCTAAACGGATGTCATTGTGTTCAATTTATATAGTCTATTGAAACTGAATTTAAGTTATAATCAACAATGACATTGCAAGAGAGAAGAGAGAGAGAGTTAAGCAAGTGCTGTCTTATTCGAAAGGTATAATATGGGAACATTTAATCATACTAGAAAATTATCATATAAATGTGCAGATTACAGCCAAACTTTATGAAGGATGATGAATCGGGACTAGTCTAATGATTCTACAATCTGGCAGAATTCCTCTTGCAAATATCCTTCATCTTAAAACGATGAAGGATTTCTACTGGAATAATAACTAACGAATGTAAAGCTTTATATGTCAGGTAAAAAAAATAAATTGCAGTGTCTTACAATTAAAATAGCAAAATGGTCATCTTTGCAGCCCACAAACAGGTAAAAACATTTTTTTGACCCGCATACTAGAATAGCATATATTCCAAGTAATGAAATGACGGTTTAGTTATTCCAGGGTGTGCGATGCTCCCATAGGGAGGATTTTCTCATTTCCTCCTTCATTTCTGTTTTCTTCCTCATTTTCTTCCAAATAAAAATAAATAAAGACAAAAATTATAATGCCTTAGATCTTCTGAGGAACGACCTGGAATTATTTAAATGACTGCTGTTGGTATTAGAATGTTACATAGTCCTCCCAATACAAGAATACATTGCAGAGGACATACTGTCCTTCATACTTGAGTACCCTGAACACTTTAGAATATAAAGTATATACAATTTTAAAGGTAATATTATTTTAATAAAATTAAACATACACTACTTAAAATAGGTCAACTAAAGATTATCTGTAAGATATTATGCTTGAAATGTTTCTTCAACACTCTGCCAATTACATCAAACGGTCCAAACATTACTTTCTACAGAAGCTCAAAAATGCTAACTTCTATCCTATTCTCTCTGGAAAGAGAGATATACTAAAAGAGGAAATCCGTATAGCTCTGAAAGTTGACATTCAAAATGTTTCTTATAATAATGTATTTTTCTAAACAAATGCAGATCTTAGTCAAGGGTGTGTGTGTGTGTGCGCGCGCACAAAAGGGAAGATTTCGTGGGAGTGAACGCTAGTTTATTTGATTTTTTTGGCTATACATATACATGCATATATGCTGATCTATACACACACAAACATATACAAACACACATACACATATACACACATTATTACAAAATATATATATACACAATACATTTATGTATATGTCTCATTTGTGCCACCTATATATATATACACACAGACATATATACATATCTACACATACATATGTATATACACAGGTGTATAAATATATGTGAATGTGTGTGTGAATATATATATAGATGGCACAAATGAGATTTATATAAACATACACAGACAAATGTACACATATACATATATATGTGTACGTAGATAGGTGCATGTGTATGTGTATGTGGCACAAATGAGACATATATCTGGGTAGTGAGAATGGTGTAGCTATGATAATAATTGGTTACCAACTACTTAATATGTGATGTACCTGCCTTTTAAATATGTGAAAATAAATTGTCTTTACATAAAGAGATAATATGTTATTTTTAACAGAATATACAAATGAAGTGAGAAACGTTTACCCAGCACAAATCTAGTAAATCTACATGGAGAGGTAGGGATTGAACACAGAAATGTGTGAATCTAAAGTCAGCATTCTTACTTTTTAAACGTTTGTTACAAAACTTTTCAAATCTCACAAAAAAAGAGGAGAAAAATCTCACAACAAATTCCCATGTGCCTATCACTCAGTTTTAACAATTGTCAAGACATTTCCTCATTTTATCTATTATTTATTTTTGTTCTACTTATCAGCTGAAGTATTATGAAACTGATTCAAGGTATCATGTCATTTCCCCTGCAAATTCCATCATTATTCAACTTTTAAAACAAATATGGAGCTATTTTATGCCTAAAACAAAATCGACTTTAATATGGTTTGGCTGTGTCCCCACCCAAATCTCATCTTGAATTCTCATGTGTTGTGAGAGGGACCCAGTGGGAGGTAATTGAATCATGAGGGCAGGTGTTTCCTGTACTGTTCTCATGATAGTAAGTAAGTCTCACGAGATCTGATAGTTTTTATAAGGAGGAGTTCTCCTGCACAAGCTCTCTCTTTGCTTGCTGCCATCCATGTAAGATGTGCCTTGCTCCTCTTTGCCTTCCACCATGATTGTGAGGCTTCCCCATCCACATGGAACTGTAAGTCCAGTTAAATCTCTTTCTTTTGTAAATTGTCCAGTCTTGGGTATGTGCTTATCAGCAGCGTGAAAATAGACAAACATAGCATTTTTTTTTTTGCTATCATCTGATATCCATCCCATAATCATTTTTTTATGATAGTTTCCTGAAATAGTTTTTACACTTGGTTTGAACAAAGATCCAATCCATACATTACATTTGGTTGTTATATCTTTAAGAAGCACATTTAACGTAGAACAATTTCCTTCCTTTTTCTTTGAATTGTATTAACTTGCTGGAGAAACTGAATTCATTGTCTTATAGAACATTCCACATTCTGGATTTGAACGTTTGGTTCTTTTTAGTGTCATTTAAGTGGTTCTTCTCTTATATTACCTGTACTGGGAGCTAAAGCTCACATCTTGGTTTAATTACAGCTCAACTATTTATATGAAAATACTTCATAGGTGATCTTAGGTGTTGTTTACTGCATTAGAGCCAGCTCCAGATGCCTAAAAGAATGGGTACTTAATTTTAAAATGCAGGCTGTTTCCTTCCAGGCAGATTTCACTCCTTCACACTAGTCTGTGAACTCCTTCTCTGGCGACAATTTTTAACACACGGCCAACCAAAGTGCAAAATGTGCAATAGGCAGATTTATTTTCTAGGAAAATAGTTACCCATCTTTGGGAACAGGAATTTTAGTGTCAGCCACTATGCTCTATCACTCCACTGAATTGTACATTTGAAAATAATCCGATATCCAATTGCCACAGAATATTGGCAGACAGTCTCAATGATGATGTCCCTGGAGGAGCCTTTGGCAGAATGACTAGAGTATATACTATTCAGCAGAGAAACATCTATGTGTCTGACACATGCACCGTCAATGCTGCAGTGTAGAGATTCATTTTACTCAGAGGAAGCAATTGCCTCATTCACACTATGGAAAATAGTAGAAAATAAGATTCAAAATTTTGAAAGCATAGGGAAAAATACAGAAGGAGGTCTGTCCCATAGTACAGTCATGCATGTATATCTGTGCCCATCTCTAACACTCACACAAACACACACACACACACACACACACACACAATTTTTGTCATCCAGAAAAAGACAGAATGACTTTGAAGAGTTTCAAGTATTCACAATGCATTTATCATCAAAGCAAATGAAATGACTTGGTTGGATAAAAGAAAGGGAAGCAGAAGCCTGATACTTAGAAATGCAACTATTTTGATTGCTAACTTGTTCTGCATGAGGAAATCCTGCTCCTCTCTGGGAGCAAATGTCCAAGAATAAAGATACATTTTGCTATAATTTGGTAGTTACAATGCCTTTACTGGTTCAGAAACATGTTACATATCAGTTTGGGAGAAACCTTTACCAGAAATCATTGTTCTGGGCACACCGACTACATCTTGGCACACCTTTAGCAAAGTATTTGTTTTTGCTTTGGTTTCAAACATAACATTGATTTAAATTAGGTGAGTGCATTGCTAAATGAACTGAGCCTTACTTACTCAGTCATTTCAGGCACAGCCTATTGTTGTGTCTATTGTTATTAGTTCTCTTTTTTTCACAGCCATTCCTCTGCAGAATCCTTAAGGAAGGTAAGTGCTGGCAGAGGAGTTAAAAGTGTGATGTATTAATTTGCCAGGGCTGCAGGCTGAGTGGCTTAAATAACAAATATTTATTGTTCTAGAATTGTGAAGGCTAAAACTCCGAGATCTAGGCTTCTGGAGAGTTGGTTCTTTCTGAGAGCTGTGAGGAAGAAGCTGTTCTATGCCTCTCCCTGTACTTCTGGTGGTTTGCTAGCTAGCAATCTTTGGCATTCATTGGGTTGTAGAAACATCACCCCAATCTTTGCCTTCATCTTCACATGATGTTCTCCCTGTGAGTTTCTGTTCCTAATCTTCCCATTTTATAAAGACACCAGTCATATTGGATTAATGGTCTACCCTACTCCAGTGTCACTTCACTTTATCTTAACATATTACATCTGCAATGACTCTATTTCCAAATCAATTCACATTCTGAGGAACTGGGGATTGGGATTTTATCATCTGAATTTTAGAGGAACAAATTTCAACTCATAACGCACAATAAACCAATCGTACTTGGATGATAAACTATTAGGGTTTCTGAACCTCAGCATTATTGACGTTTTGGGCATACTTATTCTTTGTCAAGTTCGGGGTTGAGGTCCAGGCTGTCTTGTGCATTGTGGGATGTTTAGCGGCATCCCTTTCCTTTGTCTACAAGATGCCAGTAGCACTCCCACCCCCAGTCATGACAGTCAAAAATGGCTCCAGGCTTTGCCAAATGTTCCCTGGAAGGCAAGCTATCACTAACTGAGAAACAAAGAATGATTAGGTAGCTTTCAAGTTATTTCTATATAGCCATAGCGACAAACAAACAAACAAACAAAAATACAAGCTAACTCTTGTTATTTCCAGAGGAATAGCAGTGAAGTTAGAGTTAACTTTTCAAATAATGCTCATTTGTGTTTTGTTAAATAAAGTGATTATTTTATATCTAGATACAAAGATATTTTGATACAAAGCATATCTCTTGATTTTCTCATCTTAAGATATTTCGCTGCATTTTATTTTGCTATGTCATGAAAATAAAGTCAAATGCAGACAATGGAAGATATTATGTTAGGGAAAAAATAAAGTAGCATGTGCTTCTGCTTATACACAAAATAATCATGATTTTATAATGATATATATGCATGTATGTATGATTGTGTATGTGTGCATGTGTGTGTAATGGTACATTCAGAATGGTCAGCTGAACTATTGGCATGAAAAATTATTTTTATGCTAAGTGAAACAAGAGAAGTGGACCCATACGTGCATTTAGGTGTTATAATGAAGTTTTAGCATGAATTATTTGGCATTAAAAAGTACATGAACAGCCATCATAGATCAACTTTTATAAATAAGCAGTAAAGTCAATTTGTGTTACAGCTTCTTAATATAACCTTCTTAATCTTGAAAATTCAACCGGAGAATTTCTGTATGCATATGATTAAAATCATGATGGAAAAGAGTTCTAAATAAAAGTTCTATTGACT
The DNA here is from genome assembly GCF_001698545.2 of Rhinopithecus bieti. Taxonomy (NCBI): domain Eukaryota; kingdom Metazoa; phylum Chordata; class Mammalia; order Primates; family Cercopithecidae; genus Rhinopithecus; species Rhinopithecus bieti. The sequence goes on along the minus strand of NW_016810661.1, from coordinate 76,607 downwards.
TGAATTTTTAAAAATCACTACTTTGTATACATTTACTTTTGAAACCTTTATTCTCCAGCTTGAATTTTCTTCTTATTATTTTAATACATACACAATAATTATATGTTTTTTTTTTTAATTTTATGTTTTTTTTTTTTTTTTTTTTTTTTTTTTTTTTTTTTTTTTTGAGATGGAGTCTCGCTCTGTCGCCCCAGGCTGGAGTGCAGTGGCGCGAACTCGGCTCACGCAGCTCCGCTTCCCGGGTCCACGCCATTCTCTGCCTCATGCTCCGGGTGCTGGGACTACAGGCTCCCACCACCACGGCCCGGGCTATTTTGATTTTTTGTATTTTAGTAGAGAGGGGGTTTCACCGTGTTAGCCAGGATGGTATAATTAAATGTTTTTTTATGGGCATAGTGTGATATTTTGATACATGCATACCATATGTAATTATCAATTCAGGGTAATTAGCAGACCTATCATCTCAAACACTTATTGTTTCTTTGTGTTGAGAACACTCAAAGTCCATTCTTCTAGCTATTTGGAAATGTACATAAATTGTTTATCCTAAACACTCTATAGTGCTATAGAACACTAGAACTTGTCCTTCCAATACAGTTGTAATTTAGTATACTTTAACCAACCTCTGGCTATCCCCATCTCCCCACTCTCCTATCCACCTTTTAATAACCACTATTCTACTCTCTATTACTAGAAAATCAGCTTTTTAGTTTCCACATAGTAGTGAGAAAACACAATATTTATCTTTCTGTGCCTGACTTATTTCATTTAATATATCTGAGCTCATCCGTGTTGCTGTGAATGACAGTTTGTCATTTTTTAACTAAATAATATTTCATTGCATATATAATACCACATTTTCTTTATCCATTCATCTGTTGATAGGCAACTTAGGTTCATTCCTTATCTCTGCTATTGTAAATAAGGCTACAAAAAACATAAGAATGCATGTATCTATTTGACATACTGATTTCTTTTCTTTTTTCTTTTCTTTTTGATATATATCCAGTGGTGGGATTGCTGGATCATTCTTAATTGTTTGAGGAACCTCAATACTGCTTTCTATAATGGCTGTGCTAATTTACATTCGAACAATAGTGTGTAAGTGTTCTTCTGAGCCTCGCCAGCATTTGTTAATTTTTGTCTTTTTAATAGTAGCTATTCTAGCTAGAGTGAGATGATATCTCATTCTGGTTTTGACTTTTATTTCACTCATGATTATTGATATTGAGTGTTTTTGAGACACCTGTTGACCATTTGTATGTCTTCTATTAGGAAATATCCTCTCACCTTATTTGCCCATTTTTAAATTAAAATATTTAATTTTTTTTGTTGTTGAATTGCTTGAGTTTCTTATTTATTATTAATATTAATCCCTTGTCAGATGAATAGTATGCAAATACTTCCTCTCATTCTGCAGGTTGTCTCTTTACTCTGTTTATTGTTTTCTTTGCTGTGCAGAAGCTGTTTAGTTTGATATAATCCCATTTGTCTATTTTCGTTTTTGTTGACTGTGCTTTTTGAGATCTTGTTCATGAAATCTTTGCCCAGACCAATGTTCTTTATTGTTTCCTCTCTCTATATATATTTTGCTTGGTAAACCTCTGTTTATTTTAGACATTATTTAAAAAGAAGTGAAATGACTAAAGTTGAGAAATTCAATAGCTAGAAAGGCAATATTCCTTTTTTGTAATAAAGAATGGTCTCCGTAATATATTCTAACGTATGAGCACTTATCCTTTGGAGCAGAGGTCGAAAACAGTACCCAGCAGGATTTTTAGTTTGTAGATGTATTTTTTAGAACCAAGTCTTT
>NW_016810661.1:57492-72147 GCF_001698545.2 Rhinopithecus bieti | reverse complement strand
AAAAAAAAAAAAAAAAAAAAAAAAAAAAAAAAAAAAAAAAAAAAAAAAAAAAAAAAACACTATCAAATGAAAAGAAAGGGATATTTCACTAAAATAGTTTAGGTAAAATGGAAAGCAACTGTGTGGAATTTGAGAGTGCAAAGAAGTGAGTCCTTGGTGATAACTACAACCTTACTGGTTTAAAGAAACCATAACTAGTAGACAAAATGCAAATTTATCACTAAGGCAGAATTCAGATACAGGAGAAATGCTGTTACAGGAAATTTTACTTTCATTTGTAGATATGACAACATTCTCCTACATCTCCATGACTGATCACTGCAAATACTTAAATCCAAATAAGATATTCATACTTTTAAATACTAAATAAACAAAATTTAATAGTTTAATAAGACAACAATGCAGGGATGGTGGAGAGGAAAATAAGTGGAGGAATTAAGGTTCAATATGAAGCATAGTAGAACAAAGTATTTAAAAATCAATATATATTATCAGAAACTAATAATAACAGATCTGTGGAAATGGATAATAGAAACACAATTGTAGGCCTAGGACTCTCAATTTTTAAAGACTACATTTAAAGTTTGCTTTGTGTTTTCTGAAGATTTATTCCAGGCCTAAAATGATTGCTTACAGCTGACAGCTTGCTAGTCTCCCAGTGATTTCAATAATTATCTCTATTGAGTTAGGGTATTGATCTGTAGCTGCTAGCCATTTCAAAAGTCCCCTTTTATCTGCTAGAGGTAATAGAATTAATGAGTCTCTTTGCCAAACATAAAAGGAACATTGGGTACACAATTAGGTCACAATATGAAACTGAAAAACAAGTAAGGGAAAATTAAATTGAAATTTTGAGCTAAAAGAAATTTATATAAAATATCTTCCCATTTAATGTGTTTGTGAAATATAGGTATCTTACTAAGACAATGGCTAAAGGAAATCGAATGAACTGACTAGAGAATCTTCAAATAATCTGTATTGATGTGAGTGGTAGATAATTCAAACTTATGTGATTTTGAGTTAGAAATGTCCTTAGTGACTTAAAAAATAAAACTTTCAATGGAAAGTATTGTATGATAAGTTTTAGAGTTCTGACTCAAGTCAGGATGCCTAAAATGAAATCTGGCTTTGAATAGTTTCTAGTTCTGAGACATTGTCTCAGATTTTTTGTCTGAGACATGGGGAAACCATAGCAGCAATCTCAAGGAGCTGTTCTGAGGCGTCAATAAGGGGGCAGGTCAGAGAGATGGTGCCTTGGGAGAGGATGCCTATAGAGACTGTGCAAGCTTCTAGCCAAATATGCAAATGTTTAGAAGCCACAAGTAATGGTTTCCAGCAAACTCTTCAAAAACAAATTGGTTGAAAATTACGTTGTACATTGTTCAAAACTAGAAATGAATAAAATGTAAATATGTCCAATTGCTAACTTTAAAACTGTTTTCCAGCAGCAGTCACTCTTGTTTCCAAATAACAAGAGGGAAGATGCTGGACAAATACTTCTCCACAATAAAAAAAGTATGCACTTATTTGCTTCACTTGGCATTTTGTGAGAGACTTTATCAAAGCTATTTGATTAAATAAGTAAGGGAAATACTGTGCAGGGTAAATGGAGTAAACATAGCTAAATAGCTAGGATAGGTACAAGCCAGAGAAAAATTCCCAAACTGGATTATTTCTCATTAATTTGACACTCCCAATAAGTACAGACATTATTATGGCCTTCGGCTTAATGACACTCATTTATAATTAGTAAGAGCCACCTGTTTAGTTTCAAGAATCATGGTTTATAAAAGTAGGAAGGGTACCACAGGCTGACCTCTGTTTTTAAAAGTAGAAACAATCAGGCTGCTATTTCTTTAGTTTGAGTAATTGCTGTTTTTAAAAGTAAAGCAGGCATCAATGACTGGAAAATTGCAAAATCAGTGACTGGAAAATTCATTTTTGACCAATTTATCATTTCAACAAGTTTGTTTTTGACTTATTCATTTGCAACCTTTTCCCCAAACAGTTTATTAGCAACCAGATCACTTGCTTCTCTCAGGGCAGAGATTCAGCAGCTGCAATTATTCCTGCTCCAATGGCAAGGCTGAGCCAAGAGCAGGGGGAGCCCTGTGATAGCTGGCTCCCAAGGAAGTAATAGTGCCAGCAAAGGAGGATACTGACTCAGCTACTTAGAGTTACCACAACCCACACAGAAAGGGAGCTGTCCAGCCCAGCGGTGCTCTCTCTGCCATGACAGCCTGCTGTGCGGCTTTCTCCATCCACCTCCCTGGGCTGCTGGATACCCGACGAAGCAAAATAAAAAGACACCACAGAGACATCCTCTTCTCTGTGACTGGGTCTTTGATTCTTACAAAAGAACATGCCCAACCTCTAGTAGAAATCAGCCTTGCTCTTTCTCGGCACACGTCCATCTCTTTCTATTTAAAAAGTCAACATGAGATTAAGTATGTGGCATATGAAAAAATAAGGCAGTTTAGAGGGAAGACAACCAATAAATGCATTGGAGAAGATGCCCTTCTATGAAATAAACTTGCTTCAAGAATAAGATTTTATTAAAAAATTAAATTTGTATTTTCCAGGAGACTCAAAAGTGTAGCACCTCTATACATCAAGAACTTGTACAAATGAAATAATCATAATGTGAGATCAAGGATAACTACAAGACTGAGACCAACATAAATCGAAAATACAACGTAGGCAACTAGGAGCAGATTGGCTATAACAGAAAACAGAAGAAATGATTTAAATCAAGGCTTAAAATCAATAAAAAAGGATAAAGAGATGAAAATGATGGAAAAACGTGTTAAAATATATGAAAAGGCTGTCATAAAAATACACATAAAGTAATGGTACAGGAAAAGATGTAAAACTCATTCCCTGAATAAATATTGAAGATTTCACATCATTGTGTATCAGAAAGAAATTGTATGTACCTGAGTTTATTCTTGGCTAAGTTATTGAATCCTAATGATGTAGAGAATAAAGAAATTCAAAGTCTCCTTTTTCCTTCCTGAAAAAATGGTTTCCATTTTGGTGGGAAAATTCTGCTTGTTATCTAATTTCGCTTCACACCCTAAATATCTAAAGGCAAGGTAAAACTTCTGCAAAATTTTGAAAGATAATGATTATAGCCCAAGATTTTTTCATACAGACAAACTATAGTTCATATAACAGAATTTGGCAAACTCAACCTGTGTGCAAAATCAGGCCTACCACTTGTGGTAAATGAAGTTTTATTGTAACATAGCCATGTCCATTCTCTTGCATGTTGTTATTGCTGCTTTCACACTATAATGACAGAGTACTGTATGGTCTACAAAGCCTTAAATATTTAGCATCTGGCTTTTAACAGAAAAACTTTGCTGACCTCTGATACAAAATTTGCTGATCCCTGATTCAACAGATATATCATGGTTCAGAAAGATTACCAGACATTTATGCATTCAATAAAGATATAATGTAAATTAAATTTGAGGGAGAATCCCATAAAACATGGGAGAAAGTTTAGATAATTGTGATAAGTTACCATAAAACATATGCATATGTAAAAAAAAACTGGAAAAGAGTAGACTAACATAATAATAGGTACTTATCATTGAAAGCAATTGTGATGCATGTGTGAAAATGCTTTGAAACCTGGAACAAGCTAAACTAATTAATTGGATTATCATTAGACACAAGAAGACCATTAATTAGAGGAATAACTAGTTCACAAATAGCAACATGCAATTTAGTTGCTAAATCATAGTGCAACAGTGGTTAATTTTACCTTTCCTTACTATTAATAACATGAATTTTAGTATGGCTCTTTTGATTTCAAGAAATTAAGAACCAACCCACCTAGTCCAGTGATTTTAAATCCCAGCTGCACATTAGAACCACCTCAGGTGGTTTCAAGCAAAATATGAGTGGCCTTCCCCTACTCCATTAAATCAGGACCTCTTATACTTTCTTAAAAGCTTTCATATGCTTCAGATACGCACCTAGAGTCAAGAAAAACTGAATTATTAAAGTACATATATACGTACAAACATAAATGAAATCTCTATTAAGTTTAGATGCAAAGTGTAGAGGTGACTTTCATGAACAATAAGATTCATCATAGCCCAGAGATTCATGAAACTTAGAGGTGAGAAAAGTTCTCCTAAGAGTTTGTATGCTTGTAAATGTATTTCCATTTTCTGTATCAGCTTTTCCATTTGTTAATAGCAACTGGATTCTCCAGATTTCTGTTCCTCCATAAATGTTTGTCAATATTTTGTCAATGTTTTGGATTTTGCATGGGGCTCTGCTGTCAATCCCACCTTATGGGAACATTTCATGGTGATGTCTATTTTTTCCAGCCCTAATTCCTTCAGTTTTCTAATTCAAACAAACCAACAAAAAGTTCCAAGAAAAGTCAGTCTGTCTGAGGTTGTTCATATTTGATGTCATTTCATAGGTCACAAATCAGAGATCCTTAGTTAGTGGGCATTTTTTAAAGTTGCTTTTGGTCATGTAAAAAGTGGTTCTGCTTGAAGGGACAAACAAACAAACAAAAGAGCCAGAACCAGCCTGAGGTCAGTGTGTATCAACTAGAGCTACTGACCATGAAAGCCAAGTCTACTGGCGATCGGAAGGTACTTAGGCAAAGGCGAGGAGAGGGCAGCTGCTACCTAGTCAATAGAAAATAAATCCTTGGAATCCAATTGTAGCCTAACATCCTTCTAGCCTCTTTTTCTTTCTTTCATCTCTTTTCTTCTTTCTTCCACACTCAGCATTTTCTTTTCCTATTTTCATCTCTTCTTCTATTTATTCCTTTGTTCCCTTAATACAAAGTAAAATCTCATAATCATCATTGTATTCCCAATATATTTCAAGGGTAATTAGAATATTATTCATTTGCTTGANACAATCAGGGAATATTATGTAAAAATCTGGGATTCTGGCATTTCTTGTGAAATCAGCAGATCTGGGATCCTTAACCTCATATTCCTACATGGCAACCATGAGCTGGAGGTAATAGGCTGCTACCACTTTTGGATGGCCACTGGTTCCAACATTGCCAATTCTCTGCTTGACGTCTAATGCCAGGTGCTGTTTATAATTGTGGGAGTTTTGTTTGTTTTAATTTAGCCCAATTCCTTCAACTATATTACCCTATAAATAGCATATAAGTTTACCATCTGGACTTGAAGACTGAATCTACGGAATCTAAAGATCCAGGTGTCAGAATACTTCTATAAGGAATTAGGACAATAAAGATACAATATTGTTATGAAGACCAAGAATCTGAACCTGCAACAGTCTGTGCATTCAAGCATTTTACAGAAGTTATTGCCAGTAACTGCTTGAAACTCTTAGAAATGAACTAGGTTTCTGATCTAAACAGATATCTGAATATTGCAAAATACATCTTTTACCTACTTTTTGCTAGCTGTGTACTCTTGGCATTACTTAACCTCTCCAAACCACTCTTTCTACTTCTGTAAAATGGAAAAGTAATTTTATTTATTTAATAGGTTTGAGTATTAGATAAGTAAATACACTTTAACTTCTTGAAATTATCATTGTCAGAGTAAGAACTTCTCAAATATTATTAATCAGTACTCTTATTATAAATATTTTGATAATTCAATCACATACACTCTAAGTTATCATGACAATGTCTTATATTCTCAGATGATTTGAAAAATGGGTAATTTCGTGTATCTAGGTAAACCAGATCCTTAAAACCTTTTTTAAAAACAGATAACACTCTGCCTTAGAGCAATGGTTCTTCATTCCGGGCAGTCTTGCTCTCCATGGGATATTTGGTAATGTCTGCAGATATTTTTGATAGTTAGAATATGGAGGGGCTGCTATTGTCACCTAGTGGGCAAAGACCAGGGGTGCTGCTAAACATCCTATGTGCACAGAAAACAGCCTCACACAACAAAGAATTATCTAGTTCTAAATGTTGGCAGTGCAAGTTTCAGAAACCCTTCGCTAGAGATATTTACCATGAGAAACTAAGGGATTATTGTTAGGAGAGTGGGAAAAAAAGATACTCATAAAAGCAGGATCTGTTTAGGGAAAGGCTAAATAAGAGCAAAAGAATTGTTTTCATATGCACTATGCACTTCCTAAAGAAGTTCTCATTGTCAAATGAATTAAGTGCTCTTCTCTGGACCACAGACGTTTGACTTTCAAAAGAAAGCTTTTAGAATTAAGAAAAAAAATCCATCATCTTAATACCTAAGACTGAGTGACTGAAGCCAAAGTAAATGAATACCACTAGTGAATCACTAGCCATGTGTGTGAGTGTGCTCCTAAAATTAATACATGTAATGTCATGGTCTGAAATTATTTGCGATACTTTTCCTCTGGGACAGATAGTACGGCAAAATTTTAAAAGTCCCTAGACATCTGTAAAACCAGCTTTTGTGTAGGGCTGTCATCTGTTAGTATTAACTATTTACATAAAGACAAAATTAATTATCCAATTTGCAATTTGAGCACCTGAATAAAGACTTTTTTTCATTCTGTTTCACCTTGTCAAATAGGAAACTGAAAATAGTGGATGATTTTCATGGCAGTGGAAGCATCTATGTAAATCAACCATCCATTTCATTCTACTATGCTACTATCTTTTTACATGTAATTGTTTCTTGGGTCTTAAATGCTTTCATTTCCATTTTATCCTTGAGATCCAGCAGTAATTTATACATATCTTTAAAAAATTATTTTATTTATAAATGAGACGTAGATTGTCTGAAGACATTTTGACCTTTGACCATGAGAGGGATCAGTAAAGGAAAATAACAAAGGAATACAGAAGGATTCCTGGGAAAAGGAATGGAAAAAAAAAATACAGTTACATCTCCCCCCCCCACCCTCTTTTTTTTTCTTTTTTTGACAGAGTTTTGCTCTTTGCTATTGTTGCCCAGGCTGGAGTACATTGCACTGCATGATCTCAGCTCACTGAAACCTCTGGCTCCCAGATTCAAGCCATTCTCCTGCCTCAATCTCCCGGGTAGCTGGGATTGCAGGCATCTGCCACCACGCCCAGCTAATTTTTTGTACTTCTAGCAGAGACTGGTTTCATCATGTTGGCAATGCTGGTCTGGAACTCCTGACTTCAGGTGATCCACCTGCCTTGGCCTCCCAAAGTGCCAAAGTGCTGGGATTGCAGGTGTGAGCCACTGTGCCTGGTCAACATCTCCCTTTTTACAAAAGAGATAATCAAATATGTAAAAGTGACCATTAAAGGTCATGTTACTCATCCAATAAGTTAAAGTCTCCTCCCATCTTTCACCTGGTATTTTTTTACTCATCTGAAGGAAGAAGCCATACCATACCATATTTTATAATAATAGGTTAGAATCTATATAGCAGGTTTTATTATAACATTTTATAAGCATTGCTTTTCTACTCTATTATCACAAGGGGTGTGTGTGTGTGTAGGGATGTGCGTGTGTGTGTGCAAGTATCCTCGTGAAGGTTTCTATTAATTTTCATTTTAATTATTTTCTTACAATACTAAGGATGCTGACACAGTGTTTTTTTTGTTTTGTTTTGTTTTGTTTTAAGTGAAAATGTGTTTGATGTAAAACTCAGCCTCATTGATTTTCTTCAGGGCATATACAATGGAATAGCTTTCCATTTGAATTCACGAATATAATAAGGTTTTAGGCCCATTCAATAATTCTTGAAAAGGAGCTAGGAATCCCAGGATAAAGGTTAGTTTATACTTGGCCAATCTTGAAAAGAAGTTTATATTGCTAATGCCAGTATTTCAAATTTTAAGTCTAGGGTTTTAAGACTGCTCTCAACAGTTCCTTAATTTACTCTATCTAATCCATCAAAATCTGAAAAAAAGAGATCTTCAAAACAGAAATAATAAACCTGCTAAGATGCTGAAAGTCAACACATTAATTATTTCTCCATTCAATGTGATACAGAAGCTTTAAAAGTAAGATCAGCTCTGCTTAAGCCAGTTCTATTGCATCAGTCTTAGGTGTTATGATAAACATACAAACTTCTGAAGACCATTCAGTGCGTGGGCCAGATTAGCCTGATTAAACACTGCTTTTTGTTTGCAGCATTGTGAATTTTCGTATTAGTAGAAATATCATGTTCATATATATATATGTGTGTGTGTATGTGTGTGTGTGTGTATCAAACCAACTTTCAAATAAAGTTATCCATTATCCTCCATATTGAAAGATCTACCACACAATGTCCATCCATTAAATTCTATGAAACTATGATTCATTAATGTGAACAATCATGAGTTAATTGAACAACCTTTTTTGCTCTTTTTATATATATACAAACCGATCACTCTGGATTATCATCACTGCCTGATGAATAAATTGAACCCAAGTTGACTTTCAAAGTCATCTACACAGTATTTAACAGTTGATAGCTGTTAATGAGCCAATTAAACACAATATTTAAGGTAAGCTTTTTGAGAATGTATAAACCACAAATGACCTTATAAAGTACACTACAATGAAAATAGCTAATGTTCCAGAATATGCTTGTTACAAATGTATCAGGGGCATAGAGAGGTGAGAGGAGTGACTGAAATATTTTTGTCATTAGTCAGTGATGGATTGAAATAACCCTTGGGAAAGACCCACTTTTTCTTTTTTGGGGGGTGGGGGGCATAAATTTCTGCATATTTACATTATTAGACACTCCTCCAAACTCACAATATCCACTTACATTATTACACAATCACTCTAAAATCTACCAAAATGGAAACATCATTATTTGCAGTTTATTTTAGCTTCTAAACTAGATTAATCAAAAAGCATATGTCAGAGAGAAAAGCAGTTAAGAATATTATCCTTTTAAAATGTTAGAGTCCTACATAACAGAATTTGAGTCCCTGCAGGAAAATGATAAAACTCGAGAGCTGAGGAGAGTAACTAACACTAGCAATTTAAGGCAATCAATTTAAAGTTAATAATAATTTTAATCAGTGTTTAAACTGATGAGTAATCTGATCTGGTAATTATTGCAGATTTTCCAACTCCACAAACCCTTATCTGGAAAATGACCTGGTACTTCTGCCTACTCAATATGCATAGTGATTATGCTGATACTTTAAAACCCAAGAATAGAGGAGAAGAGGCAGGACTTAGATGGTAACTCAGGTTCCTTTTTTTTCTGTCTGTCTCTACTATCTCTATCTCTTCCCAACATAACATATTCTTTAATTTTCAATGTATCTTATTGTTGCCTGGAGGAATAAGCAGGTGGCTTATGGATCTTCAAAGTTTAATCACTTTTAAGTGTTCTGTGATGTTGGCACAAGACACAATATTCTGCAGTACAGGTGCAGGATAGTAGAAGTAGGCCTTCATTGTTGTCAGTGCAAATTGTAGGATTCAGACAATCTTTTAAGATTTTTCTTTTGTGTTCAGTTCCTCTTGTTCTTTTTTTTTTAAATTATTATTATTATTATTATTATTTATTTTATTTTATTTTATTTTTTTTGAGACAGAGTCTCGCTCTGTCACCCGGGCTGGAGTGCAGTGGCACGATCTCGGCTCACTGCAACCTCTACCTCCTGGGTTCAAGCAATGCTTATGCCTCAACCTCCTGAGTAGCTGGGACTACAGGCGCATGCCACCATGCCCAGCTAATTTTTGTATTTTTTTTTTAGTAGAGAAGGGGTTTCACCATATTGGCCAGGCTAGTCTCGACCTCCTAACCTTGTGATCCACCCGCCTCGGTCTCCCAAAGTGTTGGGATTACAGGCGTGAGCCACTGCACCTGACCTCCTCTTGTTCTTTTTATGGTAGTATAACCTAATTGTCATCATTGTGTCCAGGTTTTATATCATAGAAAGATCTCCAAAGACTTGTTTTACATCTCTTGGGTTAATTATATTTTGAATAGTGTAACAGTGCCTTCTTAGCCTGTGTATTTGCTAACCATGGGGCCATTATTTCATAGGCCTCTCTGTTTCTACCAAATTACATGTGCAGTTCAGATTTTGGGAAGAAAATATATGAAGTAGAAAAATAGATTTTTTTTTAATGATTTCAATTGCTCTACCAACAGAAGATACATGTGTGGTCTCTTTCTAATTATCATTTTATCCAGAAGTCTTTAAGTATATTATGGTACATAAGAGGAAAATGTTTTCAAGTTAAAACCAAATCAACTCTTTTATAACTCCCCAAATTCAATAACATTAAAATTGTCCATTATTGTTGGTGAAAATTAAATTGAGCAGAGGTTGGAAACATTCAATTTCAAACACTACCCATATTGCCAAATGTTTATTATAATAAACTAAAATTTTTGAATGTATAATAAAAATGTTTAATTCCTTCTCTTTTTGTTCTTCCCCTATCCCATCNACCAGAACATATATTATTATAATAAATTTTAAATAGTTAAAACATACTACAAAGATAATTAGTATAAGATGTCAAACAAAGCTAGAATTATGTTTTCTTGTTTTCTATATTTGGCATATGATTCAAACAATCTTGTGTATTTAGATGATTATTTTAAATACACTACTTATATCAATCTAATATAGGTAATATTGAATACTTAGTTCCTTTGAATCTTAAGACACTAAGTATTGGTTTTTATTGCTTGATTTTTAAATTGAGTTTCTATAAATATACTTAGAAATTAGACTTTTTTTATTGAGTATTGATAACCAATTTCTAAGTGACTTTTACAATTTTTTTCATTACTTGGGCCAGTCAAAAAAGTTGTCATTTTGAAGACAAAGTCTTTTTTCTTCCTTCACTAAACTTTGTCAGTCTCCTTTGTTATCTGCTAAACTTGGCAATGGTTTTCACGATCTGTAGCTAAATTTATTCTTTTATATATGGTTATTTAGCATACTTGAATCAAAGGAACTAAACTATCAACCTGAAAGAATATACTTCAAAATAAATATATTGTGTTTGTCTCAAGTTTTTTTTATTTCCTGACAAATATATTGAGATTTGGAAGGCCATTTGTCTGTCAGTAATAAACCATTATCTTGTCACAGTGGATAATTCTTTCAGTAGAGTTGTCTAAACATTCCAAAGTCACTTTCTCTTTCTTTCTTTTTTTTCTTTTTTACTTGGGTAGCCTCAGCACTTAGATATTAGAACAAAAAAACAAGAAACTAAATGTAATAGCTTATGTTTGGCCTAGAATCAACACAAGCTCTGCAATTGAGGTGCCAGTTCCTCCTCAATCATCATTTGGAACACATTCCATATGCCTGACCAGCATAAATTTTTAAGAATCAAGTCACTGGCAAGAGGCTCAATCATTTTGTTTTCTTTTCAAATGAGTTACATGGGATTTCTTAAACCTGAACAACAGTCTTCTGTTATGGGCATGTTCTCTACCAAGTAATTAACTCACATACAATGTCAGTACAATAGGAAAGCTGAAAGGGCAATAAATGTTTGCCCAATGATCTTGATCGCTTTTGGGAGGAGTGAAAAGTAAAGTAAAATACATTTTACCCACATCTTAAAGTCACTTTTTATATTAAATATATTTTTCTTGGCCTTGTGAAGTCTATTACACCTGAAATAACATCTCCAACTTCTCTCAAGAGCAGGAGGCTTATTTGTCCCTAATTGCTTGTCAAATCAGGAATCTTAAGAAATAAGAATCAAAACAATGTTCTTTGTTTTTTGTATTTGTTTTGTTTTTAGAGGCAGGGTAGAGTAGCAGTTAAGAGCAGAAGTTAGCAAACTATGACTTGCAGGCCAGTCTGGCCACCTGTGTATTTGTGTGTCACCCACGAGGTAAGAGTGTTTTTCATAAACATTTGCAAACCATTTCATGGTGGAGAACAACTGAAGTCAGTTTGTCTGGATTCTACCTTTGTTTGACTGTTGGATGTTGGATTAATTTTGTAATCTCCCTATGCCTTAATTTATAACATACAAATTTAGAAAAAATCCTGTAAATATATGCCTAAACCTTAATAATAGACAGTTATTCACAAAAAAATTTACTGGTTATTTTTTGGGGGTGTGGCATTTTCAAGTTTTTATGCTAAACATGCAATTATTTTCTGTATAAAGATGCTATTGGCTTTATTGAATAGTAAATGAAAAGAATTCAGATTAAATGTCCTTAGAAAAAAATAGATTAGCACTTTTAGTATCTTTGTAAAAAGAGACTTAGGTAAATATGTTTTGGAATTTAAAAAATATTAATCTAAGAAAATATAGCTGTATGTTTTCTTATTTGTATTAAAATGATTGAAATATTTTGGAAAAACCTAGCATAAATACATAGGATTATAATAGATACTTTAACAATTATTTTAAATTCATGATAAAATATAGAGGGTCCAATATTAAGGGAATATCTATATATGGTATACACAATATTGTGTAATGCTGATTAGCTCTAGATCTGGAGTTTATGATTAAAATATGACTTCTGCCAATAACAGTTCTTACTTTGGGTAAGTATAATTTATCTTAAGATGCAACTTATGTCTATTTTTTCAAAATGAAGAAAATATGGTATTTTCTTAATAGGAGTGTTTTGAGGGCAAAGTAGAATAATTCATGGAAATATTTGAGCACAATTCCTGTCACATAAATGTATATGACTCAACCATAATTTATATAAATTTATTCTATGCATCTGAATTTATTTTCCAATTTAAGTACAGAATAAAAGCAATAGCAAATTAAAAGTTATATCAGTAAAAAACACAATAGTTTACTAGAATACCATAGAAAGCATATTATTTGGAGTAAAAAATATCAATTCCAGTCCTAGTTTTGCCACTTCCCTGATTTATTTATAACTTTGGACAACCCATTAGATTTTTTTTAAACCCCAGTTTCTTTAAATGTATAAAATGAGTTGATTTTAGTAGTCCATCTAAGCAAATTAGATAACTGAATCAGTAAATCATAGTACCAATTTTAATTATTGTGTTTATACTTGGCCAATCTTGAAAAGAAGTTTATATTGCTAATGCCAGTATTTCAAATTTTAAGTCTAGGGTTTTAAGACTGCTCTCAACAGTTCCTTAATTTACTCTATCTAATCCATCAAAATCTGAAAAAAAGAGATCTTCAAAACAGAAATAATAAACCTGCTAAGATGCTGAAAGTCAACACATTAATTATTTCTCCATTCAATGTGATACAGAAGCTTTAAAAGTAAGATCAGCTCTGCTTAAGCCAGTTCTATTGCATCAGTCTTAGGTGTTATGATAAACATACAAACTTCTGAAGACCATTCAGTGCGTGGGCCAGATTAGCCTGATTAAACACTGCTTTTGTTTGCAGCATTGTGAATTTTCGTATTAGTAGAAATATCATGTTCATATATATATATATGTGTGTGTATGTGTGTGTGTGTGTATCAAACCAACTTTCAAATAAAGTTATCCATTATCCTCCATATTGAAAGATCTACCACACAATGTCCATCCATTAAATTCTATGAAACTATGATTCATTAATGTGAACAATCATGAGTTAATTGAACAACCTTTTTTGCTCTTTTATATATATACAAACCGATCACTCTGGATTATCATCACTGCCTGATGAATAAATTGAACCCAAGTTGACTTTCAAAGTCATCTACACAGTATTTAACAGTTGATAGCTGTTAATGAGCCAATTAAACACAATATTTAAGGTAAGCTTTTGAGAATGTATAAACCACAAATGACCTTATAAAGTACACTACAATGAAAATAGCTAATGTTCCAGAATATGCTTGTTACAAATGTATCAGGGGCATAGAGAGGTGAGAGGAGTGACTGAAATATTTTGTCATTAGTCAGTGATGGATTGAAATAACCCTTGGGAAAGACCCACTTTTCTTTTTTGGGGGGTGGGGGGCATAAATTTCTGCATATTTACATTATTAGACACTCCTCCAAACTCACAATATCCACTTACATTATTACACAATCACTCTAAAATCTACCAAAATGGAAACATCATTATTTGCAGTTTATTTTAGCTTCTAAACTAGATTAATCAAAAGCATATGTCAGAGAGAAAAGCAGTTAAGAATATTATCCTTTTAAAATGTTAGAGTCCTACATAACAGAATTTGAGTCCCTGCAGGAAAATGATAAAACTCGAGAGCTGAGGAGAGTAACTAACACTAGCAATTTAAGGCAATCAATTTAAAGTTAATAATAATTTTAATCAGTGTTTAAACTGATGAGTAATCTGATCTGGTAATTATTGCAGATTTTCCAACTCCACAAACCCTTATCTGGAAAATGACCTGGTACTTCTGCCTACTCAATATGCATAGTGATTATGCTGATACTTTAAAACCCAAGAATAGAGGAGAAGAGGCAGGACTTAGATGGTAACTCAGGTTCCTTTTTTTTCTGTCTGTCTCTACTATCTCTATCTCTTCCCAACATAACATATTCTTTAATTTTCAATGTATCTTATTGTTGCCTGGAGGAATAAGCAGGTGGCTTATGGATCTTCAAAGTTTAATCACTTTTAAGTGTTCTGTGATGTTGGCACAAGACACAATATTCTGCAGTACAGGTGCAGGATAGTAGAAGTAGGCCTTCATTGTTGTCAGTGCAAATTGTAGGATTCAGACAATCTTTTAAGATTTTCTTTTGTGTTCAGTTCCTCTTGTTCTTTTTTTTTTAAATTATTATTATTATTATTATTATTTATTTTATTTTATTTT
>NW_016810661.1:53158-56227 GCF_001698545.2 Rhinopithecus bieti | reverse complement strand
GATAAAATAAAGCAAGGAAAGCTGCTGAGGAAGCTAAGAAATGTTATCTTAATAACTTAATTTAAAAGTAGATTTCAAAGTTGGCATTTTCTTACTCTTTGAGAGTTTCAGGAAAATTGTGACAGATGACATAGGTACAAATGCTTTTGAAAGGCACCTGCCAAAAATAATTTCACATCACAGTTATCAGCTATCTTCTTCAGGCTAGAAAAGTATGTGCATATCTTAGAATGGTACAGTTTATTATCAGTCAAGTTTCCACTCCAGCATTAAGTTCGGGAGTATATCATCAATCATCACCTTTGCCCCATAAGATGAATGGTATCTTAGATTTGTTTGATGCCTTTACTTCATATTATGTAAGAAATTTATTTCCATAACATTATTCACCTCCTTGGGGGAAAATATTTGTCATAGATGGGGGGCACTTTTGAATATGCTATCTGGGCTGTGCTTTTTTGGTACTCTGCTTTCTCTGCCTTTTCTGATATACAGACTTAACCTACCCTTGACTTAACCTACCCTTAGCAACCTACAGAAGACATCCCCTACATTCTGGAGCCTGCCCCTTCCCATATAACTAGTCCTTAGATATTATATGAATCTGATAAAACTTTTTAATTAATGTTGATTATAGCACCTATTGAACTAGACTGTGGTTCATTTAACATATTGATTCAACAGCTGGAATAATAATTAATAATAATCATGTTTTATTGAAAAACAACCACGTGTCAAGTATTATGGTGGGCAATTCATAAGCATTATTTCATTTAATGCTCATCAAAATCCTTTCATGTATTACTATTCCCATTCAACAGGAAACTTAACTAATTTGCCTACTGCTAATTAGGAGGCAAAACTGCTTTTCCACCCAGATTTGCTGGACTCTTGAATCATGCACTTTTCTCATCTCTATATTAATTCCCATTGATAAGCTCAGAAGTCATAAAGATAAAAATACAGTCCTTGCCCTCAGAGAACTCACATTATAATAACGGCAATTAATTATGAAAATTATATTTAAAGTGCAATGCAAAATTAATGCATGTCCTGCTCTTTATTGACCTTTTTTATTAGGTCTTATTATCCACAGCATCTCCACATTCCCATAGAGGATGCTAAATACGTGTTTGTTCAGTGAGTAAATAAATACCACTATTACTACTATATGCTACTACATTTTGTAACAACATAGTCTAACAGAATAACACGCTGGATTATATGAAATGAAATTTCATGTAATGCTAAGAAATGCCTGGGGCTGTGATTCAGGAGAAATATACTCAGTATCAGGAAACAGAGTGTAACACAGGAAGACATTCTGCTAAAGCTCGGTGAATTCCTGGTCTAAGCCAGGAGCCGCTGTTAATCTTATTTGAGTCTCCCCCCATTAGTTGACAGAATGGAGTTAATTTCCAATTCACCTGCCTATCATTTGCCTGGTTGACTTAAACTCTGAGACTCCATTTTTATATTGGTAAAAAGGAGAATGATGCTAGCCTTCTGTATTTCACATGAAATGAGATCATACATGTGGAATACTTGCTACAGCACCAAGCACACAGATAGTGCTTAACAAATGCTTGTTTAATGTAAAATGAGATCTAATAGATCTATATAGTATGGAATCTCTATAGAGCAAATCCAGGATGGTGTAATAGAAGCTACAGCTTCTCAGAGAAGAATAAAAATGGTGTACTATAACTTTTTCTATGGATTTTACAGTGCAGATGATGAGAACTCACTCTAGTATGAAGCCGAACAGCATACTGGTAAGGAGCTCAGATACTGGGCTAGATTGCTTTTTATAAATTCCCAGTTCTATTAATTTCTATTTTTGTGACCTTCAATATGGTACTTAGGTTTTTATGTGTCTCAGTTCCTCATCTATAAAACTGGGTTAATCATAAAACTAGAACTACAGAGTCTGTTGTATTAAGTGAATAAAACAAAAAAGGGACTTAGGACAACACTGCCATGTGGTAAACACTGTAAAAACAAAAAAGACAAATAGCATCATCTTTGCAAGTACAGCTACCTGTGGTCATTGAATCATGCTGTGAAGTTCAAGTTATCTAAGTTAATTCATTTTTAAAGTTCAAGCTTTGGCAAAGAGCCACTAAGGCACACAAAAACCCGTATATTAATGAATGAGATTTGAGAAGCTTAATGTGAAAGTTTAACAGTTCCCCTTTATTGGAGAGTATCTACTCTAATAAAAAGCCAAGATGAAGAAGAATGATCAAAGGCTCTTCTTGTCACAGACGGGCTTCCTAGCTGGACAAGTATACAAATTGTATAGAGACATGTAGGCACATACATGCATATGTACCTGTATATTTTTATATAGGAAAGATACGTGTGAAGTATTAAAATAATAGGAACTACTAAAGATTGGCATTTTATAAAAAAGAAATGAAACAAGATGTGACATTTGGTTGAATTTGGAAGAATGACTAATTTATTCAAACCAAGATGACTGGTAATGTTGTCCATGTATGACCAGTACCCGTGCATGGCTAGCAGAGTGAACGGGGCTGAATCTCAGGCCTTGAAGTGATCACAAACCTACGATCTTTGCTTGGATTCTCCATGGGGGAAGCGCCAAACTCCAAATTTACTTCATGACAAGATATTGGCCAAAGAGGAAGGGGTTCTGACACTCCGTTAGAATTGAAACATAGCATATTCCCAGTTAATAGAACTGGAGAAAAGTCTACTGGTTGTTTTACACTGCCTATTGCAACATGATGTTGGAAAATAAGCAAAGTGAGTATCTGTCAGGAGAGAATCTGAACTTAACATCACTTTTTTTTTCTCTAATTTTTATTAAAATAACTGAAGAAAGAAAAGAACGGACAACACGTAAAGCACTTTTAAAACTTAAGGGAAAATCCTGAAAACGAAAGGAATTTCTAAAAGATAAATCACAGGTGAGATAAAAATGGGGGAGGGCCTCACTGTGTATTGCAAATTAGAGAAAAGTACCCCTAGATAATAAAACCTGGCATTAAGCTGGCCAACCACAACTTTTCTTTTGTTTTTTTTTTTTTTTTTTTTTTTTTT
>NW_016810661.1:40861-53098 GCF_001698545.2 Rhinopithecus bieti | reverse complement strand
TTTTTTTTGAGACGGAGTCTTGTTTTGTCGCCCAGGCTGGAGTGCAGTGGCGCCATCTCGGCTCACTGCAAGCTCCGCCTCCCGGGTTCAGGTCATTCTCCTGCCTCAGCCTCCCAGGTAACTGGGACTACAGGCGCCCGCTGCCACGCCTGGCTAATTTTTTGTATTTTTAGTAGAGACGGGGTTTCACCGTGTTAGCCTGGATGCTCTCGGTTTCCTGTCCCAGTGATCCGTCCGCCTCGGCCTCCCAAAGTGCTGGGATTACAGGCGTGAGCCACTGCGCCTGTCCAACAACTTCTAATTAGGATCATTGCGCACCTACAAGTAAAGGAGGGCTTCCACTCAGGCAGTGTGGATGGGGCGCTGGGTATGAGACAATGAGTTCAAATGTTAAAGAATTTTAAGGAATATTTTTAAGTATCAGATGGAGTACTGTAGAAAACAGATCAATGGTTTAGAAATTTAGAACAAGAATCTTTCCAGAACTCAGGAAAAAAAAAATAATAAGATACATATTATGAAAAACATAAAAAGAAGGATTACGGTGATGGTCTTCAAAGATACGTACACACACACACACACACACACACACGTATTTCAGGAAAAATGAAGAAAACGGAAATCATAGGAGCAACAACAACCTAATGTATACTAAGAGATATTATCTCTGAGCCCAAAGGTAGCCTCACTTCAGAAAGTCTCTTAGTGGATGTAGCCAAAATTAATGAAAAAAAAAATATATATATACAATTGTAAATATAAAACTAACTAATCTTGATGAACATCTAAAAAGGGAAAGTGATATATTTTCATGACATTTCTTAAAGTATTATAAAATGAATGGAAAGTAAAATGAG
The DNA here is from genome assembly GCF_001698545.2 of Rhinopithecus bieti. Lineage (NCBI taxonomy): Eukaryota > Metazoa > Chordata > Mammalia > Primates > Cercopithecidae > Rhinopithecus > Rhinopithecus bieti. Next base: position 52,241 of record NW_016810661.1, on the reverse strand, counting down.
TTATTGCCATACATGCTATCAATCTATACGGAGGATAAAGGAATATATTAGAAGTTATGAATTAATACATTTTACCAATAAAATGATATAAATACTAGAGGTGATATATGGACAAGAGATATAGAGACTATTTCATTTTTCACAAATATAGAGACTGGTTTATTTGTGTAAAAACTATTATGGACACAAGACCATAAATTTCAAATTATTTAAAATACTACTTTCTGCCTCCTAAAAAAAAGATCTGCCTATTGAAAAGGGAAAACATTTGCCAGCTAGAAACCTGTACGTTGTTTCACTTGGTTGTTAATGCCTCCTGTTTTTTGTTAATTGAGATACATATCACATACCATGAAAGTCACCTTTGTAAAGCATAAAACTAAGTGGTTTTTAGTCTATTCACAGAGTTGTACTGTCACCACTGTCTAATTTCGGACCATTTCCTACATCCTCAAATGAAACCCACAAACTGCTAGCATTCATTTCTCATGCTCCCTCAATGGGAACCCCTGACAACCATGAATCTCCTTTCTGTCTTCCTAGATTTACCTATTCTGAACATTTTGTATAACTGAATTTATATAGTATGTGAAATTTTCTGTCTGGTTTCCTTTAAATGTTTATGTTTTCAAGGTTCATCTATGTTATAACACATACCAGTATTTCATTTTCTGACATGGTTAGATATATTCCAATATGTGGATACATTACATTTTTAAATCTGTTATTCAGTTGATTGACATTTGTGGTGTTTCTAATTTTGGCTGTTATGAATAATAATGCTATTAACATATATGTACAGGCTTTCATGTGGATATGTTTTTTAGATTTTCTTAGATATATACCTAGGAGTACTGGGTCATATGGAACTCTATGTTTCACTGTGTGTGTGTGTGTGTGTGTGTGTGTGTGTGTGTGTGTGTGTGTGTTGGAAGAGTTCAAGAAGGATTTGTAGCAAATCTGTTTTTAAACATTTGGTAGAATTTCCCAGTGAAGTCATCTGGTTCTGGACTTTTAATTTTGTAGAACTAATTCAATCGTTTTTCTTGTTATAAGTATTTTCTGGTTTCCTGTCACTTCACGGGGGTAATGTTGGTAGCTTGTGTGTTTCAAGAGATTTGTCTACTTTCAACCTTGCCTTAGCCTTTCCTTCCTGGTCATGGAGAGCCTCACAGTCAGCCAGCCACAAGAGCATAGGGCCTTCTAAAGTCTTTCTTGAGCATGTTTACAACTCTGTATATGTGGGTGACTTTCTAGATTACCTGGAATATATAGTAGTTTTACAAAGATCTTATGTACATCACATTCTTCAGCTTTACCGTTTTAGCATTTTAGTTACTTTGTCCAACTTTTGGCTTGTCTTTCCTATCTGCTGCGTCAGGCAGTTGCAGAGTTGAAAACACTTGCCTGTAAAATGTATTTCAGAAATACCCTCCAAGAGAAAACTCTTAGGCCTGGCGAGCTCCAGTTGGGTCAAATAAAAACAAGCCTTTTGAATTAAAACTTACAGGTTTCTACCACACAGATCAGATAATATTAATATATATTTTTTGGAAATGAGGCTATGAATGAGCTATCGCATGCTTCTGCTTTTTCCAGAATGCAGGTTATTATATTTTTGCCAAAAAAAAAAAAAAAAAAAATCTGAGTTTGAAATCAGGGAATAGGACTATGAGAAGATAAAAATGCCACCAAACTCATGCTTCGTACAGAGGCTCAGCCTTTTTTAAAAACAATACAATAAAATAAATGCTCCACAGGTTGCTGCATGACTTTGGTTAGTTTCAACAGTGATGAAAATGTTACTTCTGACAAACTTTTGCCAGTTTTTGAGTTGACTTTATTGAGAGATAGATTTTCAGAAGTCCTTTCTCTGCCATTTTCATGATGTCACTCTCTCTATATATATTTTAAAGATAAAATATCAATGACCAAACTACATCCTAAAAATGTTCAATCTTTCTATCATGCAGAAAACAAACTAAAATATTATTGTTTAATTTATCACTAAAATTTGGCAAATGGCTTTTATTTACTCTTTTTTCTATTTTCCCGTCAAAATTTATACTAAAATATTGTATCTTTTTTGATAACATTAGTTTATAAAGTTGATTTTTTTGTTTGTTTGTTTCTTTGTTTTTTGAGACAGAGTTTCCCTCTTGTTGCCCAGGCTAGAGTGCAATGGCTTGCTCTCAGCCCACTGCATCTTCTGCCTCCTGGGTTCGAGCGATTCTCCTGCCTCAGCCTCCTGAGTAGCTGGGACTACAGGCACGGACCACCATGCTTGGCTAATTTTTGTATTATTAGTAGAGACGGGGTTTCACCGTGTTGGCCAGGGTGGTCTCAAACTCCTGACCTCAGGTGATCCTCCCAAAATGCTGAGATTACAGGTGTGAGTCACCACACCTGGCCAAAGGTATTTTTTTGAAATAACAGTTTAAATGGCTGCTTCCTTCAGAATATTGACATTGGAATCCCAAGTAACCCTTGGGATTACTCCCTGTGTATGTCTAATATTTTACTCTCCTTTTCTTTTTTGCCTCAGAGATTACACATCCTGTGGGAATAGTACACATAGGTGAACACAAGAGGATAAAGGGTATTTCACAAAAAGCTTTGAAATACACACCTTCAAGCCAAAAACAAACCATCAACATCTTCGCAAAGGATGTAAAATGATACATGAAATCCCATTGTCCAATTTAGGATCTATACAACAATTACCTAACTTGAACTTTGATTTTTTTTTGTGGTTCAGAATGCTCCAACAACAAAATTTTCCAAACCTAAACTCTTTTGATATAAGCCTATTTTATTATGGTTATCCATAGACCCACACATGCTTATTAAATTTCCAATATGCATTATTATAATAAAATACAATGAAAATTGAAAATTTATGAGTGATATAAAGATACATCTCTGGTATTTCAAATATTCATTAACATATGCCCAAACTCTCAATGTTTTCAGTGTATTCAAGTTTGCTAAAGTGGAATCTTGCTCCTGAATTCTTCTAAAGGAAGACTAACAATAGCAATAAATTATAATTTTGCCTATAATAGAAAGAAAAGAGAAACAGAGATTTATTCCTGTAACATTATCTAAGTCTGAATAACACTGTTAAAAACCTGAAATTCTAATCATATAAAAATTATGAATATGTAAAAACAAATCTAAAATTAATTGTTTTCTTGTTTAATAACAACCAACTAAAGAATTTGTTCCCATTCATGGAAAAGTATGCTGTAGAGTTTTACAAATAGCAAAATTCAAGAATATACAGTATCTGTTGTTGATAAAGCAAAATCTTCAAACAGTGCCCAAAACCCAGCATTTGTGAAGGAAAGTTGAGGACACTAGTGTCCAAGCTTCATCAATGTACCACCTACACTACAGCTCAGGCAGCATCAGGCTAGTGGGTGGTATAAAGTATGAGAACTAATAATATGTTTTGACTTGGTAAGACTCCCTTATTTTAGTTTGGATCAGTGAATTATGCAACTGTTTTACTACTTTTCCTGCCCCTCAAAATTCTGATTTGTTTTAACTAATTTGAAAATATATATTATTAATACATTTATATATATACATTAAAATAAAATTTATTTGCAAAACTCAGTCATAAGAATGTTATTACATTTTCAAATGTTGCATTCTATGGTGTTAATTTAAGAACACCAGATTGAGAATAATGACTCCAGTTAGCACCACAAAAATGGGGAAAAATTAAACCAACTAATTACAGTTCTGACTCTATTTAAAAAGTATAGGTTAATCTCTTTTAAATGAGTGGGCTTTAGATGAATATCTGGCTGACTCATGCCACCATAGTTATACACTTATACATGCAACATGTTTTTCATTGCAAATGAAACCTTATTTCTGTGAAAAAAACTGATGGTCTAAACACATAAATATATTTTATCTCAAAATAGATGAATCCAAAGATTTAGAACATGTAATGAATGGAGATTCCAACATACAATCCTGGGTCGCCCAAGACTGCCTTATAGGCCAGACATAGTGGCTATGCCTGTAATCCCAGCACTTAGGGAGACTGAGGTGGGCAGATCACCTGAAGTCAGAAGTTCGACACCAGCCTGGCCAACATGGAGAAATCCCGTCTGTATTAAAAATACAAAAAATTAGATTAGCCGGGTGTGGTGGCACCCTCCTGTAGTTCCAGCTACTTGGGAGGCTGAGGCAGGAGAATCACTTAAGCACTGGAGATGGAGGTTGCAGTGAGCCAAGATCACACTATTTCACTCCAGCCTGGATGACAGAGTGAGACTCTGTCTCAAAAAAAAAAAAAAGGACTGCTTTACCGTCTCCAAGGTTTATATGATTTTCTCAGTTATTCAGCCACTTGTGTCTGAGAGATTACCACAGAAGACTTTGGAAGATGATCATTTGTTAAGAAAGAAGAAGCATAAATATTATTCTTAAGCACACTATATAGATTGTTGCTTCCTAAAGTGTGATGTTAATATCAGTAGCTTCATTGCCATCAATTGGGAGATCTTCCAGCATGCAGAATATCAATCCCAGTGGAATCAGAATCTGCATTTAAACAGGCTGGGTGATTCATACACCTGCTGTGTTTCTGATACAGAGGCAAACAGTATTAAATGTTGCTTGGTATTTCAGTGATTTTTTTCCCCCAGTGTGTTATAGTTTACATGTTCATGAATTTGACGATACTATAAGTATTTTCTTATGTCATTAACATTTTAAAATATTACTTTATAATTCAATTATCACATATATTTATTGGAAAAAATTAGCAAAATAGGCCAGAAATTGAATACTACCCAATTCTTCTTACATAGTGTAACATTTTGGTCTATGCTATTTCAATTAGGTAAATACATTAATTTTTTTTTTTTTTTTTTTTTTTGAGATGGAGTCTCGCTCTATCACCCAGGCTGGAGTGCGGTGGCCGGATCTCGGCTCACTGCCAGCTTCGCCTTCCGGGTTCACGCCATTCTCTTGCCTCAGTCTCCCAGGTAGCTGGGACTATAGGCATCCGCCACCACACCCGGCTAATTTTTTGTATTTTTAGTAGAGACGGGGTTTCATCTTGTTAGCCAGGATGATTTCAATCTCCTGACCTCATGATCCGCCTGCCTCGGCCTCCCAAAGTGCTGGATTTACAGGCATGAGCCACCACACCCGGCAATTAAATATTATTATCTATTATACATAGGATGAGGAATTATATAGTATTTCCAGTATAGACATTTTCCTTTCCATTATTTTTTTTCTATGTTATAATTCCTCCTATGAACATGTTTTCAATGTGATCCACAAATCATTAGCATTTTTTATTATGAACCTAAGGGTGAATCTTAGAGAATCTGTAAGTCTTTTGAAACCAAAAAATATTTATTATTGATTTCTAAATTTTCATTTTTTTCATAATCTTCAAATATATTAAAAAATATGGATATGATGAGCAAATGTGAATATAAGATGGTTTCAAGTTTCATGTTGCAGAGAACTCTGATTTCCCTTCCTTTATAGACAATGTTTTTTTTTTTCTGTCTCTCTCTATATATACAAATATATAATATTTCACTTTACAATAGTTTTAAAAATTCACTATGGCTAAACATGTGACCTTCAGCAAAATATTTGTTTTTTGGGAATGTGGTGAAGCTTCTTGATTTTTATGCTAGTCATTCTTTTCTTTCAGCTGAGGGCATTTTATTTAATAAATATACGTTTACCATTTATCTTTATGAGAAATGCACTCTTCATTAGTTCTACACTGTTCTTCTTATAAATAACATATCATTGTATATCTTTATATTTTCTTCTACATTCTTTAAAAGTCTACTCTTCATATAAATTTTCAATATCGCATAGTGATATTTTATGTTTCGTTTTCTTGAATGCAATTTTAAATGTTTTAATGGATGTTTTAACTAGCTCCAAGTTCATCTTTATCTATTTCTCCTTTAATTTTATGATTTTGTTTTATCATGTCTGCATGTATACTTGTTATAACATAGATGGTCTAACCTACCCATCCTTTGCTAACAGTGTGAGTGTGGGGTTGCATTTGTACATCCTGTCTTCTTGGGCCTGGCTGCTCATCTTCAGATTTGCAGTTTGGAAGTGCACTATTGTCCACAATCCCTTGAACTCTTTTTTTTTTTTTTTTTTTTTTCTGTTGAAATTGACTTTATCATTTGGAAATTAATAATAGTAAGATCATATCTTCTGTGTCCTCTACTGCTTGGAATTATAAAAAACTGAAGGCTGAATATCCAACACCCCTGTTATTAAGCCTATGGTACTCTAGTTCTGGTGACCGAATTTCCAAGCTTTCACAACCCTGAATTTGCCTTACCCATTTTTACATATGTGTATATACCTGGCTGGATACATTTTTTATCACTGTGAATTGTAGTCTACTATAAGGAGAAAAAGAAGTACTGATTTTGGACAGAGAGAAGGAGAACTGTTTAGAAATTAGTCCCAAAACATTAGCATGAAAAAGGTCAATTGTTGCAAACCTGGACTTTCTAAATTAAGAAGTGGACAAAGCTAAGAATAGATTTTCTTCTAATTGTTGGTTGGCATTGCCAAGTTGTGCCAGAATTTGAATTAATCAAATAAAATGCTCTTAAGTTATGGTTTAAAAGAAAACCAGTTACACTGGCAGAGGTTTGACTTAAGTTTTACTTTTTTTCAAGATAATGAGTTTTCTTTCTATATTTTTGTTAGTATTTCCATGGACACGTATTTACCACCATATAGAGACTCCTAACTTGTTGCTAATTTAAAACCAAAACTGTCTGAGACACAGAAATCAGATCAATATTCTTGCATGAAAATTTAAGATTTTCTTTTATTGTCACCAATAATGCTTTCCTACAGAGCAGATAATTTGTGAGCTGTATCTGCTAATACCTGGTAGCTTTGAAGTTGCAACAGATCAATGTCAAGTGTAGATGTTACACTCTTTCAAAACTTATATAGAAATTGATTTGGGAAGGAACGGTTTTGTTTTTAATAAGCACTAATTATTTGACTATTATTTCTACAACTTGTAAATGTTAGGCTTAACCACAAATTAATTGGGAATCTGTGTCAGTATGTTTATTTCTCTCAATAAGAAAATCAGAGGTTAATTTTTTTTTTTAATTTCTTCAGACTAAATAAAACCTTGGCTTTATATGTAGGTTTACATTTCATAGAAGCTTGTGTCTTTTTTCACAGTAATGAAGAGGATATAGCTAAGGTGGCAGCAATACTAATACTACTACTTAGGATCCCTTTTGTAAACTTGGCATAAAATAAGGTCTATATTTTCTCTCATACACTCAAATCATATGCAAATATGACGACAAAAATCAAAATTTAAAATTAATTTTCAATTTTGTTTTAAAAGTGGGATGAGGAATTAAGCTGGTTTCTGATAAGGTCATTCATTCTGAAGTCTGATGTAGAATCCTTTCCAAAAACTATTTCCATTTATTTAAGTACTTTCTCCTAGCACTATGTTGATCAGTGAGACTTTTGACATTTACATAAAGCAAAAAGGCATTTTCATTCTCTTGGAGCCATTCTTAGAAGAGAAAGATGCTGCAGTTAGGGAAAACGTTAATTAAAAGCACATCTAACATAGATGGCTTGTCACCAAGTTACAATACTTAGCAGAACTTACACTGTCCTTGAAAGATAGAAACATTCCTTCAGTGCTTTGTTTAACTTGAGAAGTTAACTACTCTAATTTGTAGCAATACATATTTTTCATAGGCTGCAATGCATTTGCATATTTTAAATACTTTAAGGAATACATCATCAAATGAATCCCTAATGGAATGTAATTTAATTCACAAGTTAAAAAATGGGATAACAGTTTCAGCCCCTGTCACTCCCCTAATGCTTGAAATATAGTCAGAGAATGAAACAAGCAGTGCATAAAAAACAGATATTACAGTAACAACTGTCATGATAATGAGAAGGATACACTGTACTGTTTTTGCTTAGTTATAACAAATGAGCATGAATATCTTGTTATGTTTCTTTGGGGAATAGTATTAATTCTTTTTCTACATTGAAGTGAAGCATGGTTAATGTCACTGAATGTATGTCTAAATGACTCTAAAATGTTACATTAATAGAAACGATAGAATAAAAGTCATGCAAATGAGTAGAATGGTTATGTCCTCCATATTCTTTAGTTTTTAAGTTGTGTGATTTTGAGATAACATTTCATTGTCCAAATTATCAATGAAAGTCATTTGATTTAAAAAGTAGCCTTTGAGAAAACAGAAACTGTGAGTGCTACCTTATTACAAGAGTTACGCCAGATTATAAGTAGTAAAATTTACATCAGTCATCCCTTTGTAAAGAAGCATCCTTTTCTCTCCCCTATATTTCCCCTAGCAGTAATGAGGTAAACAATAACATCAACAATAATAAAAATGCAGCAACTCTAAAACAAGCACTTCAACTGTTGCAATCCATTCCCTTCTCCAACAGCTTATTTGTTTTTTAATACCTAGGTGGTGTCTGACAAGCAAAATTTATTTTCCTGTGTATTAGAATGTACATAGAGTATCATACCATATGAAAAATTCTATAGAAATAGAAGAAAGGATAACTATATTGATTAACGAGTTTGATATTAAAACTTCTTTTCATGTAGCAAATCATTTTATCACTTATAACAAAAGCATCAGTAAATCGTGCCATAGATATCACTAAGTCACTTATCCATACATTTCCTAAATAACTATAATTAATCTGAAGATGTTAGATGGGGGCAACTTGGTCCTATAGTAAGACTAGCTTATTCCCAGTCTAGGAACATGGTAAGTTTTATTATATCCTAATAGGTAGCACAAGTCAGACATATTAAAGATATTTTCAAGTTCTTCAAGGAAACATTTGGAATTAAGTCAGAAATATTGGGAAATTTTAGTATGAACATATCTCCTTTAGACATTTAAAAGTCGTTAGAACTGCCTGTAGAGCATAGTGGAAAACCCAGTTTGTTGGAGCTGTAGAAGATGTTTCTTATTCATATTCTCCAAGTATAGCTCAGTGATCTGGGAACTTGCTGAGGTAACTCCAGTGCCCAAGATCCACAAAGACATCTAGCATTGTAAATATGGCTCCTGGGAAATTATGGAGACTGGGAATAACTAGCTCTAAAATGTAGAGTATGTTTTGGGGAAATAAATCCCCCAAAATGCTTCTCAGTCTGTTTTTATAATTGTAGAATATACCCAACAACTTCTAAAAACAGTAAGTTGACCAATATTGAAGGTGCTTGCATTTTGATTAATGAGAAAGCTATATAGAACACATTCATGTCAAATAATTAATCTTCATAGCCTCATGTAACAAAGGGAGCATTGCATTTTTAAGTGAAGAAAGAGAGACATAAAGAAGTCATTTGTGTTCCCTTCTGTTTTCATCAGGTGTTCTAATCCCAGTTTTTCACTGCTTACAGGCAGTGAACTCCAGACTTCACTTCCTTTCTGACGTAGTTGATCTACTTTTTCTATTGTCTACAAGAATTTCTTTGTGTTTTGCATTTTTACCTTTTGCTTTAAAGCAATAAGCAACATTGCCATTAACTTAAATAAAAATACCTCCATAAGTCATCTGACATTTCATTGAAAATTCTGCCATCTTATATCTGCCATAAACTAATCTAATAAGAACTGGCAATATTGAATTTGTTCTGTGTTAGTTTCTCTTGTTGCTATTTTCTTTTCATATCTAGTTTCTTCTGAACCAAAAACAAATCTAGAAAAGAAAACTTTATTGAAAAAAATATGTGTTTGTCTATTACACACACACACACACACACACACACCACACAAGTTCTGGTGCACTGCTCTGTGATCCTGTAAATAACAGAGGAATTAACAAAGTGACAAAACGTAACCAAGTTGCCTGAGCTGAACTTGTTCTTCATTATAAACTATATATATTTTTCTATCAATATTTTATTAACTTAGCAAGTCAGAAAGTCTTTTGTATGGATAAGCTGTCATGATTTATGGTAGAACAATTGCCATTATGTTGGGGAGATGCTACCTTTTGATTCATTGACAAAAATCTGATCATCTGATACACAAATAGTATAGTACAGTGACAAACCTTGTCCAGCAAGCAAAAGGCTATAGCAAATATGTACAAACTTCTGTTAAAATTGCCTTTTCATTAGGGAGATACTGTTAAATACCATCTTACTTCATTCCAGATGCTATAACAAAACACTCTAGACTGAATAGCTGATTAACAATATAAATGTATTCCTCACAGTTCTGGTAGCTGGGAAGTCCAAGATCCAGACACTGGCAGATTCTGTTTCTGGTGAGGACTCTCTCCCTGGCTCATGGGTGGCTGTCCCTCAATGGCAGAAGGGGAGAAGGGGCTCCCTTGAGCCTATTTTATAAGAGAATCAAACGCATTCATATGAGGACTCAGGCCTCATGATCTAACACTTCCCCCGAAGCTCTACTTTCTAATACCACCACATTGAGGGTCAGGATTTTAACATATGAATTTTGGGGGATACAAATACTGAGACCATAGCAAAGACACTACAAGTAAAAAGAAAGTAATAGGTTTGGACTTTACGACTATGTAGACTTTCAACTTTGTTTTATGGAGTTAAAGCTAAGGGCTAGAATTTTAAATGCAATGAAGTCTTGTGTAGGAATTGGCAAACCATGGTTTGCAAGCCAAATATGAACCAGTGGCTACTACTGTAAATACAGTTTTATTGAAACACATCTGTACCTATTGATTTACATATTGTTTGTGGATGCTTGCATCATACAATTGCAGAGTTGAGTAGTTAGGACAGAAACCTTATACGAGCTTGTGGCCAAGGACAGTTTTGAATGCAGCACAACACAAATTTGTAAACTTTCTTAAAACATGAGATTTTTTGCAATTTTTTTCAAAGCTCATCAGCTATTGCTACTGTTAGTGTATTTGTGTATGTTTAGTTATGTAGTTGTGTATATAGTGTTAGTGTATTGTGTAGTGTTACTGTATGTGTGGCCCAAGACAATTCTTCTTCTTCCATTTGGCCCAATGAAGCCAAAAGATTTGATACCGCTGTTGAATGATCCGCACATCTTAAATATTTACTGTGTCTGCCTTTATCGAAAAGGTATTCTGATTCTTGACCTTCCTGCTTCTATGAAGCTTGGTAATTATTATTAAAAGTTAGGTTAAAAGTTAGGTAAGTGCTATTTATTAAATAATAGAATGATTGTGATTTTATTTCTAATTTCTACTTTTACTTTTTTATTTTAGTTTTGTGTACATTCCAGTTTTAAATGATTTCTACAATTAAAACATTAAATTTAATTATATATATATATTTTATGATAGA
>NW_016810661.1:33668-40721 GCF_001698545.2 Rhinopithecus bieti | reverse complement strand
TTCCTGCTTCTATGAAGCTTGGTAATTATTATTAAAAGTTAGGTTAAAAGTTAGGTAAGTGCTATTTATTAAATAATAGAATGATTGTGATTTTTATTTCTAATTTCTACTTTTACTTTTTTATTTTTAGTTTTGTGTACATTCCAGTTTTTAAATGATTTCTACAATTAAAACATTTTAAATTTAATTATATATATCTATTTTATGGTAGAATTATATTTTAAATGTACCTTTAAAGATTAAACTGTTTTGCTCTTTTCCAACAAAAATTCTCCAAAGAGTTATTTACATTCACTGTCTGCAATTCTTTTGTTCTCATTCTCTCTGAATTTATTTTCATCTGGAATTTATCTCAACAGGACTTTAAAATTACTCTCATAAAACCATTCAATGATCCTACATTGCTAAATTCAATGTTTATTTCTTGCTTCTTTTATTGACCTATTAGCAGCATTTGAAAAACTTAACTCCCTTGAAATTCTTTCTGCACTTGGCCCCTAGAATTCTATGTACATCTGGTTTCCCCTTATGTAACTGTTTGGTTGTTTTCGATCTCCTTTTTTTGGACTTAATTCTTCTCCTCAGCCTCCTGTTAATTGTCAGTTTCCTTTGAGCACTGTCCTTGATCACCTTTCTCAGTCTACACACTCTCACTGTGCACATCCCAAATCTGACTTAAGTCTCTTTCATAAGTTAACAACTCTGAAATGCAAATCCTTACATTATCCTGGAATGCAGAAATATGTTTACTACCTTCTTGACATCTACCCTTGATAATCTAACAGGCATATCAAATTGGACCTGTCTACAGCTGAACACTTCACCTCAATTCTACCCCAAATTGACCTTTCTAGAATCCACTTTATCTAAATTAATGGAAATTCTGTCTCCAGTGGTTCAAGCTAAACACTTTAAAGGCATCCTCGACCTCTCTCTTTTTCATTTTAACAAATTATTTAACACTTTAAACAATTATGGCAGCTCCACCTTTATTTTATGTCTAGAACTTAAGACTCACACCTTTTATTAGGAAAGCAATTAATGCCCTATTCTGGGCCATCATTGTCTCTTGCCCTCAAGGTACTTACAATGCCTATAAAGTCTTCTGTGCTTAGCCCCCAGTTAATTATCATTTACTATTACTTTGTTCCTGTTTCACCACTCTACCATAACAGGAAACACTCTCCAGCTTCAGGGCTTTTGTGCTTGCTCTTTCCTCTGTCCACATCCCCACTTCCCGATCAATTCCCACAACCCAGCTATGTACTTGGTACTTCCTTCAATTATTTTCTTGCTTTAATTGAAACTTCTCTGTGCCTCCCATGCTGCTTATATAACTGATCACCTTTCTCTAGTCTTTCCAGTTCTCATTGCCTTTGGTTTTCTGTGATAGCCTATAGTTTGTTTTTTGATCATGTATACTTTTTATCTGTCCCTCTTACAGAAACTAAGCCCTAAGAAGACAGTAATTGTTTTTATTCCCTAATGTATTCTCAGCACCGAAAATACCTGACAGCAACACACACACACACACACACACACACACACACACACACAAATTTGTTGGAAAAGAGCAAAATGTTTAACCTTTAAAAGTGCATTTTAAAATATATTTCTATCATAAAATGTACATTTAAAACAAAATTAAATGTAAAAGGTGTTCACATTATACAAATCATTTAAAAATTGGAACATAGAGAAGAAAGTTAATGAATAGAAAATATAAATAAAAATCACTGATATATATATTTAAATCAATGTGTGAGAAATTAATACATATATATGTGCACATAGAGGTAAACATATCTGTCTGCCACTCACTCCAGAAGAAGTCAGGCTTTCATCACTTTCACAAATTATTCTGTAGATGGGTGACTTTCTTCCCAATAAATAGCAAGTATATTGTCAGATTTGGGATTCTATATATTTTTCTCAAATCTTATTTCATTAGCAGTTTATCAGTTAGGAAACATATTCTGGATAGGCTTTTAAAAAATTGTTCTAGACCTAATTTTCTGATAATGCTGCACACTGACAAACTAGTTAACTTTCTTGCCATGGGGTATTGCTGAGTCAAGTAAATATTCTTTTAGACCAATCAGATCATTCCTGGAAGCAATACTCCAGTAGTGACAGTCACAAAATCCATTAGAGAATCTACCAAGACACATTTCATCAGCTTTTTGGATTTTATTTTAAATAGTCAAATAAATGAAAACTTCTATCTAAATTCCATCACAAAGAGATTACTGTCTTCACAATCCATACATACTATTTGAAAGATTTAGCATTACCTAGTTTAATAGCTATATGTTATACCTTTGTTTTGTATTAGTTGCTTATTTAACTTTTTCTATCTTTCAAGAAAATAAGTAGATCCAAGAAGAATACTTCATCTCTTGAAGACCTTTTCTTACCTACTTTTCTGCCCTAATTTCTTAATATCTTTATTTTTCATGTAAAATTCCAGGAATATTGATGTGCCCTTTTGGATTTTGATTCTGAGGCGCAGCTTATTTTTGCCTTTGCCAGTTGCTTGTATTAATTCACATTTTTTTTACTCTTATTTTATTTCTTGAACACTTATGATGTGTCTCATATTGAATTCTATGTGAGAGGGACCCAAAAATTCAAATACCCTACCAATATGCTGTGTTTTGTTCTTTTCATAAATTGTGTCACAGAGAAAAATTTTAGTTTTAAATAAATGTGAACACTTAAGGTTTATGGTAAATTTGTACAGCTTCTGCTGTTGAAGACAAATTTTCAACATTACTTAAAGCCTTTACCTATAGAATTTATTATAAAAGGTACCATTCTTATATAGTATATAGGTCAATACAGAAAATTGCTGTTAGCTTAATAAACTGAGAAAGATTTCTAAGTATTCTCAGTTCCTAAATCTTTTAAAGATTTCCTGTTGGCATGACTATTCCTAGCCTCACAAAACTTATGTGGGTAATGAGGAGCCGAAAGGAAGAAATTTCTCTATGCTATTGTCACTCCACAATGGACTGAAATGCAATATCAGTCCATTTTTTGAGAAAAGGAGAAAGCACGTGAGTTAAATTCAATTTAAAAAGTATCCTATGAAAGATTGCCTTGATTATATTTGTTAAGTAATTTAGAATTGCACTGATGCTAGACTGTAAAAAAATTAATAATAATTGAAAATAATTATAGAACATTTTAATGTGCCAGCCACTGTTCTACACACTTATATTAATTCGCTTAATCATGACAGTCATCCAAGGAAGTAGAAACTGGTATGTTTATTTTGTAAATAAGAGAAGTGAGTCAAGGAGGATCACAACTGGTTCAGGTCTAATATCACTGATGTAATGAAGCCAGAGGCAAGTTTAGGTTGTCTGCCTCCAAAGTTTATGCTTTTCACCAACATAATTTGTTGTCTCTTAAATTTTGCTTATTTTTACTTTTTAAACGTTGTGTGTGTGTGTGTGTGTGTGTGTGTGTTTTTCCCTTTAGGACCTCATGCTTTCACGTTACATATAATCACCTTTTTTTTTTTTTTTTTTTTTTTTTTTTTTGAAACAGAGTTTTGCTCTTTTTGACCAGGCTGGAGCGCAATGGCATCATCTTGGCTCACTGCAGCCTCTGCCTCCTGGACTCAAGTGTTTCTCCTGCCTAGCCTCCAGAGTAGCTAGGATTACAGGTGGCCTACCACCATGCCTGACTTTTTTTTTTTTTTTTTGGTATTTTTAGTAGAGACGGGGTTTCACCACACTGGCCAGACTGTTCGCAAACTCCTGACCTCAGGTAATCCGGCTGCCTCGGCCTCCCAAAGTGCTGAGATTACAGGTGTGAGCCACTGAGCCCAGCCTATATGTAATAATTTTAAAACCTGCGTGGTAAAAGCCTGCAAGCCCAAACACAGTAAATTAACACCACAATTCAATGTCAGAAAACAGACTCCTGTTTCTGGCAATAATGTTATCTAAATAACCTGAAAAAACAACTGACAAAGCACACCTAGGCATTCTGGGTTTAATATAAAACTACAACCTTTTAAACCTTGTAGCTGAGCTCCCAGCATAGTATTGCAATGATCAGAAACACAAAAGAAGATAGAATTGAAAATCAGAATGTTAAGTTCATATCAAAACTAAAGCAACCAGTGTATCGTTGCTGATCTTATGAAGCAAGAGGCTTGTTTGTTATGCATCTTGGGTTTTAATAATGGCTCTATAGACAGGAAACAAGCTGACAGCATCAAGAGAGTGGGGATACATACACAAATACACACGATCAAGCTGAGTTCTGAAAGGCCTATTTCCTAAGTAAATTGATGAACTAGAAACATTTTTCCTGTTGACAAATACAAAACTACAAGAGATTTTACCTATCTTGTCCTAGAATCTGGTAGAAACAAAAAATCTCACCCATAAAAATCTACAATCACAGGCTGCTCTCAGCAGTTAAGAATGTGATTTTATAATTTTTGTGTGGAGCAGGAAAAAATGCCAGTTAATAAATTCATTTTAAAATTTCCCAGGTTGGTAGTAACCCAGAACACCTGGCTGAAAGCCTAAATGTACTCGAGGTAGAGACATTCAACCAATGTTTACAGAAATTCTGCAAATTACATCTTGAGAAACTTGAGCTCACCACTTAAAATTATCAAATACATGAATACAAGCCAGCATCAGTGATAATTATCAGGAACAATAAGAAACAGAACTGAAATCCAATAGCATAGGATAAAAATAATCACATTTATTGGATGCATATAAAAGTACTATGGTTACAGATATAATTGAAAATGATATAAAGGTACATAGCATTATCAAAATAGAATGAGAATATATGTAAAATAAACAAAATGTATGGTAAAGAAAGATATCATTAGGAAGAGCTCTTAATGTGCTAAATGACTAAAAAGAATTAATGAACTGATAGATGTGTGTAGAAAATAAAGTAGTAAAAATATGCAAATATGCAAATACATGTCTTTGCCAAGGTTCCCTTTTTCCAGAGGCAAAAGATCATATACTAACGCTTTATTGGTGAGTGCAACCCCAGAGATGCATCCGTGAATGAAAAAGGAAATGAAGCAGGGAAGCAGGGACAACAAATAGAAGTGAGTGTGCTGAATATGTCATTGAGCTAGCTACAGCTTCCTGTCGAGTTGAATGATTGGTCTTGCCTGAACAAAGCAGAGAAAAGAGAAGATAATTTATCTTGATTATGAAATTTCTTCTGCTATTTGTCAAAGTTTACTGCCTAGGTGGTTAGCCCCATATACTTTCAGGTGGCACATAAATGCATGTCACATAGATCAGCCTGGTTTTGAGTCTTTGGACCACTCTAACCACCATCACTATAGGCTGTGGAGTCAGTTGAGGCTACTGCTTTTAGGCCCTATTGTCGCTGAGTGATTCATCCTACAGTGTTAACTTACTAACTTCATTCCAGCAACATATGCTTCTTCCCTTTTCTCCAGGACTTCTGGTTGCCTCTGAGGCATCAGACACTGTGGGGTCAATATGGCATGAACATAGGAAAGGAAGGTGAAATTGTTTCTGTTTGCTGATGACAAAATCTAACAGGTAGAAAATCCTAACAACTTCACAGAAAACTATGAGAACTAATAATTTTGGTTAGGATACAAAAATCAGTATCATTGTATACAACACCAACAAAAAAAGCAATTTAAAAAGATTCCATGTATAATAGCAACACAAAATATAAAATACACAGGAGTAAATTTAAGCAAGGAGCTGAAAGAGCTGTACAAGCAGAACTATAAAACGTTAACAGAATAAATTAAGAAGACATAAATAAATGGAAAGCTATCCTACATTTATGGATTTTAAAAGTTTATATTGTTAAAATGTCTACAATTTCAGAAGAGATCTACAGATTCAATGCAATTTCTATCAAAATTCAAGTATTTTTTTTAGAGAAATAGAAAAAATCCTGAAATTTGTATGGAACCAGAAGACCCCACAGAGCCAAAGCAGTATTGAGCAAAAATAACAAAGGAGAGAGTATAATACTCCCTGATTTTAAAATGTATTATAATGCTATTGTAATCGAAGCAGTATGATACAGGCATGAATACAGATATATCTGCCAGGGGAACAGGACAGAAAGTCCAGAAATAAACAAACCCAAGTATTTGTGGTCAATTGATTTTTAATAGTGTTCTCCCAAACACACAATGGGTCAAAGTTAGTCTCTTTAATAAATAGTGTTAGAAAAACCGGATATCCATAATCAGAAGAATGAAATTGGATACTTCGGTCACATCATATACAAAAATCAACTCAACATGGGATACAAGACTTACATGTAAGACCCAAAATTGCAAAGCTGCTAGAAGAAAACAGGGGAAAAGCTCCATGACATTGGTCTGGACAATAATTATTTAAACATGACCCCAAAAGCACAAGCAACAAAAGCAAAAATAGACAAACTAGAATGTATCAACTAAAAGCTTCTGTAAAGCAAAGAAAACAATCAACAGAGTGAAGAGACAACCATGGATTGGAAGAAATATTTGCAAATCATAAAACTGATAAGAGGCTAGTATTCAAAATATGTAAGGAACTCAAACAATTAAATAGCAATAACTTAATTTAAAAGTGAGCAAAGGATCTGAACAGACATTTCCCAAAAGAAGAGATACAAATATGCAACAGATATATGAAAACTAATCATCAGGAAAATGCAAATTAAAACCACAGTGAGATGTCACCTCATTAGTGATAAAGTTAGAATGTCTACTTTCAAAAAGACAAATGATAGCAAGTTTTGACATGGATGTGGAGAAACCTTTGTATCTTCTCATTGAGAAAGTAAATTAGTACAGCCATTGTGGAATATGGTATGGAGGCTCCTCAGAACACTAAAAATCAAATTACCGTATGATCCAGCAATCCCACTTTTGGTATATATCCAAAGGAAGTGAAATTAATACGTCAAAGAGATATCTGCACTCCCATGTTCATGGTAACATTATTCATAATAACCAATATATGAAATAACATAAACAAATATATATATATATACTTTTTTTTTTTTTTTTTTTTT
>NW_016810661.1:9808-33497 GCF_001698545.2 Rhinopithecus bieti | reverse complement strand
TATATATATATTTTTTTTTTTTTTTTTTTTTTGACAGAATCTTGCTCTGTCACCCACGTTGAAGTGCAGTGGCATGATCTTGGCTCACTAAAACTTCCCACTCCCAGGTACAAATGATTCTCATGCTTCAGCCTCCTGAGTAACTGGGACTACAGGCCAGTTAGCCACCATGCCTGGCTAATTTTTGTGTTTTTTAGTAGAGACAGGGTTTTGCCATTCTGGCCAGGCTGGTCTCAAACTCCTGACCTCAGGTGATCCACCCACCTTGGCCTCCCAAAGTGCTGGAATTATAGGTGTAAGCCACCGTGCCTGGCCACTATACAGTCTTAAAAAGAGATTCTGTCGTTTGTGACAACATGAATGCAACTGGCTGTGAGAAAGGGAGTGATGGAGAAAGAGATGTTGATCAGATGGTATAAAGTGTTGGACTATAGGAATAAGTTTTATTAATCTATTTGACTTCATGGTGACCCGAGTTAATAGTTAATAATAATGTATTCTATACTTCAAAATTGCTCTAACAAAAGAGGTTTTTAATGTTCTCATGACAAAAATGAAATGTGGCAGAAGAGATGGATATGTTAATTGGCTTAACTGAATATTTTTACAGTCTATGTATACATAGATCAAATCATCATATTGTACCCCATAAATATATCATTATTTTCAATTACAAATTAATACATTAATTTTTTAAAGATAGTGACCAAAATTGAGAAAAGCAAAATTGAAAATCAGATTTCTCAACAGCAATAACAGTATAAAAAATTGTGGAAAATTTTGGAAAAAACTCTCAAACAATAATTTAAATATGTTCATGTATCGTACAGTTCTGAGGGTAAAATAAAGATATATTCAAACAAAAGGAGCTTACTACTAATAAATTTTCAGTAAAGGATCTCTGAAAGGTGGCTTTTCAGGAGTAAAGAAAACATCTCAGAAGTTTGAGATGTATGAAAAGAATAGTCAGTAAATAAGTTAAAACATGAATAAATATAAACAGATGTCAAAAGTACAATAATAAAATGTCTATATTAAAAGTTGAGAATAAAAGACAAAATGAGAGTTAAATAATGTCTGATTACAACATGATATAAAAGTAAAAAGTGATGCAATCTAGAATACTGTACATTTTCTGAATTGATTTGAGAGTGAATTATAGAGAATAAAGTTATTGTGAAATCAGTATGAATATTAGCATGTTAATAGTAACTAAAAATACTATACATGGACAACATATCTTCTATTACTGGGAAAAAAAATGAATAAATTTGTAATCAATTCAAAAGGAAGAATAATTATAAAATACAAAAATAAAGTTTAAAAAATCAGGAGAAATAGAATGTCCATATTAAATGGAAGAAACACTTTCAAATATATCAGCTATCAACTTAAGGTAATAGGACGAAACTTCAGTTAAAGAATTGTGATTTTTCAAGCTTCGTTCAAAACTTAAAAAAAATCCGTATGTCAACGCATATACATATTATTTATAATGAACACAACTAAAGTGTAAGGTTATAGAACATTTGAAAGCAGAGAAAAAATACATGCCAGGTTAGTACTAATCAATGGCAAGCTGGTAGGACAATAGTAACATCAGATTAAAAATTACCCCAGGGTTAAAAATATAATAGATATGAAGAGAATTTTACATAATGATAAAATGACATGGAAGATATTGTAATTCTTATGTTTCATGTGCTTATTTATGATACTGACTTAATGTTCAAATTATTAATAATTATAATTCAGACAAAAGCTATGACCCACCCACCATTATTTTGTAATTTCAATACGGATCTTTAAGTAATGTTAATGAAATAATTGTAAGATTGATAATATTTTGAATAATTCACTATCACAACTTACTTGGGGATATTTGCAAAACTTTGCATTTAGTTGTTTGAAAAATACACATTCTTCTTCCACTGCAATGAAATGAAGCTTGTGTCAATCCATAAAATCGTGTTTAACAAATTTCACGATTTCATGTTATACAGACCACAGTCCCTGAACAAGATATAATAAATAGAAACAAATAACAAAAATTACTAAAAAATTAGGACAGTTAAACATATGTTTCCAAATTACTCATGAATTAAAAGAGAAGTCATATTGGAAATTATAAAATAAAACTCAAATAATAATAATTGCAACACACAAATTCATGATTTAAGCTAATTGGTAGTAAAATTAAATTGTTAAAATCTGATGTTCATTTTGTCGGGAAAAACAAGTGTGAAAACCAATTATCCAAGCATTTGAGTTCAGGAATTAAAAGGGAACAAAATGACACAAAAATGTAAAATAAAATAAAGATAGGAGTAGTGATTAATGACATAGAAAACAAGGTACAATAGGGAGGATCATTAAAGACAACAGTTATTGTTTAAATAGATTATTAAAATCTACAAGCTCTGGAGAGAGTATTTATGATCATATGAGAAGAAAAAAATAAAAATGATAAGGACAATAAGGTGATAAAATTATAGACCCAATAAAGATGTAAAACTTAATTGTGAAATATTATGAACAACATTGTGACGATAAATTTGAAGACTCAGAAAGATACATTTTTACATAAAAATAAAACATATTATTCGCACTTGCAAATACATAGAAATCCCCAAAAGATAGAAAACTTCATTCTAAACCTAGAACTTGATGCCATTGTTTTTTTTGTTTGTTTTTTTTTTTTTTTAATTTTGTGGAAGAAGGGGGCCACAATTAGTCATTAACTTTAAAAATCAACTTGGGAGACCTTATCCTGTCTCGTCATTACACCAGTGTGGTAATGATACATGTGGTATTGACATAAATATGGACATATAGTCCAAGAGAAGGTAATTGAGAGTCTATAAAAATAGATAAACAGGTATGAGGCCTTAATATGTAACACAGATAACACTGAAGAGTCTTTGGGACAAGATGGGCTCTTCAAGGATGATTCCTGGGAAAAGACAATCCCCATAAGAAAAAATAATTTAGATCTATCGACCTCCTACTAGAGACAAAAATTTATAGCTGTAGTTTAAAGACCTAAATATGAAAATTCAACTTTAAAATTGGTAGGAATAAATATTAGAGCATATTCACAGGGTCTCTTGCTAAGGAAATATTGCTTCCGTAAGACATAAAGAATACAAACCACTAATTAAAAAGATGGATAAAATTGATCATGTTTAAAGACTTCTGTGACTCAAAGAATTCTATAATAAAATGACTATACAAATCACTGAATAAGAGATATAATCTTTGTAACACATATGACTCACAAAAGATTAGTTTCCAGAATACGTCAAGACTACAAATGAATAAAATAAAGACAAATCAATGAGACATTATCAAAAGATATGAAAACACAATTCATAAAGGGGAAACTACAAAAGTCAATAAAAAAGGAAAAATATTTAAGTCCACTAATAGAGAAATTAATGTTAAAACCATGTTGAGACTCCATTTCACATCTATTAAGTTGGCAATAATATAAAAGTCTGAAAGTGTCAAATGATGGCAAGTAGGTGGAACCATGGAAAATTATACATTCCGATGGTAATTTAAATTCATTAAAAA
This sequence comes from Rhinopithecus bieti, assembly GCF_001698545.2. Lineage (NCBI taxonomy): Eukaryota > Metazoa > Chordata > Mammalia > Primates > Cercopithecidae > Rhinopithecus > Rhinopithecus bieti. Next base: position 29,921 of record NW_016810661.1, on the reverse strand, counting down.
CACATTAGGGAATAATTTGGCATTATCTAGTAATACATAAACTCCTAGGTATAGACACTATCCTTTTAGCTATAGAAATTTTGCTCAAGGAGATTGATACAAGAATGTTCACAACAGTAATAATTCTCATACATAATACATCTAAAATAGTATTATCATATACAAAATACTATTCCTCTATAGAATAATGAAAAAATTAACTGTACTATGTTCTTATGATTGTCTATTGTATAGCATTGAAAATGAATGAATTAAACCTATAAATGTCAAAATAAATACATCTCACAAAAACATTCTTAGACCCAAAAGTTGCAAGACAATGCATATATTCTGATTTTATCTTTGTGTATATTAAATTTGCATATCAATACTGTACATGGTTTAAGGAGACTATATTTGTGTGTGTTTTTATATTAACATATATAAGATATGTTAATAATCTTAAGCAAATTCCAGAAAATAGTTACACTCAGGAAAAAGAGAACGGGATGCAGTTGGGAGTGGTATCTAGGACACTTCAATAAAGCTTATAATGCTTTATTTTATTACATGTATATTGGGTACATGAATGTTGTTATTTATCATTTTTGTGGATGAGAAACAATTTATACTGAATGTTAAGCAATAGGGAGAACAATCAGACCAACATGTGTGAATGTCTGTTTATGTGGAGAAGCTGAAGAAACAATTGTTTGGGTTGATAATGGTTACTAACTGAAAGCTATGGAAATTGCATATTAATCTTCAAAGTATTTGAATATAATAAAAATTACTTAATATTCTTGAACATAATTTTTTAAATAAAATAATATATTATTCACTGTCACTTATGTATTATTTTGTGAATGTGGAGTGTGAAAGTGCAGGCGTATAACTTCCTGGAGTCCAAAACAAACTATTAATACCAGTTTTTTTAATAGCAGAATCATCCTTTTCTACAAATTGTTCTTTCCTTTTTCTAAGCTACTGATTGGTTTTTCTCATCTTTTGGTGTCCTCTTGGTCCTTTGAGTAACATGCAATAAATTTTCTGTCGTTTCTGTGTCATTTACACATTAACCTCCTTGTCAGCCTCATTCCACTATTTTGTCACATTTGCATCAATAATGTTGACTGTGATAGAAGAGAGAGTATCCATCATTTTTTTCAGGAATTTAAGCCAACTTGGGTTGAGAAATTTATTTTACGCCATTAAGCACTTCATCAGATAACACTCATAATACCTTGACATACTTCTCCAGAAACCAGACTTCATGCTATTTCTCTGTTCTCAGCAACTAATCATGTAAAAAATTCATACAACAGAATAAGAAATAGACAGCACCATTGATAAAGTGTTCTTGTTTCAACAATGGAGTGCATTGCCTCTCAGTTGAATCAGACCTTTAGCTCTACTACTACTTTACAGGAAACCAAGGATAGAAGGTTGGGTGAAACTTCACCACAAGGAAGCAATCAGCCAAATCAAGAACGAGGCACATTCTACAGGACATAACCTGGGTTCTTTCAAAAATAAAAGGTGGGGTGTCTTAAAAGCCTCTTCACAAGTAGAACAATGAAAGCAATGGACAGCCATATTGAAACTGGTCTAAAATAAATTAAATATTGTGAAAAATCATTGAGGCAAGCAGAAAAAAGGAGAATATGGAATAGATATTAGATGATATTAAAATATTTTTGTTTTATTTTGTTAAATATAATAATGGTATGGTAGTCATCAAAAACCTTTTTAATCACTAAGAGATCATACAGAGAAGTATGTTCAACTTTGGGAATTGCTGTAAGCTTCCATTAAAGTAGCTCTGATTCTTTTTTGTTTTGTTTTGTTTTGTTTTGAGACGGAATCTCCCTCTGTTGCCCAGGCTGGAGTTCAGTGGCACGATCTGGGCTCACTGCAACCTCCGCTTCCTAGGTTCAAGCGATTCTCCTGCCTCAGCCTTCCAAGTGGCTGGGACTACAGGCACCTGCCACCACGTGCAGCTAATTTTTGTACTTTTTAGCAGAGACGGGCTTTCACCATGTTGGCCAGGATGGTCTTGATCTCCTGACCTCGTGATCCGCCCACCTCGGCCTCCTAAAGTGCTGGGATGTAGCTCTGATTCTTTTAATCTTACCATCTATAGACTATATACAAAAGTATTTTAGATCCTCTTAGGATCTTGCACAATGTCATATGCATAGAAGACATTGGAAATATTACATGAATAAATGGGAAAAATAATTTAGAAGGTTGGTAAATAAAGCATTTACTTTTAAACCAAAGGCATGCATATATATCTCCTTAAAATCTGAGGAATAATTATATTCTCTATACCAGAAGTCCTTCTTATATGAAACTTGGGTTTATCAAAAACAGAATGGATACATACAAAATGAGGAGACTGAAGATTAAGCAAGTACCACCAAAACTGAGTAATACTGTTAGCTTAGGAGTAAAGTTTTTAGATTTCTGTATATATTATGCCAAGCAATATATCCAAATATGGCATTTCCTCCACCTCCACCTAACACCTGAACATCAGAGTTAGCCTATTAAAAATTTAAGGAAACATTTCTAAATCTAGTTATGCTCTTTCTTTACCTATTGTCTTGCAGTCCAAAGTCCATCTTTATTTAATATTTTTTTAACTTTCACATAGGAATTCTGATTTACTCAAAAGAAAATGTCCACATATGGATTCAGATAACAACGTTATCAGCTAGTCATCCAGACTGATTTGGAAACTGAGTGTGTTAACTGTAAAGATCCAAGGTGAAATAAAATCAATTTAATCACCATTGTTTTTAATAATATTTTGTGTACATTAATATATTCAATTTGTTCAATCACGTTGCTGCTAAGATTTTGCCATTCTATTCCCAGTTCTTCCTAAGCCTGTCTTTACATTAGAACATCCTTGTTACATTAGTCTGCAAAAAAACGTTTCCCACATTCGCTCAGTCCATTGGCATTCTGTTCCATTAAGATAATTGCAGGAACTAAGTGGATATTGCAACACAAACAAAGGGACTTTCTTCCTGTTTCCCAGTTACTATCTGTGTGTGCTGTTTCAGTAACACTGGGCAACTGGCTGGAGCCTGCAGCTTCTTTCTGTACTCGAATCCCAGGTTTGCGGTATCATTCTGACAATTAGAATACTAACCAGACTGCAGACTCCCACCCACTGAGATGTTCCTCCACCACAATCCCGCACCCTCGTGTGTGCCTAGGTACCAGTCAGGCCTTGCTTTTTCCACAGAAGTCTAAGCACTTCTTTCTTGTTGCTTCCCTGTTTCTCTGCTTCCACATCAAAACACTATACTAGTGGATTCCCATCTTACTGCTCCTAGGTTTGTTAATTCCACGTATTCCCACTTCTACTGCTTCCTGCAGTGATGAACGTCTAGGTTACTTCAGAGTTCTTTTTCCACTCTTTCAAACTTCCAATGTTAAGGAAAATAGATTCCCTTTGTTGAAAAAATTTAGCCTATCTACCTTACTAGAACTGAGTCAAATATGTTTCAAATGGAATATTCACACATATTTAAATCTCCTGTTTTATAAAACTATTTTTCAATTAATCAAATACATATAATAGTATCATAGGGTAGGTCACAATTATAGTTAGCTTCAAGCCAAGAAACTCTTCTGTAAGATTTTAAGCGTAGGAAAAAGACTGAAGAAGTTGCTATCAAGAATAAGCAACTCTGGAGTTTTTGGGCTGACTCAAGAAATTCTCAATGCAAATAAAATGCTTTCCAGTGAACCTCCATATTATCACATAATAGGAGTCAACAAGCTGACTCATGAAACAAACCAGTTTGGTGTCTGCTTTTGCTAATAAAGTCTTATTTAAATATAGTCACACTCATTCATGTATATATTGTTTATGGCTGCTTTTGTACTATTATTGTAAAGATTGAGGTGAATCTCTGTGACAGAGACCATATGACATGGAAAGCCTAACATATATACTCTTTGGGACTTTAATAGCTAAAGTTTGCCAAAATGATAGACATTAGATTGAAGGGAAAAATATGATCCCATATTATATTGAACAAAGTTGGGCCCCAATATTAATTTCGCATATTAACTCCGGTGCAAAAATTCTCACTGATAAGGCATTGTGTCATAGCATTCATTCCCGGTTTCATTTTGGGGGCAGAGGCAGCAGCAGACCGTGGTTCAGAGGTAGAAAACACTGCCATAAGAAACTGCTAACAAGGGAGGTTATGACATTTGGAGAAGGAAATTACCAATAAAAATATGTTTACCACAGAAAATAAAAGAAACATTTTGGCCTCAAGAAATACAACAGATATGAGAAAGAGAGAAATTGGCAAACAAATCCAGATTTTTCCATCTCTTTGTCATAAAAGATTAAAACAACTCAACACAATCTTCAAAAGAATTCTCCATAGTGTGAAAAATAGCCATACATCTGTAAGAACAAGAAAGCACTTGTTTGCTGGGCATGTTAATAGGTTTAGCAGATGAAAAAAAGGGTACCAATCTTTGAACTCTATACCAAAGTCCTCTTAGAAATAAATTTGCAACTATTGTGGGGTGGGAGGAGGGGGGAGGGATAGCATTAGGAGATATACCTAATGTAAATGATGAGTTAATGGGTGGGTGCCGCACACCAACATGGCACATGTATATATATGTAACAAATCTGGACGTTGTGCAAATGTACCCTAGAACATAAAGTATAATAATAAAAAAAAAAAAGCTAGAATTACATGTTGTTTTTAGTTGACATTCTCAGTGTAATTCAGGAGAGTATTATATACAAGAGTGTGTGTGTGTATATATATATCACATATATGTATATATATACATAGGCATATGTAAAATAAAAGAGTAGGTAGTTTTGTAAAGCAATGTTTGAAGACAGGAAAAATTTATTCAAAGGGAAAGGTTGCCCTGTTTAAAAATACAGTAGAGCCAGTACAGTAAATGGCAGATCACAAACTGCAGGAAACTCAAGGCATTCTCACCAAGAAGAAAGGCTATTCTCCTAGAATTTAAATAAAAAGAATTCAGTGAAGACAAAGAGAAATAATAAATCAGATGGAGCTCAGTTTTGATCTGCCCCTAAATTTCAGAATCATTCAACTGACTATTTTGTCATTTTACTTGAATATCCAATAGACATTACTAACAAGATCAAAGCAAAACTCTTTATTTCTATTTTTCAAACCTTCTCCTCCTATAGACTTTCTCATTTTAGTTCACACCACCTTCCTTCAGTTGCTCAAGGCCAAAATCTACAAGTCATTTATCTTGTCTCTTCAACCCTATCAATAATTCATCAGCCCACCCTGCCTACCTTTATCTTTGAGTCTGTATCATCTTCAGTATCTTCCTCCACCTCTGCCTCAATGGTCCAGTCATTTTCTCTCACCTGAACTGATGTGAACACTTCCTTGCAGGCCTTCCTGCTTCTGTGTTTTGTTTTGTTTTTTTTCTTTTTTTTGAGATGGAGTCTTGCTCTGTCACCCAGGCTGGAGCGCAATAGCGTAATTTTGGCTCACTGCAACCTCTGCCTCCCAGGTTCAAGCAGTTCTCCTGCCTCAGCCTCCTGAGTAGCTGGGATTACAGGCGTACACTACCACGCCCGGTAAATTTTTGTATTTTTAGTAGAGACAGGGTTTCACCTGTTTCATCAGGTTGGTCTCGAACTCCTGACCTCGCGATCCGCCTGCCTCGGCCTCCCAAAGTGCTGGGATTACAGGCGTGAGCCACTGTGTCCCTGCTTCTGTTTTTGTCTCTTGTCAATAAATCCACTCTCCACGTAGTGGTCAGAGTGACCTTTTAAAAATGTAAGTTAGCTCATGCCACTTTACCACCAGAACCCCCATATGGCTTCCCTTTGTAAGAATACAAGGCAGAAATTGGAAGGCAGTGGTGATATAGATTTTAATTTTTGTAGATGTGCCTTTAGGACAACCAGGAGAGAAAAGCCTCAAACCCTCATACAAAATAACTTCAATAAAACTCGCCACAAACCTCAAGATATAATCAGATGGTGAAAAAATACTAAGTGCTAAAGACCCAGATAGATAAGCATTTGTGCAGAAGGAAGCACAAGATCCTACAGACCTGAATAGAGAGACCTCCTCAAATAGTCAAGACGTTCCCCACTGGAACGCTTGGTGGGGTCAATTTGAGGACACCCGCTGAAATCGAACAGGGTTTATTTAGTGCAGTCCAATTCAGAAGTGAGTGCCAGGATACCAAAGTGAAAATTTCAACCACTCATTGTTCACTTCAGGGCAAGGCCCCATACTGAGCAGAAACTGCAGGATACAGAATTCAGACATGTATAGAAGAAACCCAGGAGGAAAATCAGATAAGATGGGGAGAGAGCCAGACTGTCTGAAACTTCAAGATTGTTAAACATTTCAAAAAATGGCAGGCGAGTTCAAGAAAAGCCACTCTGACCTACCCTACCCCAGTAACATTTGAGAATTTTTCAATGAGCTAACTAATAAAATGCAAATAAGGTTGGGCGCGGTGGCTCAAGCCTGTAATCCCAGAACTTTGGGAGGCTGAGACGGGCGGATCACGAGGTCAAGAGATCGAGACCATCCTGGCTAACACGGTGAAACCCCGTCTCTACTATAAAAAAATGCAAAAAACTAGCCGGGCGAGGTGGCGGGCGCCTGTAGTCCCAGCTACTCGGGAGGCTGAGGCAGGAGAATGGCGTAAACCCGGGAGGCGGAGCTTGCAGTGAGCTGAGATCCGGCCACTGCACTCCAGCCTGGGCCGTGACAGAGCGAGACTCCGTCTCAAAAATAAATAAATAAATAAATAAATAAAAGAAAAGAAAAGAAAAGAAAAGAAAAGAAAAGAAAAGAAAAAAAATGGTGTGGAGAAAAGCAGAGGGGAAACCATTTAGACTAAGAGAACATTTAGAAATATGCCAATAAGTCACAATATGTGAATATTATTTGGATGCTGACTATAACAACAAAAAAACCCACCAACAACAAACCTGTAAAAAGTTATGATAGAATAAAAAACAGCAACGTCTGGAGATTTGTGGATTTAAATAAATTTTATTTTGTGTATATGATACTGTTATTTTGGTTATTAAAAAAGTCTATACTATATAAGAAAACACACTAAAATATTTACAGAAATAATGACAAAATACCTGTGATTTCCTACAAAATAAAACGAGGGATTGAATGGGAGCATAGATGAAATAAGTTTGCCTATGTTTTGATAATTCTTGAAAATAATGATACATGAGGTTTCATTGTACTATCCTGTCTTCGAATATGTTTGAAATCTTATACAATAAATTATTTTTAAAACATAACAAACTGAAAATGAATCTTAAATTTATAATTTCTTACTCAATTAGTTCCTGACATACTTTAAAACAACCGTCTTTCTCCATGAAATTCACCATCTCCAACTACACTCACCTTCTTCCTGTTCCTCATCTTGATTCTATCCTGGGGCCTTTGCACTAGCTTTCTATTTCTCTCAGAGTGATTTTCTACCAGTCTCAGCAGGCTGCCTTCTTTTGATGATTAATATCTCAGATTAAATATCACATTTAAAGGGGCCTTTCCTGACCTCTTAATTTAAACAAGTTTCACAAGTTTTCTCATCATGACACTCTAAATGATTTTCAAGACAACTTCACTATTATATAAAACAATCTCTTTGAAATGTTAAGTATTGGTTCTTTGTCTTTTTCGTCACAGTAACATATAACCTCCTAGAGAGCAGAGAGGAGTGTGTCCTGTTTATGTTAAATCTGCAGAATTTAGATAAGCATTTCACACATAGTCCTTGTAGCACTTATTTAATTAAATCAAAACCATATTTTCATTTGTACCACATGTTGTCAGGAATTTTACCTTCTCTGCTTTAAGCATTACCTCTGCACTTTTTCTCCTGTTGGCATTTGGCTGATATATCTTTGATGGATAGAAATACTAGGATTAGGAAACACATATTTAAAAAAACTTAATGAAGAGAAAAAATATTTATAAGGTTAAAAAAGATATAAATACTTGTAGTGAGATGGAAACCCAAGTGACAGGTAAAATAATTGATATGTTAGAATTACAAGGATAGAAAAATTCTAGCTTAAAATATTTTCTTATTTAGCAAAACACAAACAAAATATATAACAAAATAGATATCTATAAGAAAGGGAATTCCAAGGGGCTGTCATTAGAGTTCTAAGTTGCCAATAATGATGATGATGATAATAATAATAATAATAGCAGAAGGTAAGTGGAGAATATCTAAAGAATTACAAGGAAATGAATTTTTTTCCCTAGAATTCTAAATCCAGTGATGCTAGTCAAGGAAAGAGAAAGATTCTTAGACATATAGAGATTCAGAAATAGAAATCTGCATATCTATCCATCTGGTAAAAGTAACTATATGTAAGAAAATTAATATTTTTGAGAAATATTAGTCACATAATGTATATATTTCTCAGCAATTTTGTAATATATTCATGAAGTACTGTATCATATCTTGAAAGATAAGTAAAACATTTTAAAACATGTTAATCTAGATATAAGTGTCTGTAACATTTCAGCAACAATTGGAAGTTAAGAAAAGAAAATAGAAAAGTCTTTGGATACTAAATTTCTAACTTTTAAGGACTACTAATGTGGATATTAACATATAATGTAGCAACATTAAAAAGAAACCAAATTTAATAATTCTTAGCTTTGGCACAATAAACAGACAATGAACTATATCGCTTTTATATATTACAAAAATGTGCTTGATTAAATCATGAATAAGTGTTAAATATTTAGGGAGAATATCAGAGAATCTTTTATATGGTAAAAGAAGATTATCTTTTGGAAATATATACACACATATTTTTTTCTGTCTTGGAAAAATGAAACCACAATATGCTTCAAAATATAGGAGAGCAATAGCCTATTCTTTGACCATATTGGACAAAAAATAGCAAGAGATTAAAAATAACTAGGCCAGGCATTGTGGCTCTTGCCTGTAATCCCAGCACTTTGGGAGGCCAAGAAGGGTGTATCACTTGAGGTTGGGAGTTCGAGACCAGCCTAACCAACATGGAGAAACTCCATCGCTACTAAAAATATAAAATTAGCTAGGATCCTAGCTACTGGGGAGGCTGAGGCAGGAGAATTGCTTGAACCCAGGAGGCAGAGGTTGCAGTGAGCCAAGATCACGTCACTGCACTCTAGCCTGGGCAACAAGAGCGAAAATCCATCTCAAAAAAAAAAAAAAGAAAAAAAGAAAAAAGAAAAAAGAATCACTTAAGATCTAAAGCTATTCTGTGAAGCTCTTGGTTTAGAATAAAAATAACTTGCAGTTATAAATTGTTTAGAACACAACAAGGTAACACTACAATCTCTTCAGCTGCTAACACATTGGAGTGAACCTTCAGAACATCAAAATAATGAGTGATATTAATAGGTGGAAACAAATGACTTATCTGAAAACAGACAGATGGACTATTTAAAAGACTGGCTGAAACTAGTTAGCAAACTAGAATTTATATTCAGCAAAACTATTGTATAAAAACCATTACATAACCAAATAAAATAAAATAACATCTTCAGGCAGGTAAAAATCAAAACTTACTAACAGAACCTTGCTAAAGTATCTCCTGTAAGATATTATTTAGGGAGAATAAAATTGAATCCATTAGTAAGAATTGTTAATGGAAGTTGAAGTTTATGCAAACATAATTTGGTTATTATACATTAACAGTTTAAAATGGATTTTTACTTTGTCTTTTGCACCAAGAATTTCTTATCTATATATAATTTTGTTGAAGTTATGTGCAAATGTTTGACAAGAAAATTTTATTTGTTCATATTGAAATCAGAAATATGTCTGACCCTTAACAAGAAAGGATTTGTGCAATATACCATGAAATATTGTAGTATGCAATTATTAATAATCTTATTATAAAAATACATCTGTATAAAAGCATAGACACGTGTCTAAGGAACATTGCTATCTCAAAAACAGTCCACACTGTTATATGCAGTTTGAATGTAATTTTGTTGAAATATTATTAAAGACACAGCCTTAAGATATTAAGATGGTTATCTCTGGCAGTGAATTGTGAATACTTTGAAATTGCCTTCTGTACTTGGCAAAATTTTTAAATTATTTCTACATTAAGCTTTTGTTTTGTACTTAGAATAAAATTATTAAAAATAAAGGTTGTCTTTTGGTATAAACATGGTCTCAGTTTTTGATTTAGGAGATACAAAACTTAAACAAGGAATTGAGAAGCAAGAAGTGGCTGTTCGGATTAGCTCATGAGTGAAAGGAAGTACTGTATCTTGCTTCTTGTTTTGTTTTGAGACGGAGTCTTGCTCTGTCACCCAGGCTAGAGTCCAGTGGCACGATCTCGGCTCACTGCAACCTGTGACTCTCAGGTTCAAGGGTTCGATCGATTTCACTGCCTCAGCCTGCTGAGTAGCTGGGACTAGAGGCACGCGCCACCACGCCAGGCTAATTGCTTTTTTTTTGTATTTTACTAGAAACGGGATTTCAATTGTTGGCCAGGATGGTCTCCATCTCCTGACCTCGTGATCCACCTGCCTAAGCCTCCCAAAGTGCTGGTATTACAAGTGTGAGCCACTGTGACCCGCCAGTAATTCCCTCTTATCACAGGTTCACTTTGCAAGGTTTCAGTTGCCCAGGTCAACCAAAGTCCGAAAATATTAAATAAAAAATTCCAGAAAGAAACAGTTCATTAGTTTTAAATTGCACACTGTTCTGGGTAGGATGACAAAATCTCTCTCGCTCCTGTGCTGTCCTACTCCATCCTACTTGGTCCTTAAGATTTCCTGTGTCCAGGGTCTACCATGGTGTCTATGCTACCTGCCCTTAGTTGCTTAGTAGCTGTCTTATTGCAGTACTTGTGTTCAAGTAACACTTACTTTACTTACTAATGGCCCTAGAGTGCAAGAGTAGTGATGTTGGCAATTTGACATGCTGAAGTAGAGCTGGAAATTACTTTCTTTAAGTAAAAAGGTGAACATTTTTGACTGCAGAAGAAAAAAAAAATTGTATGCTGAAGTTGCTAAAATCTATGGTAAGAACAAACTTTCTATTTGTGAGATAATGAAGAAAGAAAAAGAAATGTGTTCATAGTATACACAGAATTTAGTAATGCCCATAGTTTCAGGCATCGACTGGAGGTTGTGAAAAGTAGCCTGCACATGTAAGGAGGGACTACTGTACTGAGATATTTTCTACATTGAACCTCTAACCTTACATGTGTAATTTAGAAAATGTGTGAGGCAGGAGGATGGAAAATAGAGGAGGTGAAAAGTACCCTGGGAAATCTGGGGTTATTTCTAAGACAACCAGGAGTCTTCTGACTAACCTCAAGATGTGATTAGATATCCAGAGGTCTGCAAAGTAATCATATGAAAACTGACTTTTAGTAAAGGTTAACTTTAGTGATTACCACTGTTTACCTCTATTTGTTTATGTTTTTCTTTCAAGTGGAATTTAAACTGGCTCTTTATTTTCTTGAAGAACCAAGAAAGAATTTAAGCTACCAGTTTCTACTGAGATTATAAGTGGAGTACAAGGTGTAGTCTCTTATTACCCTATTTCTTTAAAATGACCATTTTAATACATCTTTAGGCATGAGCATTGAAATTCTTGATGGTAAGAGTATTTTTATCTTTTATATTGCTTCTGCAATTAATACATCTGTAATAGGTTTTCAATATTATGCCAAACATTTTATTGATTTTTCAGGTGAGAATCACTTATGAAAGGTTTAAACAAGGAGGGATTTTTTTTTTTTTTACAGAAATGGAGTATAATAAATTTTTTGAGGTAATTTCTACTAGATAGAGATAAAGCATACATGAATCAGAGAACTCAGATGACCATGATCATCCTACCAAAGTACCTTGAAAGAAAGGATCAGTTGAGCCAGTTTGATTGCTGTCCTTTATGGCCCGTGCCCACAGAATAGCTTTGTGGGTCTCTGATCCAATGTCTTCACAAGCTTATGCAGGCAACACCTCGTGATCAGATAAATTTTGTCATTGGACAGAATGCATGGCCATTTTACACTCCTGGTTTGCATTCGCAAAAGCTAACATACAAAGGAGAATACCTTGAGCGTGCTCATCTGAGACAGATTTTTCAACAGCATCTTGTAATTTAGCTAAGAAATCAGGGTATAATTCATTGTGACCTTGTTTAACAGTAGTAAAAGAAACAGGAGCTTGGCCTGGGGTATGTAATTTATCCCAAGCTCTCATACACACCTTTGTTACTTGTTCCGTGGTAAGAGCATCAAAGCCTAATTGGGCATAAGCATCAGAAAAATTATCGGAGCCTTTGAGCTGAGCCTGAGTAATTAGAATGCCATCAGCCTGATTTAGCTGAGCCTCCAGAGGGACCTTCTGTGACCACCAGGTACAGAATTGTAAATGCTAAGATGGAGTTAGAACAGCTTTTGCCAAAAGGTCCCAGTCTAAAGGAAGCAAAATGACCTCAGTACAAAAAGTTTGTAATACCATTTTAACATAAGGAGAAGTAGGACCATACTGAGTACAAGCATCCTTGAATTCTTTTAAAAAGGTAAGATTGAGCAACACGTAGTGACGCATTTGTACGCCTTGAGCACTAGGGAGTTCTAGCATGACCAGATAAGCCCACACCTCTAATCCATTTGTTTCTTTGTTTTGGCATAAGTGTCGCATTGAAGTTTCAAGAATAGGCATCTGAGATGGAGTCAGCAGAGAAGTGACAGGGAAAGCATGTGTAGATAAGGGAAACTGACGTTGAGGGGGTTGGACTGGTATGAGAGTGTGAGAAGGGGGCATTGGGGGAGTAGAAGAGGCAGAAGTATACTGGCGAATACTGGTGTCCATGTGTGAAGAAGGGTACAAAGAAGCAGTCTGAGTGAATGGCAAAGTGACCGGTTGAGGAACCAAAATGACAGGAGGGCAAGGGGCTGCAGTGGACGGGTGAGGGCCTGTAGGATTATAGGTAAATTGTAGTTTGGTCCTGGAACCATTAGCTGACTCCGGAGGCAAATGCAGCAAAGATTTGAAGGGGGAAGAGTTAGCATATATATGGTCCAGGGCTGTCTGAGTCGGGGCCACGGGAGCTGCAAGTACTGGCTCTTCATGAAAAGAAAGAAGATAATCGGGGGCTGATGCCAAACCAAAGTTACCAGAGTTAGATATTGAATTCTCAACATTGTCAGGTGGGGGAAGAGTAGGCGAAAGGAGAGGCTGGGCAGGTAACAAAGGCCGTGCAGGAGAGGAAAGCTGAGGAAGAGGTATAGGGTCGCCAGATTCAGAAAACTGGTAACTGCAGAGGGTCACGGGATTAGTATGTCCTTAGGATGGCATGAACTAAGTCCCAATCATCCACACAGTGACAGGAACATAATTCCCTGTAAGGACCAGTTCCCGGAATGTTGCACCAACATGATCTCATAGTTCTACATCTAAGGTTCCTTTTTCAGGAAACCAAGGACAGTGTTCTTCCTCTGCCCTGAGTAGGGTAACCATATTTTCCATCAGTACCTGAACACCTCCTTGTTTTAACAGGAGTTTAATATAGTAGAGATATGTATGATGTTTAGACTCCGTGAGACCCAGAGTTAACTGGACAGTACACAGACTACTCACCAGTCGTCAGCGAGTCAAACAAATATTTCTGTGGACTGAAGCAATGAACGTTTCTCCACACTGACCAAAGGGAATCAGGTTCCCACATTCACTTAGGAAAAAGAAAAACCACGTTGGTGCACCAGATATTGGGGGAACCAGTCCCCAGTATTTCAGTGTAGATTCTATTTTCCCTAAGTGTTGGCCAGTCTGAGAAAATAAAGAGAAAGAATACAAAGAGAGAAATTTTACAGCTAGGCCTCCAGGGGCATCATCACATATTGGTAGGACCATGATGGTGACCCCGAGCTGCAAAACCAGCAAGTTTTTATTAGGGATTTTAAAAGGGGAGGGGGGTGTACGAACAGGGAATAAGTCACAAAGATCACATGCTTCAAAGGGCAATAAAGATCACAAGGCAAGTCAAAATTAGAATTACTGATGAGGGTCTATGTCCTGCTGTGCGTGCATTGTCTTGATAAATATCTTAACAGGAAACAGAGTTCGAGAGCAGACAACTGGTCTGAGTAGAATTTACCAGGCTGGAATTTCCCTATCCTAGTAAGCCTGAGGGTACTGCAGGAGACCAGGGCACATTTCAGTCCTTATTTCAACCACTTAAGACAGACATTCCCAGAGCGGCCATCTGTAGATCTACCCCCAGGAATGCATTCCTTCCCCAGGGTCTCAATTATTAATATTCCTTGCTGGAAAAAGAATTCCATGATATGTCTCCTACTCACATGTCCGTTTATAGGCTCCCTGCAAGAAGAAAAATATGGCTCTATTCTGCCTGACCCTGCAGGCAGTTAGACGTTATGGTTATCTTCCCTCATTCCCTGAAAATCACTGTTATTCCATTCTTTTTCAGGGTGCACTGATTTCATATTGTTCAAACACACATGTTCTAAAATCATTTTGTGCAATAGTGGTCCTGAGGTGATGTACCTTCTTAGCTTAAGAAGATAACAGGACTAAGAGATTAAAGACATAAGAAATTATGTCTTAATTTAGGCATAAGAAATTAAAGGCATAAGAAATTATGAGAATATTGATCGGGAAAGTGATAAATGTTCATGAAATCTTCACAATTTATGTTCAGAGACTGCAGTAAAGACAGGCCTAAGAAATTATAAAAGTATAATTTTGGGAACTGATAAATGTCCATGAAATCTTCACAATTTATGTTCTTCTGCCTCAGCTCCAGCTGTTCCCTCTGTTCAAGGTCCCTGACTTCCAAAAACAGAAAGCAAAACAAAGTGGGGCTTGGTGTCAAGATGATTTTTTAGACTGATTGAAAAATTTCACCTGTTGAATCGTGTAGAACAAAGTATATAGATTGACAATTATGTGAGAAATTCTTCAAAATAAAATATTATAACTTACCTCAAATTTTTTATATCTATAGACTTCCTTAACACTTTACAATATGAAGGACAGACAGATTTTCCTTTCCACCTAGACCTAAATTCAACATTTGTGCTTTCCATACTAGAGGTATGTAACAATCATCTGTTTATCCTATTCACCCAGTTCATCTGCTTCAGTCTAGCTTTCCATCCAGATCTTCTTCAGTGTTGTACTTCCTGAACCTTGTCTGCTTGGGGAGTGTTCGTTTGGACTAGGTATGTCCTCCCTGAAAACCAGTGCTCCCTTAACTGAAAGCAGAGATATATAGGACATGAGCAAAATGGGTTTAGGCACTTGCATTCGGTTAACTCAATTTAAGAGTCTTACCACACCTTGCTTGATTTGTAGCATGTCAACGTTTAGGAGCCTTATACCTTTCATTTAAGTAGAGATTATTTCTCTGTGTTTGGAAATAATATACTGAATTCCGAATGAACAGCCAAAGGTGGTGTAATTAAATGCAATACATCATGGTATTTGAGTTTGAAAAAAAAAAAGAGAATTCAAAAAGAACTTACATAATATAGTCAACCTATAACACTAAATGTATCCTCTAATATCTTTAACACAAACATAAGAACCCACTAAAATTTAACATTTAAACATTGTATGTAGAGAAACATATAATAATAAAGAATCCAATGATTTATTGAATGTATAATTACTGCAGTAATAAAATCAATGCAGTTTAAGAAGGGTTAGTTATAAAAGCCTACTGTTTATTTTTAGCAAACTGATATTTTAGACTTCTCATTTTCTAACCGTGAGGAACAAAATCAACTATGCTTCATATCCTTTTGCTTGTGAGTAACCTGACAAACTAACATTTATTCACATTATAGGGAGAAAACCAGTGACTAAAAACAGTCATCCAGAGCCTGACAAGATTCAGTACTCTTTATTTTTCCATATTGTAAGGACTCTTTTTTTTTTAATTTTATCCCAAATACAATTTCTTTCTGCTCCTCCATACACTCAAACAATTTCCCTTTCTGTTTTCAAAAGCAATCAATGTTTTTACATATATAATTTGTCCATTTCAAGTAAGAAGCCTACAACTCAATGATGTTGTGGTAAATTTACCAAGTTGTGCAACGATCACTATAAATCACTTTAAGCACATTCCTGACATGCACATAAACTGTTAATACACACACACACACACACACACAAACACGCACACACCCTTGCCCCAGGCCAACTACTTCCTGTCTTCATAGATTTGCCTTTTCTGGATATGTCATATAAATGAGATCAATAATGTGTGATTCATATTTTGAGTAAATTTCACTGAGCATGATGTTTATGAAGTTTATCCACTTTACAGCATGTTTTCATAAGTTTGTTCCTTTTAATTGCTAAATGGTATTCTTTTGTATGGTTTATCTATCATTCACTAGTTGATGGACATTAGATTTATTTTTGGCTGTTTTAACATATGTTTTCAAAGATCTATAATTTTAATTAACACAAAGCAAAAGAGAAAATAGTTTCTGAAATGTAAAATTTTAGTATAAATAGATAGCAAAAAGTCACATGATTTTTTCTGTAAAACTTAGAACAAGTATTTAAATATTATCTCATATGTTTTGTGAATATGTGCTATATACCTCCATTTTTACTTATGAAAATTGAAGAAATACATTGTGTATTATATCTAATATCCAATGATAATTTTCCGCTGGGTTAAACTTTACTCAAGTGCCATCCTTGTTTTTTACTTTTCTTTTTTTTTTTTTTTTTTTTTTTTCCAAAAAATTTTTGCTCCATAAGGGCATGGCAAGAATCTAAAAACATTTTGTTCCTCTGTGTTAGCAATGACCAATAAATAAATAACATTGTCAAATACACATTTATTTATGCACTTAAATTCATGCAAAAAATAAAATCAGTTGATTTAATTTTTTAAGGTTTAATTTATATAAGAAATTCACAATTGCATACACACAAATAAATACAAACAGCTCTTTATGGTTTATTTTTAATCTCATAAGAGGATTCATTTACTTAGACATCCTAAAAACATTTATGGGTCCTGGAACTGCTCTAGGTGCTGGAACTTATTTCTGCTTTAAGATTTCAATAGTTCATTGGCTTTATTTGTCCTCCTGCTGTTTAAGGAGACGGAAATCCTGTATTATAGAATAACTTGGTTTCCATCTGCAAAATTCAAGCATCACAGTGGATGTGTACAGCAAATTACTGACTGTTGAAATATATAGCTTATTTCACAAGTAAATAACTATTTCCCAAATACAGTAAATTTAGAAATTTATGCTATAACAATAAGTAAATTTGTTGCCTTCAGGAAATCTGCCTCTTCATCTCACTGACCTCATTTATTTCTATAAGATGAGAATTTTTGTCAAATGCTGTCACTACTAGAAATTGGTACATTTTGTAGAGATATCACTACTGAGAGTAAGGCTTATTTCATGCCGTGTTCATTGGGAAAAAAAGCCAAACTTCTAAACTTTAATACATTTTACTTTGAGCTTAGAAACATTGAGTGCTAATACTGACATAATATCAAGAAAAAAAAAAAAAAAAGACAATGCCAAAACTCAGAAAAGTATCTACTTTTTTCATGAAGGAAAATGATATACTCATTAGTAGCATCAGTGCAGCTGATAAGCCATGAATTCATTTTTTATTATTTGCTGAGATTCAAGAGTTGACAGGGACACATAGTTTCTTTCTGTCATGCTTGCTTTTTATTAATGCCCAAGATCTTCCAGTGATGGATGGAGCATGCAACAGTGTTGAGGTATCATTACACAAAGTTATTTCTGAGACTATTTTGCTAAAGCATAATTGCTGAATCTACTAAAATTGAGTCTATTAAGGTGAATGAATGTTCATCCCTGAATGCAATAGACATGTTTCTGGGAAGAGGAAAGCAGCAAGCCTTAGAGGTTAAGAACACGCATTATGGAAACATGCTACTTGATTTGTTATTCATTAACAATTTGAGAGCCTGGGACAAGTTATTCAAATTTTAGGCCTCCATTTTCACTTTTCAAAAAATAGGAATAATAATGACATAGAGATTATTTAAAGATCAACTGAAAAAAATCTTATAAGGCTGAGTAGACCATATTTCTAATCAGGATACTTTGTGAAAGGGAGCAATTAATAATTATGCTGGGATAACATATGTAAACCAAGATGTCCAAAGCTAGCCAGGCATGGGATTACTCTATGCAAAACATACCTGGCATAGTACTCATAACCTAGAGAGTGTTAATATAAGAAAAGATTAGCATTATTTTAATTTGTATATATCCAGCTAATTTTTGAAGATTCATCACTTTTAAAAATATTATGAAGAATCCAAAATTTCAATGAATCCAACTCATCCAGTTGTCTATACAATGTATCCTCTCTTTTGTTAGTGGTATGCTTACCACCCCGCTCCCCACTCTAACTTCCACCCTCTCTTTTCTTGAGTCTACTTTCTTCCTTTTCCTTCTACTCCTTCTAAATTTGTCATCCATAGACACTGCTTCATTGACATTGATTTATTAGTTTATTCTCTAATAATTTGTTAAGGTACAATTTTCTCCCAGTTGAGTGAGTATCCTCACATTACAGTTTGGGAGCAAAAATCTCTTCCTTGAGTGTTAAGAATCATCACTAAAGGTATCTAAGAGCAATTAAGATCAAAATTCAACCCAACCACTGTCCCAGGAACTTTTCTTTTAGGCATAGCTATCAAATAACCATTCACACAAGTCATGTTTGTTGTGCCTACTCTACCACAAACACTAAGGCAGATACTGAAGATAGAGCAATGAAGAGATATTTCTGCTCCTTGGAGCTTACTTCCTAAAAACAGACTCAAATAATAGCAAAATCATTTAGAGAATCTTAAAAAAGAGGTAGCCAATGATTTAAGTCTGCTTCTGCAGCAGAATTTTCAAGTGCAACATGGCTTACATACATAGAATTTTGAGTATCACCATTCTGGGTAACTTACCCCTCTCTTCTATGTTTCATTTCTGCTCTTTAGATCTGACAGGAACTGAAATGTATAGATGTTCTGGGTTAATTGATCTAGGATGTATTGTATATGAAGAGTGTATATTAATAAGGATAACCTACATGTATGCTGAGGTAACACATAATCCTGTGAGTCTCAATGCCCTAACAAATAAATACCTATGTTTTGCTCATGGAAATTGTGCTACTGGTTGGGCAGATCTCTAGGATAGCTTTCATGTGGTGACTCAGTGATTCAGGATATTTCTATCTTGTGAACATAGGATCACTATTCTGGCCTTCATAATCATCATTAAAAAGGAAGATAGGAGCTATAAGATTGGAAAATGGTTTTTGGATGCTTCAGTCCACATTGATTTCACATCTCTTGTGCTTAGAATTCATCAGTAGTTTCCAGAGGGCAGGAATCATCTAGATATTCAACCAGCAGAAAGTGTATCATCCACATGATTCTTCAAGTTTCTCAAATGACTTTGTAAAATATTTAGGAAATTATCACATAGATTGCTAATGGGAGACATACTATAGTTAAATTCAGTCTGGAACTTGGGCAGAAATTGAGATGAAGGGTGATGGTGAGAATTTCAAAAGATTTGCTTTATTCAAGATTGAGGAAATAAATTTCAGAAAATAAGTTATTGAAGCCATTTAAGGCAGAGCTCTTCCCAATGCTTAGTTCAATAATATAAAGGGAAATATAATAGTCATTTTAAAGAATTCAGAAATAAGCTACATAAGGTTTTCAAATACTTTACTAATTTTCTAGGTCACTAAAGTAATTTCAAGCTTCTGATGCATGTTTCCTAATCAGACTGAAGCATCTTTCTTTTGTAAACTCACTTTCTTAGACTGAAGTCCACTGAGCAATATCTTGACAGTGCTGAAAATACATATATTTTATAAAATCTTGGTAGAAAACAAAATCTGCACTTTGAAATAATATCTTTGGCATCTCTGATAGAACCAAATATTGCGTTCACTTCACTGATGCATGGTATTTGTGTCAGTGGAGGAGAGCCTTTTTCTACCATCATTTTTGTTCTCTGACAATCTGAGAACATATAATTTAATTTGGCTTTTACAGC
>NW_016810661.1:0-7389 GCF_001698545.2 Rhinopithecus bieti | reverse complement strand
TCCCACCTATGAGTGAGAACATGCGGTGTTTGGTTTTCTGTTCTTTGTAAATGACGAGTTGATGGGTGCTGACGAGTTGATGGGTGCAGCACACCAACATGGCACAAGTATACATATGTAACAAACCTGCATGTTATGCACATGTACCCTAGAACTTAAAGTATAACAATAAAAAAATTTTTTAAAAAAAGGAAAAAAGAAACACAGTAGATCTATGTATCTGTGTACAGGTTATGCGTGTGCAGAAGTACTGTTTGGAAAATAATGATGAGAGAAATTAATAAGACAAGAAATGGAGTTTTAGCAACAAACTCTCATGTCTAGATAAAAGAATTAGTTTTTTTGGGAGCAGGGGAAAAAACAAATGTGAAAGGCAAATTAGGAACGCAACATTTCATTTAATGTTTCCAACAGCTCTATTACCTTAAATTTTGTTTTACATGAGAGTAAATATCTGGATTTTAAAGATAAAACTATATCTAATGATTCTTACCATTAGCTTTTCATTGTTATAAAAATGACATCAGTATGAACATCTTTTCAATGAATCCGAACTGCACTTAGACAAGAACATAACACAATAAATTACCTCTTCCCAAACAAAGGATAAATGGTGTTGCACTTCTCATTTTAAGGCAATAAGAAGGTATTGGGATAAGACATATTAATTGTTATGCTTCACATTTAAAAACACATATCTAAAATTTGACTGCTCTGGAGTACCACAAAGTTTGAGTTTACAATGTGGATAGGAATTATTTACACTCATAGATGATTTTTATGCCATGAAATATATAAAACTGAAATAGTTCAGAAAATAAGAAATGGCTTTGGTGCAAATAAACTATCATAAATAAAGCAGCATAAATGTTATTGTACAACCAGGGATTCAGAATGGCTAACTGGACTTTCTTAATTTGAAGTTTGACTACAGTACAATTTTCCTAGGTAGACGACATTACCCAATCCCTTTTCTACCATCTGGTAAAAACAAGTGACATGATATTTAAGGTTACTGTCTTTTTGACAAAGATGAGCAATGATTTAGACCACTGTGTGGTGACCTCCCGTTGCAATGTGGGGTCTTCAAGTGTAATAACTTAACATAAATCTGATTTAAATAATGTCTGGAAATCATTCTGAATATTATTTTGTAATTTTGCAGAAATTTATATCATTATTAGCAATTACTTCATAGGTTGTCACTGCTATTGTTGTGTTAGAACATACAGACATGAACAATATTTATATGTTTATGTATAAATTTTATTCTACCTAGTATGTATTACTTTATGAATGATTAAATATTAGAAAACTTGTTTTAACAACATTTATACTAACAGCTAGATATATTAAACAATCAAGTTTCATAAATGGCAACCACACAAACATTTCCTGAGTAAAATTATTAAATTGAGTTCAATGTGTACTGTTTAAATCTAATACTATGTTTAAGTCAGATTATGACCTTAGTGCAACGTCAAGTACATTAACAGTATTTTTTGTAGCATAAAATTAAATGCAATGAGTTCTAATGTTGCATGATCTTACATTTTTGTCTTTTGTTTTCTTTTTAATTATCTTACTTCAAGAAAACCTTCATGCTGCAGAATTCACCAGATATAAACATATATATATGTGTGTGTATATATACACACACATATATAATCATATATATACACATATATACAATATATATGTACACACACAAATATATATAATATTTGAAATGATGTATTTGGAGAATGCACCTACCATTTCTGCAATCTGCATAAGTGTGACTCAGAAAGTCTGATATTAGGCAATTGGATGTTAATATTCTAAAGCTCTGCTATTCACCATAAATGTTTTTTCCTCATGGTACTGCCTGCTCACCAAGTTAAAAAATAAATTACAGAGCATCATGCAAATAAAAAGCTTCTCACAAAAAATAGGGGACAATAAACTCAAGGAGAGGCAAAACTAAGAAAATCCACAATCTATAGTGAGTGAGAAATAATGAAGCTTGAAAATACTATATGTGTTATTTTATCTCTGCAAGTGATTCAGCAGATTCTGATTTCCTCCAGACTTTTATTTATTTAGGACACGTCAAGTTTTATACATATCTCCTCCAAGAGTCAGAAAATGATGAGATTCTATAATAAAAATTACTGGCATGGTTCAATGTGTTAAGAACAAAGAAAAATGATTAGGATCAATTCAAATATGCAAAAAAGTTTTATTTTTTTTTTTAACACTGAATGCCTGAATTAATTTCCATAGTGGGAACCAATCATGAAAGGAAATAGATCAGTTGAGGCAAAAAAAATACATAAGCAAATTAACAAGCAAAAAAATTCTCCTTTGTGTTCAACTTCAGTCTCACAGGGGGAGAGAGAGAGAGAGAGAGAGAGAGAGAGAAATTTAATTTATAATTCAGTCTTTTAACTCGAGTTTGGCATGCTTTTTATATCTTTACACTAAAGTATATTAACTTTCCTATTGAACTCCATTTAATTAAATAATATTTCTTCCTCTTTTCTGGCTTGCAACCTTAATTAAATAGAAACAGAAGAAACCCCAACTGAACTATATACAAAACTAAATGACAATGTTGCTATATTTCCCCCATGTTTATGTATTCAACTGTATTTTTTGTGGGACTATGCCTTTGCAAATAACAGTGATATTAAGAACCTAAAATAGCATAGGTTCCTAAAACCAATATATAATCTTGGCCTTAGCTATCATTTGCAATACAGAGAAAAAGAAGGAAAAAAATCACTTTTTTGAGTGACATTTTAATAAAAGGAGGTTTTTTCTCTTTTAAAATTCTTAATTTATATCATTTGATTTCCTTGCTTTCTAAAGGTATGGTTTTGGAAATCATTTTCTGCTTAACACAAAATACAGTTTTTACATTTTGTTTTCACATCAGAAGTTAATATTTGTTATACTAATGCATATTGGATGGCACTACAAATGATTTCCATAACATATACACTAGTATTCCATTTAAACTCAAAAGCATAACTACACAAACATAAGGCTTCTCCCATTATCCTTGACCTTGACAGTAAGTGACAGAAATCCTAGCTCATCTTCCTGGGATGTTGGGAGGATATAAGGAAATATCACACTTTACATGTCATTGCAAGGATGGCAAGACAATGGAAATAAGAAAAATGCAGAAGTTGGTGAGACAAGGAAATGTTTCCTCCGTGGGCTAATGTAGACAGTGTAAGAAGCTAAGGATCAGTAATGTGTATTTGTGAGTGAAGTCGTGATCTACTCATTTTTCTAGTCATAGCCTTGGGGATGTCTGACATCAAGGAAAATCAAGCCACAGAAATAAGAAAAGGAAAAACTTTTAATCATAGGAGGAATGGGCAAGCTCGATTCTGAGCCCTATATCTGGGGCAACTGGGGCAAAATAACAAAGAGATCCAAAAACATTAGGACAAAGATGAAGAAAGGAGCAAAGAGACTGATAGAATGTGGAGGTGGCCTGGGGCTTATACAGAGCAACAAGAACAGGAACCAAGGTAAACACACTCAGGACAATGTCAAAACAGGATCATAATGACATGATTTTCTCTAGGCTGTAACATTGAAGACACAGACAAAGCAGTGTTTTAGCCCCCATCCCCCCAACTTCAAGACAAAATTGGTTGTAAATTTTGGCACAGAGCAGCACAAGTTCAGAAGTTTGAAAGAAAACTTATTTGTGCTAGATGAAAGTTTTCAACAAGGTAAGATGGATGTTGCTGGGTATCAAAGTCACATAATCTCACCACATGATTCATGTTACTTCTGTAACTTCTTGTCAACCTTTGATTAAATTGGCAATATTGGAGTCATTCTCAATATTCCAGTCCTTGAAGGGAATGCTAATATTTTTGACTCAGTTTTGTATTCCTCTAGCCATCAGCACAGACATGTGTCGCATGGTTTCCAGACAATGGAGCATGGCAGCAAGATATTCCGCTGAATATGTTGTTTGAGGCTGTGATGTAGTCCATGATATCCATCTTCTTCAGGTCAATACTTAACATTGTGTGGACTTTTTAAAATCATGTCTGTGGTCCCACGTGCACTGCAGATATGTCTTCGGGAAACAGGGGAAACAGAAATAAGCAAACAGAGATGTGTAGCTTTCATAGCATTCTGAGCCTAGTGAAGCAGGACATGCTTTGAAAAAGCAGCAAGTGTGTCAGTTACTTCTTCCTCTATTTTTGAATCATAGTTCCATAAAAGTCATAAAATAAATTACTATTTTAAATTGAGATGGAAAACTGATTGAAAAGATCCAAAATGATTTCCAGTGCCAACATGGATAGACTGTAGTAGAATTTTCTTCTAACATTTTTGGCCACACACATCTGTTGGAGTTCTAGCTGTCTTAGTGGATCACAAGCTTCTGTCTTCACAAAAGAATTCCATATTTAGGATGTCATCTGTGAAATAGTTGTCCTTGGTTCTTAGATGATGTTTAAAGATTTTGTAAACACTCTTTCTATAATTGTATATGACATCTGATGAAAAAGATATTCCAGAAAGATTTCCATCACAGATAGAGGTGCACATGAGTACAGTCCTTACCAGGGCCAACTTTCTCACTTTTGTCATCGGAGCATGTGAAGACTGGCATGCATTTGATAGACCACGCTTTGTTATTAGTCTCCTACCTTTTCCCATCTTAAACGCTCAACTCAAGTCAAACCTCCTTTATCATTAGGATAATTACACTGAGGCAATAAAAGTAAACCAGGACCATCTTATTCTGTGCTAATAAGTTTACCATTTTTAAGATGCTTCCCAGCATGGTCTTTGTTATCTAATTGTGCTTTTTGTACCCACAATTAAAACCAAAGTGCATGCATTCTCTTATGTCCTTATTGTGTGCATGTGATTTGGGAAAGATATCAAAACATTAAAAAAAATTAACCTCACCACTAGAAAATTTAGATATCATTCCTAATTTATTGAATTTGAAAAATTGTTGTGCATAATAAAAATTTCATTTGAAGTTAGTAACAGAGCCCTAAATTTAGTAATAAGTAAGGGATTGCATATTACACACACATAAATGTGTGTGCACATATGTGTAAAATATATGTGTTGTATATATATATATATATACTAGGTGTGTATATATATCCATGTACATGTGTATATATAGACATATACTAGATTGATCATACATATACATATAAGTTCTGGGTCATGTACATATGTGCATTGTGTACATATAGGGTAGAATTGAAATAAATGAATTTTCTGCGTTAAGAGATTAAAATAACTAAGTTATAGTCTCAAGCAAATTAATTTATGAAATTCTTATTTGTTTACCCCCACTCAATTATTTTGGTTTCAAAGCACTCTGTACCTTTATGTTGTAAAACTAACTTGCCTTGATTATAGTTTATTTAAAATTTGGTGACATAGTCTAAGAAAGGAATACGTTATAAATAATATTCTAAGAGACAGACCAAAAATTGGAGAAAGTTATATATTTATATTTAAGCATGATGAAATATGACAAATTAATAAAGAAATATATACAGGAATTTCATGTTGAGGCTATGGGATATAAAACAAAGAGAAATACAGAAAAGCTTTGGAAGGTGTTCTAGGTTTCTGTATCATTTACTGTATCTTCTCTTTGCCTCTAGTGTGATATATTTCACTCTGTGCAATGAGAGGAAAAAATTCTGCATCCAGCATCCCAAAGCTACGTATAATGGTGATTCCATTATGACAGAGACTACTTAAGTAAGAAAGATAGCTTCCCTTCATGGGAAATCAATTCTCTAAACTCACTTTATATGGATTTCTCTCATCCTACAAGTGAAATATGCGTTGTAAAGAGAAATGGGAAATGACATAGGGGTCTTGTCAGGTCATTCCTGGAAAGGTTTGATGGTATTAATGGAGTCCTAGGGGGTTGATTTAGAAACACCTGGAAGTGGAAGACCAAAGTAAATGAAAGTTTTCAGGAAGATCAAAGGAAAATACAGCATTTAATCCCTGCAAGATGTGTGCATCACTGGCTTTTTCCAGGAGAGGGTTGCATTCCTTTGGGTTCAAAGATATTTACCCACCATTATTTTTTTTTCGACTTTTCAGAGAGCAGCTGAGAATTATATTATGCAAAGCCAAGGATTTGTGAAAGGTCCTGGAATTTATTTTTAATTCTTCTGCTGGCTTTGGGAAGGTTTCTATGCTTCCTTTATCTACAAATACTTCTCCCTCCCATTACCATGCTTAATATTTTTTATCCTCTAAATATGCTGAAAACACTTATGTGATATGTCATAGTTTCTTGCTTTGATTTCTAAAATTTTTATTTTATTTATTCTTCCTCAGTTTAGATGTCACTTACTCAAATGTTTGTTTTTCTCAGATGTTTGTCTTTTCTGGTCACCCAAGCATTAGTGCTTTGATGGGATTTTGAGCCCAAACCAGTGTAGCGTTTCTCATATACTTTTAAGTACTCTGTTACATAGCTGTCTTATAATTTTCATATGGTTCCTGGTATGCACTTAACAGACATTCAGTGAATAAATTAATTGAAAATACTCATTGAAATATAATTGCATAAATCACATGAATCAATAAACTAGTAAATGATCTGATAGCTAATTTCCAAGATAGCCCTCAATGATCCTTGGCTTTTGATATTCACACTGTCTGTAGGTCCCTTCCACACTGTATCAAAATTGGTCTGCATGATCAACAGAATATTATAAAAATGGTGATATCACATTTGAGAATAGAAATGACTGCAACTGGGGGGTGGAGCAAGATGGCCGAATAGGAACAGCTCCAGTCTCCAGCTCCCAGCACAAGAGACACAGAAGACCGGTGATTTCTGCATTTTCAACTGAGGTACTGGGTTCATCTCACTAGGGAGTGTCGGAAAATTGGTGCTGGTCAGCTGCGGCAGCACGACCAGCAAGAGCTGAAGTGGGGTGAGGCATTGCCTCACCTGGGAAGCACAAGGGGGAAGGGAATCCCTTTTCCTAGCTAGGGGAACTGAGACACACAACACCTGGAAAATCGGGTAACTCCCACCCCAATACTGCACTTTACCAAGGGTCTTAGCAAATGGGCACACCAGGAGATTATATCCCACACCTGGCTGGGAAGGTCCCACACCTGCCCACGGAGCCTCCCTCATTGCCAGCACAGCAGTCTGCGATCTAAGGGCCAAGGCAGCAGCGAGGCTGGGGGAGGGGCGCCCACCATTGCTGAGGCTTAAGTAGATAAACAAAGTCGCTGGGAAGCTCGAACTGGGTGGTGCTCACAGCAGCTCAAGGACGACTGTCTGTCTCTGTAGACTCCACCTCTGGGGACAGGGTACAGCTAAACAACAACAACAAAAACAACAACAACAAAAAAAGC
>NW_016810660.1:13585-43301 GCF_001698545.2 Rhinopithecus bieti | reverse complement strand
ATTATAACCAGAAATCTATGAGAAAATTTGTTTTATTTTGTGTCATATAACATTTTAACATAATAACCAAAATTATGACTGATAATTATTAGATTCTAAAATATACATAATTTTGGAACAGTCATATCAATAACATATTCATACAAATATAACTTAAAAAGAGTAAGCATCATTTCTTATTTTGAGAATGCTTCCCATATGATTTAATATAGTAAATAAGCCTAATTAGTATAATATCTCTATTTTACAAAATGAGAGAGATCAAATAGACTCAATTTAGAATTTGATTTTAGGATTTGTAGACTGTCAAAAGTTTAAAACACTCGATCAATATAGGATCACAGGTCACCATGAGAAAGTAATTCATTTAACCAGAATGATAATTAAAAGACTTGAAGAGCAAATACAGAAAAGTACATAGTACTTTCTAAAAAGTAGAAAGGAAAAAATCTTAACTCCTTGAGGGTTTAGTTTTCTTAAGTAATCAAGGACCTAAAAAGACCGCACAAAACACAAGAAATTCTCTTGATAAACCATAGAACCTTTGTTTCCTAGGCCAATTACCAAAAAGGTAGAGAGCTTTTACTATTTTAAAATTAAGAGTAGATCAGTACTCCAAGAAAATCTTGTTGTTTTAACACAGGACAAGTTTTTAGTTTTATGTCAGTATTATTTTGATATCAATGTTTAATCTTTAGAAAAACATACAAACAATTCCCTTTTAGTTTTAGCCACCTTGATCACATGCAACATTCCTTTTATAAGATTACTTTTTCACAAACCTTTTATGAATTGCTCAGACCTTCTATAACTTGCTCAAACCTAGTTTTTTTCCCATACTGTCCCCATTTTTATATTGAAGCAACCAGTCATTCTATGAAAATTTTACTTTTCTTTTTCCCTCATCATTTTGACCACACAAGATTGTCTCTCATACAAAGAATAATTTTCCACCTTTGTCTTCTATTTTCCTTACCAAAAATATATTCCCAGACTTATAACTTTCTTTGCATTTGTCTCTCTTACTCACTGGTTCCTTATTTTCTTTATAAATTCACATCATGAAATGACCTTTAAGTAACCTCAGACTCACACAAAATCACTCTTTTTAAGCAAAAAATATATCCTCATGTCTTTTACAATTTTCTCATCAAAAGCACATCTTGGTTTTCTTATACACTTTGTATATGGATTTACATATATTAATTAAAATATTAACTCTTAGTAGTCTTAAATTTTAGAAAAAATCCAGAAAGTAAGCAAGAAACTCAGTCTTGACACATACGCAAGATATGAATAAATATCACATTGTGCATGATTTTTAGGAGGCATTTTTTTTTAAAACCCAAGAGAAGCACTTTTCAAAATGTGGACAAGGACATATTTATAACAAAAATACAAAATTTTTTTAAAAATAAAATTAAGAGCCGAAGAATAAAAATTAAAGGCAATGTTTTTTTTAGCAATTAATGTTCAATATTTTTAACTTATGTGGATTACTCATGAAAAATTCCCTGAGGCGTTAGATAAAGCTTAAAGGGCCCAATCATTTCAAGTTATTTCTGTATTAACCGCACTTTTATAGGAGGTGAATATCCAGGCAGGTATCACAAAAACAAGAACCTGAAGAGTTAGTATATGTGAATACTTATTTTAGCTGCTGTGGTTGATATATATTGAAGTAATGGACCAGCAGGCACCTGACCTCATTTGCAGAATTTTTCTGAGGTGCAGACTCATACTCCATGATCTTAGAGTATCTAATAGAGATAAAAGTTGTATGTCTGGCTTATATTATAATATTAACAACTCCTTAACACATCTAAAAATTACCATTTTATCCACCAAAAATTTCTCCAGATTACAATAACCTTAAAAAATTTGGGTCAGTTGCTACTTTCTGACAGTTTTAGATATGCTCATTTATTCTATGCCATTTTTTTTTTTTTTTTTTTTTTTTGGAGACAGAGTCTTGCTCTGTCACCCAGGGTGGAGTGCAGTGGTGTGATCTCTACTCACTGCAACCTCTGCCTCCCAGGTTCGAGTGATTCTCCTGCCTCAGTCTCCCGAGTAGCTGGGACTACAGGTACCTGCCACCATGCCTGGCTAATTTTTGTATTTTTAATAGAGACAGGGCTTCACCACGTTAGCCAGGCTGGTCTTGAACTCCTGACCTCAGGTGATCCACCTGCCTTGGCCTCCCAAAGTGTTAGGATTACAGGTGTGAACCACTGGGGCTGGCCCTCTATGTCAATTTGAATAATGCCTTTTATTAATATTAGTAGAAAAGAGCTTTACAATTTTTCATTTGCTCAATTTTTAAATAGTCAAAAATCATGCCAACAAGAAAGAAAGCAGGCAGAGGAGCAGGACATATAGTTAGTGGGGTTCTGAGAAAAGGAGTTTCAGTTGACTGAGAACTTCCCATGAGAGAAGCAGGATCTAACAGAAACAGAGAGGCTTTAAAAAATTGTAGTTTCTAATTAAGTTGACTTCTTACCATACAGTGCTTAAAAAATTATTCAAAAATATCTTGTTACTAGGTTTCAGCTGGGACAAACAACAAATATTCCTGGTAGTACTGAACTCCCTTTCTTTCTGAGTGTGTAATTTCATTTTCGCTTAGAAGAGAAGGTCAAAGAAACAAACCGAAAGTTTCTATCATGCTCCAAATATAAACCAAAATTTCAAACCAAATGTTTTCAATTGTGATTCAAAATTAATAAGCCTTTTATGGCTTAACCATGGGTGCAAGAGGCATCCCCAAAGAGGGTGCAAAAGAGGCATCTCCAAAGAGGGTGCAAAAGTTGCAAGATCCAAAGTTTCTCCCAAAGATACCCTAAAAATATGAACACTCTAAGTGTTAACAAGGCAATGAAGACTGAGACAATTAATGTAGATTTCCCTGAGAATCACAGCTGGACAGAGGCACTTTTGCCTCTTGGACTCCTAGCCAGCTGGCTGTTGTCTGAAGCCAACCTGACAACTTGTGTTTCTCTGGCTGGCAGATACCAGAAAGAATATCCTCACTGGTCACAAAGCCAAGGTCTCAGTGATTTTTCTCCTTATGACAAATCACATAAAAGAAAAAGAAGTGGATCAATAACCAATGGGAACCTGGAACCATATTCAAAAGAGTCACAATTCTCTGTAATCCCAGCACTTTGGGAGGCTGAGGCAGGTGGATCACAAGGTCAGGAGATCGAGACCATCCTGGCTAACATGGTGAAACTCTGTCTCTACTAAAAATACAAAAAATTAGCTGGGCGTGGTGGCGGGTGCCTGTAGTTCCAGCTACTTGGGAGGCTGAGGCAGGAGAATGGTGTGAACCTGGGAGGTGGAGTTTGCAGTGAGCCGAGATGGTGCCACTGCACTCCAGCCTGGGCAACAGTGCAAGACTCCATCTCAAAAAAAAAAAAAAAAAAGAAAAAAAAAAAAGTCACAATTCAAATGACGAATTCTTACAAAGAGTTATCTTCTCTTGCCAATCTCCATTTAGCAGGGGAAAGAAACAATGAAGGGACAAGGGAAATTGTTTACCTTCCCTTCTTAACCAGGCACTACAGCTAGGGATCCGGGAAAGCTGACTTTGGTAAGAATTTTTACCATTTGCTGGCTTTTGTCAGATCTCTCAGAATCCCATCTGTAGACTATGAAGCCAGTGGGGTGCTACAGCCTATAGGGTTCTGGCTGGATCAGGTAATGAAGTCAACATAATATAGATTAACAGAACAAAAGTATAATACAAGTTTTACATGGCCAGGGAGCCCTCATAAGAAAGTGGAGACTCCAAAGAGGCAGAGTCAGTTACCAGTATCTGGACTGGACAAGGAAAAGTAAACTGTGAAAATGTGACCAAATCATGCAAGGAGGCTTTAAAGACAAGTTACTCTACAAGGTTTACAAGTATTCTTTCAGTTTCAACTTCATGTCTAAGAAGACATGTGTTCCTTCTAGTGTGGGAATTGTGTCTTTCACACGGGAATTTTATCTTCTGCTTTTAAGAAACAGCTTGAGGATGTCATGATCTTTTTGCACCTGTTGTTTGTCTTTTTCTTTTTTCCTTTTTTTGTCTTTTGATACAGTCTTGCCCTGTCATCCAGGCTGGAATGCAGTGGCATAATCTTGGCTCATTGCAACCTCCACCTCCCAGGCTCAAGCAATTCTCCTGCCTCAGCCTTCCGAGTAGGTGGGATTGCAGGTGTGCACCACCATGTCTGTCTAATTTTTGTATTTTTAGTAGAGACAGGGTTTCACTATTGGCCAGTCTGATCTCAAATTCCTGGCCTCAAGTGATTTGCCTGCTTAAGCCTCCCAAAGTGCTGGGATTTATAGGCATGATCCACTGTGCAGGGCCATGCACCTATTGTTTTTCAAGTGTCTTTAAATTAAATAGTTAATATGCCAGGAAAGCATATTTTAACAGTTTTATTTCTCCTTCCTGGAAGTTTTATAGAAATCTCATATGTTAAAAATCTGACTTTGGGAGGCCAAGGTGGGCAGATCATGAGGTCAGGAGATTGAGACTATCCTGGCTAACACAGTGAAACCCCGTCTCTACTAAAAATACAAAAAATTAGCCAGGTGTGGTGGTGGGCGCCTGTAGTTCCAGTTACTCGGGAGGCTGAGGTAGGAGAATGGCCTGAACCCAGGAGGCGGAGCTTGCAGTGAACCGAGATCGCACCACTTTACTCCAGCCTGGGCAACAGAATGAGACTCAATCTCAAAATAAAATAGAATAAAATAAAATAAAATCTGAATTGGTGGCTGTGGAAAGGTGAAACAGGCAAGTAGTTAAGGAATT
This sequence comes from Rhinopithecus bieti, assembly GCF_001698545.2. Taxonomy (NCBI): domain Eukaryota; kingdom Metazoa; phylum Chordata; class Mammalia; order Primates; family Cercopithecidae; genus Rhinopithecus; species Rhinopithecus bieti. The sequence goes on along the minus strand of NW_016810660.1, from coordinate 38,497 downwards.
TTGGGAAAAAAGGGAGTTCAGCTAGAAAAGGATAAAGACAAGGATAAAGAGAAGGAGGAATTATAGAAAGGGGAGGGGCAGAGTCCGGAGAAGGAAATTCAGCCAGCTTTCAGGCAATATTTTGCAGTGAGGGTTTTTTAAGTCCTAAATGTGCTCTCTGAATCCTTAAGATGCCAATTAAAAAATGCATGGCTCATTTGAACTGTTTGATACTGTAGCCATGGTCTTCTAATTTTAGTTCTAACACACATAAGCTTGGGGAGTTTGAATAATCCTCATAATGATCATGAGAGCTTTAAATTATCCTTGGTATAACATGTCCATTGGTTCAAAAGTGTGCATAAAGAAGAGTCATAATGTTTGAATGTTTAACCACCTGGAGCCCCTGAAAATCTGGCATGCCTTAGAATTTGAGGATGCATTTCATTTCTCATTAATTTCTCAAGAGCAAGAGAAAATCCTATAATCCCTGTCAAGGAACTTTAAGAGTTTGGGCCAAGTGTTTTATTTTGACATGGCATGGGATACTTTTTCTGCTTGGTCGACAGCCTTTGCCCTAGTTTTCCAACCTGTGACCAAATTTTCCCTGTTGCACATAGATTTTCTCAAGACTGGCACATGGCTTAGTGGTGACCTTGCCTGTCTGTGACCCAGTGTATCCTCACTTGAGAGACTTTGTTCCCTCATAGAATGGTGATTACCATCCTAATGTGTTTTAACTCATCAACCTGTGTCTGCCATTGGTATGTTTACTTTTGCTCTGCAAAGTTGTTCAGAAATAAACAAGGAAAAAAAAAAAAAAGAGCCAATTCACTTACAGACAATGCCTAAAAAACAAAACCAGAGTACTCAACAGAAACAGAAAGACAAACTGCCTTTGTACTAAAAAGGACTTGCCAGAAAAGACAAAAAGTCTTTTAGAGCCCCTGGAGGGATGCAAGGTCTTTTATTAAGGTGGTCTCATTCAAGCTAGATCTCAAATACAGTCAAAGAGCTCCTATCAAAAAGAGAGAGCTCAACCTGAGAGAAGACTCCCCAGGGCAGAAAAGGTGAGCTGCGAAAACAGAATCCTCAAAAGGGCTCACGTGGGTACTGTACACTAGTCCGAGCAATACCAATTTCTTCCAAAGGTGATCTTACTTCAGATTCCACTTCTGACACCAGATTATGTCAGCCTAAAATAACAACGGGAAGAGTGGATCTCAAAATAAATGAGTTTACTTGGGAATGAATGACAGGGGATTACAAACCAGGAAATGTGTGCTATGATGGATCACAGGCATATTCAGGGAGTTGAGGCAAGCTGAAACTTTTAAAGACAAAATGAAAAAGGTTATATAAGTTGTTCCAAAATGATTACCTTGGTTGTGGTGGTCTTTGTGCAAGATTGTGTCTTTTAGACCATTCTTGTAATAGTTTTTATCACAGACCTGTGCATGTGAGAGCCCCTCCCGAATCCATTTTGTTAGGGTGTGGCATAAGTGACTCCATCTTGATTCTGACAGCTTTCACATCCTACACACCAAGCAGTTCTCTAGCAGACACCAACTGGGTGTCTTATAATTTTTATTTTTTATTTTATTTTTATTTATTTTTTGAGATGAAGTCTCACTCTGTCGCCCAGGCTAGAGTGCAGTGGTGCAATCTTAGCTCACTACAAGCTCTGCCTCGTGGGTTCAGGCCATTCTCCCGCCTCAGCCTCCGGAGTAGCTGGGACAACAGGCGCTCACCACCACATCCTGCTAATTTTTTTGTATTTTTTAGTAGAGATGGAGTTTCAGTGTGTTAGCCAGGATGGTCTTGATCTTCTGACCTCGTGATCTGCTCACCTCAGCCTCCCAAAGTGCCGGGATTACAGGCGTGAGCCACCATGCCTGGCCTTATAATTTATTTCTGTTCTGACACTACATGGAGATAGCATCAGATCCCACAAGTTAAGGACTCAGTCCCACCAGACTTCTCCCCATTTCAGACACCAATCACAAGTAGTAGGCTCTGCCATCTATACTTCTGACTGACAGGGTATTAATCAAAGTTCACACCACTTCATTCTTGGGTTTGATTAATTTGCTAGTGTGTTTGGAATTGGTTCCTTCTGATGGGTTCTTGATCTCGCTGATTTCAAGAATGAAGCCATGGACCCTTGCGGCGAGTGTTACAGTTTTTAAAGATGGTGTGTCTGGGGTTTCTACCTTCAGATGTTCAGATGTGTCCAGAGTTTCTTCCTTCAGGTGGGTTTGTGGTCTCACTGACTTCAGGAGTGACGCCTCAGACCTTCACAGTGAGTGTTACAGCTGTTAAAGGTGGAGCTTCCAGAGTCGTTTGTTCCTTCTGGTGGGTTCTTGGTCTCACTGACTTCAGGAGTGAAGCCACAGACCCTCGTGGTGAGTGTTACAGCTCATAAAGGTAGTCCGAACCCAAAGAGTGAGCAACAGCAAGATTTATTGTGAAGAGTGAAAGAACAAAGCTTCCATAGTATGGAAGGAGACCCAAGCGGGTTGCTGCTGCTGGCTCCCATGGCCTGCTTTTATTCCCTTATTTGGACCCACCCACATCCTGCTGATTCATCCATTTTGCAGAGTGCTGATTGGTCCATTTTACAGAGTGCTGATTGGTCCATTTTTGCAGAGTGCTGATTGGTGCATTTACAAACCTTTAGCTAGACACAGAGCGCTGATTGGTGCATTTACCATCCTTTAGCTAGACAGAAAAGTTCTCCAAGTCCCCACCCGACCCAGAAGCCCAGCTGGCTTCGCCTCTCAATGCCCCCTCTAAACAGGACACCCCAACTGCTGTTGGGAATTGGGCAATGACTGTTCTAGCTAATTCCTGCTGGATAGGAGCGAAGAAGGGGTCCTGCAGTTGTAGTGTCCTCCAGAGGGGAACTCTCTAGGCCAGTGAAAGGGCCAGTGGGTCGGTGCAGGGGTCCTCGGTAGAAGTTGTTAGTTGAGCTCTTTTGGGGTTCCATTTGTAAGACCATCTGTAGCTTAATGGCCTCGATTCTAGAGGAAACATATTTGACAAGGAGGTTAAAAATACAGGGCCCAAAGGCAAGTAATAGAAGATGACTGCCACGGGACCTAGAAAGGGGAGAAGCCATGTTGCCCAACTCCAGAGGTTGGGATGAGTTTGAAAGGTGGTGTCTGATTTCAGAAGTCTTTTCCTGTAAATGCTGGGCAGCATCTTGTACTATCCCTGACTGGTTAGTGTAAAAACAACCCTCTTCCCCTAAGAAGGTGCAAAGTCCTCCTTTCTCAGCAGTGAGGAGGTCTAGATCTCAGTGGTTTTGGAGAGTCACTGCTGCCAAAGAGTCTATTTGGGATTGTAGAGTAAGGATAGATTTCGTTATTTCTTGTAAACTGTCTGAGAAATCCTTTGAGAGTGTGTGGTAGTAGGATAATGAAGTAGATCAACCGGCTATTCTGGTTCCTGTAGCAGTAGCCATTCCTAACCCTGTAAGTAGGGGTATTAGTTGTGTGGCTCTGCACTGATGGACTTGAACTTTGAGGGGTAGTGGTAGGGTCTGATTTCCTGGGGCAATGTTAATGTTGGGACTTAGAAAGACTAAGGTGCAGGTGCCTGTCCAGTTAGTGAGGAGGCAGATATAGGTCGACATTCCACATAAGAATATACCTTGGCTGGGTAGACAGAACTGGTTATGTATGTTAAAAAGGTGTATGAGTTTGTTGATTTCATTTTCCCATACTCCTAGAGTACTTGCCAAGGTAGCTCTGGTGAGTGGCTGGAAAGGAGTATTGGGAGCAAACTGAGTGGCTCCCTGTGTTCTGTTTTCCCATTGGAGAAAAAAGTTTTGTATCTACTAGGAGCCATTCAAGAGAGTGAAAGAGGGGATAAGAAGGCATTCACTCATGGTGGGGGCGCTGCTGCAGGGGGTCCAGGTGGTGAATGGTCATGCAGGGAGTATGTTTGCCATTACAAAACCTGGACTGTTTGTTAAGCAGGGAGGAGGTGATGATTTTGGGGGGCCCTGAGAAGCAGACAAGCCATCTAAATGGAGCTGTTTGGGTGACTTGGAAGTTACTATGCTCAGTTGGGGCTTGAAGTTGTAGGGTGTAATTACACTGATAGGGTAATAGGCGCCCCAGGGGCAGGCCTGATAACAGGTTGTGTTGGATGCATAAAGGGGCTTGGAAAGTTAAGATGGTATTTGTTGTTACGGGGCCGTGTATGGGCTTTTCATTGCTTGTGTAATAGGTGAGGTTGGAAATGTAAGAATGTAAGAGTTGGATTTCACGTCCTGTTAGCGTATTCTTGGTCCTATCAGAGATGGGGAAGTCAGCTAATGATTGGATATTTAGAAGTCGGAAAGGGTCTTTTCCTTCATAACGAGGGTGGATGGTAGCTTAAGTTGGTAAAGACCCAATTTTTTTGTGGGACTGGGAGTGGCAACATAAGCAGAGGTTGATAGAGGGATACAAAGCCAACAGTCATTTGCCAGGGAAGGATTGGACTGGTTTAACAGAGAGTGGGTTAAGTTGAGAGTCTTGTAGAGGTAAATAGGAGATAGCGGAAGGGGAGGGGTGATTGTATGAGGTGTCCAAGGAAGCAGGAGGGATAGATAGGCAAAGAGTAAATAGGAAGGTAAAGAGGGTGCTCTGGAAGATGAGATCATTTTATCCAGTCTGAGTTAAAGGTAGGAGTAAATTGCTGTTAGAAGGGAGGAAGATAGGAAGAAGGTTTATGTGATTAGGATTTTCATCCCAGCAGGAGCTACAGTATATAGTCCTATCGCAAAGAGTATGGTTAGTATGCTACTTAAGAATATGATGAAATAGTAAAAGGATTCCATTAAAGGGGCAAGGAGAGGTGTTAAAGATTATGTAGGTTTTCACTTATCTTTTTTAAGGAGGAAGGGGTTTTTCTTCAGGATCAGTGGGAGGAGCCTTTTTAGTCTGGGATGTTTCCTTCCAAAATGGGAGATTGAAGTCCTCCAATGGTTTGCAGGTGTATCGAGTCTGGTCAGGCTGATCTTGGGACTCCTGAGCTGACGGTCCCGCAGGTTCCTCAGGAGATGTCCAAAATTTAACTTGGTGTGGTGAATCCAAGATTCCACTCCTGCCAGCTTAACTGCAGTGGAGGAAGAGAGGATTACTGAGTATGGTCCTTCCCACAAAGAGTCCATAGATGGGGAGGTAGAGGGGAGATATTTGACCAACACTATATCTCCTGGTTGAAACAACCCTTCCCTTTTCTCTGTGACATCCTTCAGGTAGGTTTTTAAGGCTTTGTTGATATTTTGTGAAAGAAGTTATATCTTTGACCAATTTGGCCATTTGCTGATCAAGTAGGAGGTCATTTGTGAGAAAAGGCCATCCATACAGCATTTCATATGGACTGAGTCCCATTTTGTGGGGAGAATTTAGGATTCTCAGTAAGGCCATGGGCAAAAGAGTATGCCATGGAAGATGAGTTTCTTGTGTTAGTTTCCATAAGTGCCTTTTGAGTGTTTCATTTGCCTTCTTGACCTTCCCTGAGGATTGTGGCCTCCAGGTGCAGTGAAGGTGATATTGTATCCCTAACGCCCTGGAAATTCCCTGAGTTATCGTGGCTTTAAAAGCTGGATCACTGTCGCTCTGTAAGCTTTGGGGAAGATGAAATCTAGGAACTATTTCATGAATTAGGACTTTAATCACTTCCTGAGCCTTATCTGTCTTGCAGGGGAAAGCTTCTATCCAATTTATAAAGGTATCAACACAGACCAACAACTATTGAAATCCTTTTGACCTAGGCATATGGGTGAAGTCTAACTGCCAGTCCTCTCTGGGATAGTGACTTATTCTTTGTTCCCCTAAAAGGGCCTTATGATGGACCAAGGGATTATTCCTTTGGCACACCTCACAGGCTTTGACTACCTGTCGGATGTTCTGGAGGAGATTTGGTCCTATAAATAGGGATTTGGCCATTTGATGAGTGTTTTCAATAACCATATGAAAAGTTTGGTGGAAGTTTTAAAGCATTTTCCACTAGCTGGCTTCAGGTATAAGTACCTTTCCTTTTCCTGTTGTTAATCACCCCAAGGGGAGAAAACTATGCCCCCATGAACATCCCCACTCTGTTTCAGTCGGGGAATACTGGGGCTTAATCTCTAGGAGGGGGTTGTTCCATATCAAGGGTCCTTCCATAGGTATTTCTAATGGGATATTCTGCCTGGCAGCAATTTTTGGCCTCTGCATCCACCTGACAGTTTCCTTCTGCCTTCTCTCCTTCACCTTTCTGATGGCTTTGGCAGTGTAAGACTGCCACCTCCTTGGGTTTTTGCACTGCATGCAATAACTCCATAATTTCCTTGTAGTATTTAATGGGGGGTACCCCAGAGATTAGGAACTCCCTTTCTTTCCATATTGCAGCATGGGCATGTAGGATTAGATAAGCATACTTACTATCTGTATACACATTTATTCTTTTTCCCTTTCCCAGTTCTAAGGCTGGGGTAAGTGCTACTAGTTCTGCTAACTGGGCACTGGTGCCTGGGGGAAGAGGCTTACTTTCAAGTATGGTTACATCACTAACTATGGCATAACCTGCCCTTCATATGGCAGGGTTGAGGGCCACACACATACGTATTTGAAGCACCAGTCCCTCAAGGAGTAGTGCCTGGTATCTAAGTAGGTGGTTGTCTGATAGTCATAAACTTCCTTTGGCACCTAGTATGCCATTTACATCATGAGTAGTCCAGACAGTGAGATCCTTTCCTTGTATTATTTTGATAGCCTCTGACGCTAAGATGGCCACTGCTGCAACTACCCTTAAATAGTGAGGCCAGCCTTTTGCTACTACATCAACTTCCTTACTTAGGTATGCCACTGGTTGTGGGGTTGTCCCACAAGTCTGAGTAAGGACTCCAAGAGCTATTCCTGTTCTCTCTGTGATGTATAAAGAGAAGTTCTGTCCTGTGGGAAGGCTTAAAGCTGGAGCTTGTACTAGGGCCTGGTTTAAGGTTTTGAAGGCTGTTTCTGCCCCTGGTTCCCATTCTCCTAGATGAGTATTTGTCCTCTGGGTCTCCATTATTAGAGTATAGAGGGGCCTGGCTATCTCGCTGTATCTGGGGATCCATAGTCGGCAAATGCTGGTGATTCCAAGGAACCCCTGTAACTGTTTTAATGTCTTAGGGTGAGGCTAAGCCAGTATAGGCTGCATTCATTCCTTGCTGGGGGCCGTGGTCCCTCTAGCTAAGATTAGGCCTAGATATTTAATCTCCTGTAGGAAAAGTTGGGCCTTCAACCCAGACACCTTGTACCCTTGATTAGCTAGAAAGTTCAAGAGATCTACAGTAGCCTGCTGGCATAGGGCTTCCGACCTGGTAGCCAAAAGTAAATCATCCACATACTGAAGGACCAGAGTGCCTGGACTTGAGAAGTGGCCTATATCTTGGGCTAGTACCTGACCAAACAGGTGAGGGCTATCCCTAAGCCCTTGGGGCAAGACCGTCCATGTCAGTTGGGATGTGTGGTCTGTGGGATGCTCAAAGGCAAAGAGGAACTGGGAATCAGAGTGCAGGGGAATACAGAATAAGGCATCATTGAGGTCCAGAACAGTGAATCATTCTGCTTCCTCTGGTATTTGAGAGAGCAGGGTATAGGGGTTGGGTACAACTGGATGTAGAGGAATTACTGCCTCATTGATGAGTATAAGATGTTGCACTAGTCTCCAGTGACTGTTTGGTTTTCATACTCCTAGAATTGGGGTGTTGCAGGGACTGCTGCATTTCCTTACTAAGCCTTGAGCTTTTAAATGTTTAACAATATCCTGTAATCCTTTATGAGCATCCGGCCTTAAGGGATATTGCCTTTGATAAGAAAATGTGGTGGGATCTTTTAGCCTGATTTGGACTGGGCAGGCATTTTTTGTCCTTCCAAATTGTCCTTCCAATTCCCAGACTTCAGGGTTGATTCCCTCCTCAAGTAGAGAACAACAAATGGATAACTTGTTCCCCATATTCATGTAGGTAATAGCTCCAGCTTTGGCTAATATATCCCTCCCTAATAAGGGTATGGAACTTTCATGCATAACAAGAAAAGCATGTGAAAAGAGCAAAGTCTCCCAGTTACAACTGAGGAGGTGGGAGAAATACCTGGTTACATGCCTGATTCCTCGGATGGTAACGGACCTTGAGGACAGTAGTCCAGGACAGGAGAAACACTGAAAAGGCTGCACCAGTGTCCAGGAGGAAGTCAATTTCCTGGCCCTCAATGGTTAAACATGCTCAGGGCTCAGTGAGGGTGATGACATGAATTGGCACTTGCCTTGGGCACCCTCAGTCCTGTTGTTGGATCATCTGGTTGGGGGCTTCTGGCCCAGAGAATCTTTGTCCTCTGGGGCAGTGTGCCTTCCAGTGATTGCCTTGGCATAGTGGACATGGGGGAGGGAGCAGCTTGTTTCTGGCTGGACAATCTTTTTTAAGGTGTCCTTGCAATTCACACTGATAACAAGCCCTAGCAGATGATTGGCCTGCTCCATTTTCTGTCCTCTCTGAACCAAAGTTTGTTTGTCTGAGGGTCAGGACTAAGGCTGTGGCCTGTCTCTGATCTTGGTTTTCCTTTTGGGCCTTTTCCTCTTGGTTCCTATTATAGAACACCGAGGTTGCCAGATTTAAAAATGCCTCCAGATTTTGTTCAGGGCCCAGGGCTCACTTTTGGAGCTTTCTTCTGATATCTGTGGCTGATTGGGTAATAAACTTATCTTTTAGGATCAGTTGACGCTCAAGTGAGTTGGGTGACAGGGCAGTATATTTTCTTAAGGCCTCCTGTAGCCACTTGAGGAAGGCAGAAGGATTTTCTTCCTTTCCCTGAGTTATGGTGGACATCATTGAATAATTCATGGACTTTTCCTAATTCTCCTTAGTCCTTCTAGAACACAGGTCAACAGATGTTTGTGACTCCAGTCCCCATGATCTGAGTCGAGGTCCCAGTGGGGATCCATATGGGGATGGCTTGCTGACCGGTAGGGAATTTGTCCCTTTCTTCAGCTGTCATTCTATTATTTACTTGACTAAGATACCAGGTATCTCCAAACTCTTGGACTACAGCTAAAGGTGCATTCTTTTCATTAAAGTCCAGGGTTTGATCTAACAATAGCATGACATCTCTCCAAGTGAGATTGAAGGTTTTCCCTAGACACTGTAGGACCTCTATGTACCTATCAGGATCATCTGAAAACTTCCCCAGGTCTGCCTTTATCTGATATGAATCAGAGAGGGAGAAAGGGACATGTACCCTATTTGGGCCAAATTCCCCTCCCTCTACAACTTGAAAGGGAAATAACAGATAGCCTGGGGTTTTTGTGGTCCTTTGGAGAATTCTTTGCTTATTTCCTTCTGGGTGGGGGAGATTAGAGGAGACTTATCATTAATAGTAAGGGGAGCTATAGGGAGGCTAGGATATGGGGGTCAGTTGAGAGGTCCTCCTGTGGGATGTAAATTGCAAGCTTTACATAGTTGTGTATTCTCCTTCAATGAAAAGAAAACTTAGACATAAGGCATTTCACTCCATTTGCCTTCCCTCTTACAGAAAAGGTCAAGCTTCAGGATAGTATTGTAATTTATACTTCCCTCAGGTGGCCATTTTTCCCCACCAGAGAGAGAATATTGGGGCCAGGCCATAGTGCAGAAAAAAATGAGCTGCTTCTTTTTCAGGGTTTGCGCGTCAAATTGGTCCCAATGGCTTAGGATGCATTTCAAGGGTGAGCCTGTTGATGCCTGAGTGTTTCCCATCTGAAAGACAAAACTGGCCGTGGTTTTGGTTTGTTTGTTTCTTCTCCTGCCCAAGAACCTACAACAGTCCCTGAACCCTGCTGATTGGAATAGCTGTACTCATCAACACAGCAGCAGAAACACTAGTTTTCCTCCTAGACCACAAGGAGAACCAAGGAAGATCAGATTTACTGGCCATTACTGACACATTCTCGAAAACCTGCACCCTTGCCTGTCCTCCTAGACCACAAAGAGGACCGAGAAAAATTGGATTTAGTGGCCCTTACTGACGCATTCTCAAAAACCTGTTAGAGTCCTAAACATTATTTTATTAGTATTGGGACCTTACCTGTGTCCTATAAAGATGTTATGCCCCAAAAATGAAGTGGAGGCCGTACCCTGAGGGAGGGGAGGGATCTCCAGAGTTGGAAGAGTGATGCCTTTTGTCCTCACTTATATGAATAGGAAGGATACAGTTTCTGAGGCTCCCCATATCCTAGCTCCAGAAATAGCTTTTGTTAGGTCTGCTTGTCTGAGGAGGGATCCTAAAATTCCAGATAGTCTCCCCTACAATGGGGCGTTGGGCAAAAATTATGTCTTTCTGACTGGTGAGCCTGGGTGCCTAAAGAAGGTATCAGAGTCCTGGAGTTTATACTAGAAATCATTCTTATAGGAGAAACTAGAAAAGCACCAGAGACGGAGTGGTTTTTAGAAGCGAGACTAGCCTCAGAGATGAGAGGCGAGAGGAAGTTTGTCTGACAGGCATTAGGACCCAGAGGCAAGGGTCAGGATAGATAGGATAGATGGGTGAGTCTCACTTGGGTGACATGACTTTGAGAGCTCCGCTCATAGCCTCAGGGTCAACGAACTTGTTGTTGGGACCCTGGAGCTTAAGAGCTTTCCTCTCTGTAGACCCTTGGCTCAGCCCAGAAGTACAGGAAAAGTGGAAACTGGTTCCAGGTAAATCAATGCTCCCAACTCCGAAGAGTTGGGGGTTGTTAGAAAGCCTTTTCCCAGAAAGCCTGACACCCATGTCTTTAGTCCAGCGGCTGTGCTAGTCGCTTTTAACTGGTCAACAGGTGCCCGGTATTTAGCCCCCAAATTCTAAGGAAAAATAGGACAGAATAGCAAATGAAAGGGGTCTGATGGTATGCACCACTTGGTGATAGGCGATAGTCCCTTCGTGGTTGCCAACATGTGTCCGGAATTGGTTCCTTCCAGTGGGTCCTAGGTCTCACTGACTTCAAGAATGAAGCCACGGACTCTCGTGGTGAGTGTTACAGTTCTTAAAGATGGTGTGTCCGGAGTTTGTTCCTTTGGATATTCAGATGTGTCCAGACTTTCTTCCTTCTGGTGGGTTTGTGATCTCTCTTGACTTCAGGAGTGAAGTTGCAGACATTCGCAGTGAGTTTTACAGCTCTTAAAGATGGCATGTCTGGAGTTGTTTGTTCCTCCTGGTGGGCTCATTGTCTCGCTGACTTCAGGAGTGAAGTTGCAGACCTTTGCAGAGAGTGTTACAGCTCTTAAAGATAGTGCAGACCCAAAGAGTGAGCAGCAGCAAGATTTATTGTGAAAAGGAAAAGAACAAAACTTCCACAGTGTGAAAGGAGACCCAAGCGGGTTGCCACTGCTGGCTCTGGTGGCCACCTTTTATTCCTTTGTTTGGCCCCACCCATGTCCTGATGATTCATCCATTTTATAGAGCGCTGATAGGTACATTTTACAGAGTGCTGATTGGTGCATTTTTACAGAGTTCTGACTGGTGCACTTACAAACCTTTAGCTAGACACAGAGCTCTGATTGGTGTGTTTTTACAGAGTGCTGATTGGTGTGTTTACAATCCTTTGGCTAGACACAGAACGCTGATTGGTGTGTTTTTACAGAGTGCTGACTGGTGCATTTACAAGCCTTTAGCTAGACACAGAGTACTGATTGGTGTGTTTTTACAGAGTGCTGACTGGTGCATTTACAAACCTTCAGCTAGACACAGAGTGCTGATTGGTGCATTTACAATCCTTTAGCTAGACAGAAAAGTTCTCCAAGTCCCCACCCAACCCAGAAGCCCAGCTGGCTTCACCTCTCACTAGGACAGCTCACAGNCTGCTGCTGCTGCTGCTGCTGCTGCTGCTGCTGCTGCTGTTTGAGGCAGCATGGTTACAGATCCCAAACATCTACAAGATGCTTTTCTCTTCACCAAAACACCTGTCACCAGGAGAATGTAAATGCCCACACAGAAAACCCCAATCAAAATATTTTTATCACACACATATTTAACATTCAAGTGCAGAACTTTTACGGCTGAGAATTTCCAACACAACAGTTATGGCTTCACATACCTGAGTGTTCTTTTAAAAAAATATATTCACATTTAAAAGGTCAAGTTGTAAAGCCATTTGATTAAAATAGTAATAAAAAAGTAAACATTAACTCACAATTTCTCCTTTGGTCTTTACTATTCCAACTGGTATCACCTCCATAATAAGTTGCACCTTAAGACATTTTAGGATTATCTTGATTAAAATCTTTAAGTTCTTAATTTTAAGTAGGAAAAAGCTAATCTCTGAAAGCCAACTTTAATACTTTTAGCATGATCTAGATCTTAACAGTTGCATGTTATCCTCTGCTACTCCTAAAACATTAACACATTGAAACATGATCACTCAGAGTAAATGAAGTTCCCTTTTTATATTAATCTTGGAGCCACTGATAAAATGCAAATGATTAACGTCAGAAAGAAAGAATTACTCATCACTAGACCAAATTTCCAAAAGCTTCATTAGTTACAGAAAGCATTCACAAAGGTATCAGAACTATCTGCTAGAGGCTTTGCAAATTGAATTAACAACAAAAACAAAATAAAACAAAAAACCCCAAAACAAAAAGCTGAAAATCTGTAGGGCTAATCATTATTTCAAACTCAGGCTTCCTCTTGGATATATAACTATCTTTGATGGTACTGCTATAAAAACTAGGATCTCCTCTTCAAATCTGATATGCACAGAATCTGTTCTAACCCAAGCTAAATAAAGACGTTGGTGCCAATCAGCTCCTACTATCTATACTATGGTAACCTGCTATTTTATTCATTTTTGCTTTTGCATTTCAAAAATGAGCTCACTAAATCAGTACCTGATTGTCTCCTGACAACTGGGAACGCTAACCTACCTGGCACACCTAGGAAAAACTGGCTCAAAGGTATGCTATATTGCTTTTATTGCTAAAAATATACACGAACAAATTAAAAAATCTTAAGTACCCAAGCATTTGGTCTTCCGTTTGCTTGTCTGGACTATCTGCAATATCCATTTCAATTTTTGCTATTTCTAGCCATGAAGCCATCACAGGAGGTTGGCCTCAGGGCCCTGAGAGGAAATCTGGCTTCCACCTCTGGGACACACGTTTCAGTGCTTATGTCTGACTGACCCTGCCAATCACTCCTCCCAGAAGCCACAAGCCTGGCTTACAATAACAGAGTATATCAAAGAGGACAGGAAAGAAAACAAGACAGTGGCAGGGTCAGCAGAGGATAAGAATACGGTGAAGACACCCCGTGGAAACTGGGAAATGGAGAGCCATACACCAATGGTAGCAACTGTGTCGCTCAGAAAAAGCAAGGCCATAAAGACTTAAGACCTGCCAAAGCCAGCTCTGCACTATCATAAATCACTGTAAGAAATAGCTATGAGGGCAGATTATCTCATTATGACCGAATTGGTCAAGCAGAAATACTCTTGTGCCTGGGTGTGGTGGCTCACACCTGTAATCCCAGCACTTTGGGAGGCCGAGGCGGGTGGATCATGAGGTCAAGAGTTTGAGACCAGCCTGGCCAACATGGTGAAACCCCGTCTCTACCAAAAATACAAAAATTAGCCAGGCGTGGTGGCAGGCACCTGTAATCCCAGTTACTCAGGAGGCTGAGGCAGGAGACTCGCTTGAAACTGGAAGGCGGAGGTTGCAGTGAGCCGAGATCACGACACTGCACTCCAGCCTGAGCAACAAGAGCAAAACTCCGTCTCAAAACAAAACAAAAGCCAGGTGTGGTGGCGGGCGCCTGTAATCCCAGGTACTCAGGAGGCTGAGGCAGGAGAATCGCTTGAACCCAGGAGGTGCAGTTTGCAGTGAGCCAAGACTGTGCCACTGTGCTCCAGCCTGGGCAACAAGAGTGAAACTCTTTCTCCCCCGCCCCCAAAAAAACCTCTTGTTCACGCAAAGTTATAACCCATATGTTTAAACCAACTCAGGATGGTGATCACGGTAACTATTATCTTCTCAAATATAAAAATCATCCCTGTAAAGCAATTCTCTTTACCATAATCATCCAATTCAGGAATATGGGTGATCCATTAGAGTCAAGCTTCCTGCCTCCATATAAAAATATGGCTAATCTATTTTGCATTATCATCATAAAGTCAGCCAATTTAAAAGGAATAGAGAGTAATACAGAAAAGCAGTTAAGAGTTGGGGGTCTGTGGTCAGTCTGGATTTCAGTCGCGACTCTGCTGCTTATGGACTGAGCAGTCTTGGGAAAGTTACTTCATTTCTCTAAGTCTCTATTTTCTTCCAGAATTATTTTGAGTATTCATCTTCCCGGGTATTGTGTCCGGAGGTGGTTCCTGCCAGTGGGTTCTGGGTCTCGCTGACTTCAAGAATGAAGCTGCGGACCTTCGAGGTGAGTGTTACAGCTCTTATAGGTGGCAAGGACCCAAAGAGTGAGCAGCCACAAGATTTACTGTGAAGAGCAAATGAACGCAGCTTCCACATTGTGGAAAGGGACATGAGAGGGTTGCTGCTGCTGGCTGGGGTGGTCAGCTTTTATTTCCTTATTTGTCCCCCTGCATGTTCTGTTTCTGTCCTATCAGAATGCCCTTTTTTCAATCCTCCTTGTGATTGGCTACTTTTGGGATCCTGATTGGTGCATTTTACAGATCACTGAGTGGTGCGTTTTACAGAGCGCTGATTGGTGTGTTTTACAGAGTGCTGACTGGTGCATTTACAAACCTTCAGCTAGACACAGAGTGCTGATTGGTGCATTTACAATCCTTTAGCTAGACAGAAAAGTTCTCCAAGTCCCCACCCAACCCAGAAGCCCAGCTGGCTTCACCTCTCACTAGGACAGCTCACAGAACTCAAAGAAACACTTACTTATGTGTACTCGTTTATTATAAAGAATATTACAAATGATACAAGTGAATAAATGGAAGAGGAAATAGGGCAAGGTACACAGAGAAGGGGCATAGAGCTTCCATGTCCTTTCTGGGCACATCACCCTCCTAGCACCTCCACATGTTCAGCAACCCAGTAGCTCATCAAATCTTGTTGTTTAAGAGTTTTTAAATAGAGCTTAATAGAGCTTAATGTTCATCCCCTATCCCTTTTCCCAGAGGTCAGTGGGTAAAGCTGAAAGTTCCAATCCTCTAACCCAATCCTCTAGTCTTTCTGGTAACCAGCCCCATACCATGGCTATCTAGGAGCCCCACTCCAAGACACTTTCTTAGCATAAACTCAGATCAAAATTGGCTCCTTATGAATAACAAAAGACACTCCTATCACCCTGGAAATTCCAAGGGGGTTAGGAGCTCTGTGATAGCAATGGGAAAAATGCTAAATATGTTTCATACTGCATTACACACTCTAATTTTGTTTAAAATACTCCTGTACCATATTTCTACACACAACAGTGCAGGATTTCTTTGAATGAAGGACTAGAGATAGAAAACTAAATGAGATTATTCTATATTTTCCAGAAAAGACTATCTTGGTGGGAGAAAACTCCAAAGAAGGTGGGATGGAAGTCAACTTAAGATAACAAAATTTGACATTTGTTTTTTTTACTAGCAAGTATTTTCTATTCCATTTTAATAAAACAGTCAGGGCAAAAATTTGTGTTAATATATGTTCGAAGTAGAATTTCAGTCCTTAGTCTTTCTATAACTTTTTGTCTTGCTTTTTTCTTCGGAAATATTTTGATCTATATTTAGTCATGGACTAGTTTTATTTCAATTGTGTTTCATCTTTAGCTGTTACATAATATACCCTGTTATAATTCATGCAAGATAATTATCCATTTTAGAGTCTATAAAAAGCATAATTTACTCAGCAAAAGAAAAACGAGTTCATGAAATAAAATCTAGGAAATCCAAACCAATTCTAATCAATTGGTATGCAATACAAATTTTGTTGAAATTACTTTTATCATATATCAAAATAATATGAACACAACTATATCTTTAATAATCAGAGATTAAAGCTTATCCTTAATCTTTCTTTCCTTGACTTCATTATAATGAGATTAAACAAAAGCTTCTTCAAACTTTAATCTTCCCAATTTAAGCCACTTCTGGTTAAGCAAATGTCACACTTTTCTCTTTTCATTTACAAGGTTGCTTCCCTTACCCCACCCAGACTCTTTGCAGTTGCACACTGAAATAGAAGCAGAAATGTTTGGTTCTTGTAAGTCTGTGTACTGTTCGATGATTATCTCTTTCCTACTTTTAATTAATTGCCTTCTTCCTAAACTTTTTCTTCTTCTTCTTCTTCTTCTTCTTTTTTTTTTTTTATACTTTAAGTACTGGGATACATGTGCAGAACGTGCAGGTTTGTTACATAGGTATACACATGCCATGGTGGTTTGCTGCACCCATCAACCCATCATCTACATTAGGTATTTTCCTAATCCTACCCTCCCCTAGCCTCCCCACCCCCTGAGACTCCCCGGTGTGTGATATCCCCCTCCCTGTGTCCATATGTTCTCATTGTTAACTTCCACTTGTGAGTGAGAACATGCAGTGTTTGGTTTTCTGTTCTTGTGTTAGTTTGTTGAGAACGATGGTTCCCAGCTTCATCCATGTCCCTGCAAAGGACATGAACTCATCCTTTTTTATGACTGCATAGTATTCCATGGTGTGTATGTGCCACATTTTCTTTATCCAGTCTATCATTGATGGGCATTTGGGTTGGTTCCAAGTCTTTGCTATTGTAAACAGTGCTGCAAGAAACATACATGTCTTTATAGTAGAATGTTTTTATAGTAGAATGATTTATAATCTTTGGGTATATACCCAGTAATGGGATTGTTGGGTCAAATTCTGATACTCAGGCATCAACAGGCCCACCCTTGAAATGCATCCTAAGCCATTAGGACCAATTTGACCTGCAGACCCTGAAAAAGAGGCAGCTTATTTTTTTCTGCACTGTGGCCTGGCCCCAATATTTCTGGTTCTAGATCTTTGAGGAATCACCACACTGTTTTCCACAATGGTTAAGAACTAATTTACATTCCTAACAACAGTGTAAAAGTGTTCCTATTTCTCCACATCCTCTCCAGCATCTGCTGTTTCCTGACTTTTAATGATCGCCATTCTAACTGGTGTGAGATGGTATCTCATTGTGGTTTTGATTTGCATTTCTCTAATGACCAGTGATGATGAGTTTTTTTTTCCTATGTTTGTTGGCCGCACAGTCGCTCAGATCACAGTCCAATCAAATTAGAATCCAGGATTAAGAAACTCACTCAAAATTGCACAACTACATGGAAACTGAACAACCTGCTCCTGAATGACTACTGGGTAAATAACGAAATTAAGGCAGAAATAAATAAGTTCCTTGAAACCAATGAGAACAAAGACACAGTGTACCAGAATTTCTGGTACACAGCTAAAAAAGTGTTTAGAGGGAAATTTATAGCACTAATTGCCCACAGGGGAAAGCAGGAATGATCTAAAATCAACACCCTAACATCACAATTGAAAGAACTAGAGAAGCAAGTGGAAACAAATTCAAAAGCTAACAGAAAACAAGAAATAACTAAGATCAGAGCAGAACTGAAGGAGATAGAGACATGAAAAACCCTTCAAAACATTAATGAATCCAGGAGGTGGTTTTTTGAAAAGATTAACAAAATAGATAGACTGCTAGTCAGACTGATGAAGAAAAGAGAGAAGAATCAAATAGACACAATACAAAATTATAAAGTGGAGATCACCACGGATCCCAAAGAAATACAAACTACTATCAGGGAATACTATAAACTCCTCTATGCAAATAAACTAGAAAATCTAAAAGAGATGGATAAATTCCTGGACACATACACCCTCCCAGGACTAAACCAGGAAGAAGTCAAATCCCTGAATAGACCAATAACAAGTTCTGAAATTGAGGTAGTAATTAATAGCCTACAAGTCAAAAAAAGCCCAGGACCAGATGGATTCATAGCCGAATTCTACCAGAGGTACAAAGAGGAGCTGGTACCATTCCTTCTGAAAGTATTCCTAACAATAGAAAAGAGGGACTCTTCCCTAACTCATTTTAGGAGTCCAGCATCATCCCGATACCCAAACCTGGCGACACAACAACAACAACAAAAAAAATTCAGAGCCAATATCCCTAAAGGAGACCACTTTGGAGCGAAAATCCACAAGTAAATATACTGGCAAAACACAAGAATCAGCAGGCACATCAAAAAGCTTACCACCATCATGCAAGTCAGCTTCATCCCCTGGGATGGCAAGGCTGGTTCACCTATGCAAATCGATAACATAATCCATCACACAAAGAGAAATCAATGACAAAAACCACATTGATGAATCTACAGTAGATTGCAGACCAAGGACCTTTGATTAAAATCCAACACGCCTTCATGTAGAAAACTCAGTAAAGGCTAGGTATTGGATCGGAACATATCTCAAAATAACAACAGCTATTTTATGACAAACCCACAGCCACATATTCATATTGATAGGTCAAAACGCTGGAAGCATTCCCTTGAAAACAGCACCAGACAAGGATGCCCTCCTCCCACTCCTATTCAAACATAGTATTTTGCAAGTTCTCGGACCAGGTCAAATCAGGCAAGAGAAAAAAGAAATCAAGATATTCAATATAGGAGAGAGAACGTCAAATTGTCTCCTGTTGCGCATCGACATGATTGTATTCTCTTGAGAAAACCCCCATTCAGTCCAACATTCTTAACTGATTAAGCACTTCAAAGCAAAGTCTCAGATACGAAAAATCAACCTGTGTAAAATCATCAAGGCATTCCCTATACACACCAATAATGAGGACAGAACAGAGAGTCAAATCACTGAGTGACTCCATCACAAATATTCTACAAAGACGAATAAACCCACTAGGGACCACTCTTTAGCGCGCGATGTGAACGGCCCTTCCACCGCACGAACTACAACCACTGCTCACTCGAAATAAGAGAGCTAAGAAATGGAAAAACATTCTCCTGCTCATGGATACCGGACGAAATCAATATCCCATCGAAACTGCCATACTGGCCAAGTGATTATAGATTCACGTATCCCATCCACGCTACATTGACTTTCTTTCCAGAATTAGAAAACCCTACTCTTAAACTTTCCAATATGGGAACCAAAAAAGAGTCTGTATACGCTCCAATACAATGCTTAAGTCAACGAAAGGAGGCGTCACCTCACTGACGTCAAACTATACCTGACACGGCTACAGTAACCAAAACAGCATCGGTACTGGTACCAAAAGACAGATATATTAGCCCGACAATCAGAACATGACACGAGGCCTCGTGAAAATAATGCCACCAACTACATACCATAGCTGATCTTTTGGCAAAACTGACAAAAACAAGCAACTGGGACAAGGATTCCTTATTTAATAAATGATGTTGGGAAAACCTGGCTAGCCATATGCATGAAAACTCTGAAACCTGGACCCGCTGTTCGCTTACACCTTATACAAAAGTAACTCGAAGCGGATTACAAAGACCATAAATGTAAGACCAGAAGCCTCGGTAGAGAAACTATAAAGAACCCATAAACAAGAAAATCTCTAGGCAATACCATTCAGGACATAGGCATGGGCAAAGACTGCATGACCAACAGCAAAAGCAATGGCAACAAAAGCCAAAACTGACAAATGGATCTAATTAAACTAAAGAGCTTCTGCACAGCAAAAGAAACTATCAACAGAGTAAACAGGTAATCTACAGAATGGGGGAAAATTTTTGCAATCTATCCATCTGACAAAGGGCTAATATCCAGAATCTACAAAGAACCTAAACAAATTTACAAGAAGAAAACAACCCTACCAAAAATTGGGTTTTTTGGTCAGAGTATTCCAATCTGGCCAAATAAGAACTTTGTTTTCCATACTGGGTTTCTATACCTGGTTTTCCTGAAATGAAGAAAAACTGACCATTTCCAACAGTGCTTAACCTTCTGTTATACACTCACTATTCCTTTTATTGAATGACTTCTAAGCTGAGGTCACAAGAGGATTACCCTTGGCAAAAATATTCTTTAGAATTGGGTTATTTAAGACTTGGATGCAGAGTAAGAAGAAAATCTTGCTTTAGAGAAGTGTATTCTGTTTGTTCACTCTGAAAATTGACCTGCCAAATGAAGAACCAAAGGGAATAAGCAGATCATATCTGCTATTCATCATATACCATATTTATTTCTCAAGTAGATAACACACAGTTGGAAGAAATTATGTGAATATATAGAGACACATATGAATATTTTTACGCCAATAACTTTCCTTTAAATAATTCTCCAGAAATATTCCAATACATGTGACAGAACTGTTTGGAAATCCCAAGTGTTTAGACTGATTGTGAGCATGTCTTTCTGGTGGAAAGGCTGCTGTACTAGCCCTGAACATCAGAAAGAAGGATTTTCTGCAGGAGTTTATTTTATTTTTTCTTCTTTCTTTTCTTATAAAAAATAAAATTGGATATATGTGCAGAACGTGCAGCTTTGTCACATAGGTATACACGTGCCATAGTCATTTTCTGAACTTATTGACCCATCCTCTAAGTTCCCTCCTCTCATCCCCCATCCCCCAACAGGCCCTGGCATATGTTGTTCCCCTCTCTGTGTCCACACGTCCTCAATGTTCAACTCCTACTTATGAGTGAGAACATTCTTCAGAAGTTTAATATTCTGGTTTGAGTACTGGTCATTGAAATTTGACAAAAGATTATAAAACTAGATATTAGAAGTTACTTAAAATGATTCTCACTGTGTCTTAATTCTAGTCTTATCTCCATGGATTCTTCTGTAGTTACCAAATGTACCCAGTATTCTTGAGAACTGGTATAATAGACATAAAACAAGAATTGAAAAGACCAATTAAAAAGAACAAAAAGAATCCAATTCTATCACTAACATGCTGTGTAATCTCAAGTAAGTCCTTAATCTTTTGGTATTTCATCAGTAAAATAAGGATAATTATATTTAATTTAAAAAATTATTAGGATCATTTATAAAATTATAGGACATATTATTATACTTAGGACAGTGTTTGGTACCTAATAGACATTTAGTAAATACTTGGGGAAAAATTGGCTTACTTCATTTATTCAACAAATATCTATTGAGAGTTTACCTTGAGCTAGGGTCTTATCTAGTTACTTGGGACAAGTCAGAAAATAAAACAAAAAAATCCCAGCTCTGCTGGGGTTTACATTTGTTTGTGTGTGTGTGTGTGTATGTGTGTGTGTGTGAGATATATACAATAAACAAACAGATAAGTAGATTATTAATGGTGGCTTATGCTAATTAAAAAAAAAAAAAACTGAAGAAATCTCAAAGGAGTAGAGAATGACAAAAGAATCCTCCCTGATAAGGTGAGATTTTAGTACAGATCAGAATGAAATGAGCCATATGTGTATCTTGAGCATGCTTCGTTGAGAAAAGGAAAGATCAGGGGATCTGGAATCAAAAGATCAAGGAAGGCATGATAGCACATAAAATCAGGGAGGAGGATATGAGTGGGTGTAGTTGCTGCAGGTTATGCAGGGACCTACAGGTTTTTCTAAAGATTTTGGTTTTTACTTTGAGTGGGAATTTTAAGCAAGAGTGATGCGATTTGATTTACATAAAAGAAAACTACTCTTGCTGCTAAAGAATAGACTATACAGGGCAGGAATTAAAACTGAGAAGGCCGACTAGTAGATTGTTGTAATGGCGAAGGTAAGATATAACTGTGGCTTGGATCAGGTTGGAAGCAGTGTAAGTGGTGGCTACTAATCAGATTTAGATGTATTGTCTAAGAAAAAGAGTCAAGGATTTAGTTATGAGTAATTATAAGGATGGTGATTATGCCAGTTTGTTCAAAGGTATGGGATAAACAAATTTTGGAAGAAAAAGAAAAAATTATTTTAATATATATTATGTGCCTTAGTTAATTTTCTTAAGAGGAGTGTTTAGGACTGAAGATATAAGATTGGGTATTGTCAGCATATATTAGTAGATAGATTTATTACTCCAAGGAATGATTATCAACAGATCAAAGTCAGAATTCTGGGGTATTTAACCTCTCAGGATCTGAAAGAGATGAGAACAACTCAACAAAGGAAGCTGAGACAGGGTGGCTGTGAGATAGGCTGAGAACCAAGAAATAGTCATGTTCTGAATGCAAGGCAAGGACAGAGTGATTAACTGTATTAAACAGTGCTGACAGGTCAAATCAGATGAAGACTGATCATTGACCAGTGAATTGGGTAATATGGAGATCAACTGGACAATATTGTGAAAAACAATCATCTCAGGGCATTGGGAATTTATCAAAAGTAGGCATACACACACACACACACACACACAAGCATGAATCATTTTACATTTACCCATGTACTTAGGATTTCTGGTGGTAAACTACAGTCAAGTTCCTGTCTAATAACATTTTCTTGCTGTCTGAAGGACTTACTTTTATATATTTTACATGGCAGGTCTATTTGCAATGGATTCTCTCATTTTCTGTTTATCTTCGGATTCCTTTATTTCATCTTTTTTGTTTTTTGAAAAATAGTTGTACTGGATATGGAATTACTTATTGACATTCTTTCTGCACATTGAATATGTCATTTCACTGCCTTTTGGTCCCACTGTTTCTGATGAGAAGTCAACCGTTAATCATATTGTATTTACCTTATATGTAATTACTTACTGTCAGAATTTTCTTTGGACTTTTAAGCTTCCTTGGGTGTGACTAGGAGTGATTCTATTTGTGTTTATGCATATCTTGCTTGTGGTTTGTTGAGCTCCTTAGATATTTCTGTTAATGTTTTTCATGAACTTTGGGTACTTTCAGTTCTTAATTCATTAAGTATTTTTCTGCTCCTTACTATCCCTCCTCTCCTCCTGGGACACCCAATTACATGTATATTGATGAATTTGATGTTATCCATAGGTCTCCGAGTCTCTGTTCATTATTATTCTTTTTCCTTCCCATTCTTCAAATTAGATATTTTCTAGTGCCTCATCTTTATTTCAGTGTATTCTGATATCTCAAATCTGTTGTTAAGCTCAACTAGTGAATTTTCAATGTGGTTTTGAACTATTTAGCTTAGAATACCTATTTGGTTATCTTTTATAATTTTTAGCTCTTCATTAAGAATTGCTGTTTGTTGGGTTATTATCATTCTGTTTCATTCTTTAAACATTTTAATAACAGTTGCTTTGAAGACTCTGTTTGCCAAATCAAACATCTGGGGCCAATTCAAAGTAATTTTCTATTGGCTGCTGGTTTTCCCTGAGTATGGTCATATTTCCATTTCTTTGCATGCCTCAGAATTTGGCTAAAAACTGGATATTTTATTTAGTATATTGAAGCAACTCTGGATTCTGTTTTATTAGCAAACCAAATTCAGCAACATTAAAAAAAAGATTATTGCTGTGGTTTTGACTTTCCCCTTGAAAACTCATGTTGAAATTGAATTGCCACTGTAATGGTATTAAGAGTGGGACTGTTATGAGGTGATTAGTCCGTGAATGCTCTGCCCCCATGCATGGATTGCCATTATCATGGAAATAGGTTAGTTATTGTGAGAGTGGGTTGTTATAGAAATGAGTTCAACCCTCTCTTGCTCTTACCCTCACTTGTCCTTCTGCCTTCTCCTATGGGATGAATAGCACAAAGGTCTTAGGCACATGCTGGAACCTTGATATTGGGCTTCCCACCTCCAATAAAGGAATCCGAAGATAAACAAAAAATGAGAGAATCCATTGCAAATAGACCTGCCATGTAAAATATATATGTGATATTCTGTTATAGCAACACAAAGCAGTCTAAGATGATTATATACCACAACAAAGTGGAGTTTGTTCTGAGAATGGAAATTTGGCTTTACATTCAAAAAGTCAATTAAGAAAAATAATTTAAAACAAAACAAACATCAACTAAATATAAATTAAAATTAAAATTAAACATAAATTAATCATTAAAAACCAATGATATTTCAATTGATCCAGGAAAAGCTGTATAAAACTGAACATCTATTTATGATAAAAAATCTCAGTGAACTAGAAACAGAAGAGAGATGCCTGAGAAAGCAGCTACAAAAAGCCTACAGCTAAGATGGTAGGAAATAGTGCAGAATAAATGCTTTCTCCTAAGACTGGGGAACAAGAAAAGGACATCAGCTTTGACTACATTTATTAACATCGTATTGGAGGTTTTAGCCAGTACAACAAGACAAAAAGGAATTTCTAGGTTGAAAAGGAATCAGTAACTCATTCTTCACATACCACATCATCTCGTGTGTAGAAAATCCAAAGGAATATATAACAACAACAACAAAACCCTATTAGATTTAAAAAACAAGTTTACCTAGGATGTAGAATACAAGATCAGCAGGCAAAATTGACTGCATTCATAGTACTAGCAAAAAATAATCTGAAAACTAAAATTAAGAAGACAATTTTATTCACCATAGCGTTTTAAAAAGTGAAATACTTAGAAATAAATTTACACAAAGCAATATAAAACTTGTACACTGAAAACAATGAAACATTGCTGATAAAAATTGAAGAATACCTGTATAAATGAAGAAATTGTCCATGTGATAGGTTAAAAGACTTAATATTTATAAGATGAGAATTCTTTGCAAATTGACCTAAAGAGTCAATGCAATCTCTCTCAAAATCTTAGCATGCCTTTGTAGAATTTGAAATCTAATCCCCAAACACATTTGGAAATGTAAATGATCCAGAATACCCAAAAATTTTGAATAAAAGAACAAAGTTGAAGTTATCATGTGACCTAATTTCAAAACCTACTATAAAGCGGAGGAAAAAGAGTACGCAGGCATAAATGTAAGGGCAGACATAAAGATCAGTGAACCAGAATAGAGAACACAGAAACAAAGTCACATATTTATAATCAATTGAGTTTGAACAAAATTGCCATGGTAATTTTTTTTTTTTTTTTTTTTTTTTTTG
>NW_016810660.1:7317-12646 GCF_001698545.2 Rhinopithecus bieti | reverse complement strand
CAGACATTTTCTCTTTTTTTTCCTATCTTTTTCTGCCATGTTTGTAAAATATTAGATATGTTTTTTGCAAGTATTTCTCCAAGTTTTGTCTTATGTTCCTTAACTGTATCTTTACAAAGAACTAAAGTTTTAATTTTAAAATTTGATTAAGCTGAAATTTATATAATATAAAATTATGCATTTTAAAGTAAGCAATTCAGTGATATTTACTGCATTCATAATCCTGTGCAACCACCACCACTATCTAGTTCAAAATAATTTTCATCATCCCCAAAGAAAACGTTATGCTCATTAAGCAGTGACTCCCCAGATTTCTTTCTCCTCGCAGTTCCTGGCTACTATGAATCAGCTTTCTGTCTCTATGGATTTGCCTATTTTGAATATTTCATAGAAATGTAATGCTATAATATGTGACCTTTTGTGTCTGAATTTTTTTACATAATGTTTTCAAGATTCATCTACATTACAGCATATGGCAGCACATCATTCACTTCATGGTTGAATAATATTCTATTGTATGGATATATCACAGTGTTTTTATCCATTACCTGTTGATATATAGTTGAGTTGTTTCTCTCTTTTGGCCATTGTAAATAATGCTACTATGAACATGGATGTACACACATCTGTTTGAGTCTCTGCTTTCAATTTTTTGGGGTATATACTTAGCACTGGAATTTCTGGGTCATGTAGTAATTCTGCATTTAATTTTTAAAAGAACTTTCAAACTGTTTTCTGAAACAGCTGTACCATTTTACAATTCCAGCATCAGCAATTTACAAGGGTTTCTATTTCTTTTCATCCTCACTAACTCTTATTTTCCACTTAAAAAAAATTATAGTCATCCTAGTTGGTGTGAAGTGGTATCAATTGGTTTTAATTTGCATTTTACTAATGATTAATGTTGTTGAGCATCTTTACATGGACTTATTGGCCATTTGTATATCTTCTTTGGGTAAATGCCTTCAAGTCCTTTACTCGTTTTTAATTTAGGTTGTCTTTTTATCTTGCTGAGTTGTAGGAGTTCTTTATATACTCAGGATATTAGGTCCTTATTAGATAACTGATTTGCGAACATTTCCACTCATTCTGTAGTTTTTCTTCTTACTTGCTTGCTAATGTCTTTCATGAAAACTTTTAATTTTAATAAAGTTTAATTTATTTATTTACTTTTTTGCTGCTAATGCTTTTGATGTCATATCTAAGAATTTACTGCCAAATCCAAAGCTATGAAGATTTACTCCTCTATTTCCTTTATGGTTTTAGCTCTTACATTTAGGTCATTGATCCATTTTGAGTTAAGTTTGCATATGGTATGAGTTAGGGGTCCAGCTTCATTATTTTGTGTGTGAATATGCAGTGGACTCAGCGCCATTTGTTGAAGAGACTCTTCTTTCTCCAGTAGGTGGTCTGGGCATTTTTGTAAAAAAACCAGTTGACCATAGATATATGGATTTATTCATGGACTTTCGATTCTATTTCCTTAGGCCCAAATCCCACTGTTTTTATTACTGTAGCTTAGAGATATGTTTTGAAATCAGGAAGTGTGAGTTTTCTAACTTTGTTCTTTTTTTCAGTATTGCTTTGGCTATTTGGAACTGTCTGAAATTCCATAGGCATTTGAAGATCAGATTTTCTGTCTCTTCAAAAAAGGCTGTTGGAATTTTGATAAAAATTGCATTAATTCTGTAGATCACTTTGGAAAGCATTGCCATTTTAACAATAATTACTATTCCAACCCCTGGATTGAGATGTTTTCCATTTATTAAGATCACCTTTTATTTCTCTCACAACATTTTTGCTGTTTTCAATGTATAAGTCTCTCACATCCTTATTTTTATTTTTTAGATATTCTATTCTTTTGGATGTGATTGTAAATGTAATTGTTTTCTCAGTTTCCTTATGGATTTTTCATTGCTGCTGCATATAAACACAATTAATTTTTGAGTATTGTTCATGCACACTGCGGCTTTGCTGAAGTTCTTAGCTCTAGTTTTTATTGTGGATTCTTTAGTATTTTCTATACATAGAAATGTCATCTGCAAATAGAGATAGTTTTAGTTCTTCTTTTCCAATTTGTATGTCTTTTATTTATTTTCCCTGCCTATTTACTCTGGCTAGAACTTACAGTATAATGCGGTATAGCTGGGGTAAAAGCAAGCATCCTTATCTTTCGGGGAAAAACTGTCAGTCTGATCACTGAGTATAATGTTAGCTGTGGATTTTTCATAAAGACCCTTAAAAGTATTGAGGAATTTCCCTTTTATTTCTAGTTTCTGAATGTTTTTTTAAAATCATGAAATGGTATTTGATTTTGTCAAACATTTTTCTGCATCAGTTGAGATGATCATGTGTTTTCTACTTGGTCTATCAATTTGATGTATTACATTGACTGATTTTCTTATGTTGAAACACACTTGCATTGCCAGGAGAAATCCCACATGATCCTCGTATATAATCCTTATAGCATATTGTTTGATTCAGTTTTCTGGTATTTTGTTGAAGTGTTTTGTGTTCATATTCAACAGATATATTGGTCTGAAGTTTTCTTTTCTTGTGATGTCTCTGTCTAGTTTTGGCATCAGGGTAATAGTGACCTCATAGAATGAATTAGGAAGTGTTGCCTCCTCTTCTATCTAAGTAAGAATTTGGAAAAGATTCAAATCAATTTTTTTTTAATGTTTGGTACAATTTCTAAGTGAAGCCATCTGCTTCTGGTCTTTTATTTGTTGTGAGGTCTTTTATTACTGATTCAATCTTTTAAGATTGTCCAGGTTTTCTATTGCTTCTTGAGTCAGTTTAGGTAATTTGTGTCTTTTTAGGAATAGTTCATCTAGGCTATTTTATTTGTTTCATGTAGGCTATTTTATTTGTTGGCATACAATTGTTCATAGTGTTCTCTTACCACCCTTTTTATTTCTGTAAAGTTGGTACTAATATATCTACTTTCATTTCTAATTTTAATTGTTTGCATCTTGTTCCTTATTTTCTTAGTCTGGCTAAAATTTGTTTACTTTTTTCATCTTTTTCTAAAGAACCAGGATTTGGTTTCATTTATTCTACATATTATTTTTTGATTCCCTTTTTATTTACCTCTGTAAATAAACTATTCATCATAGATGAAGTCAATTTAGCAAGGAATTATTGTTCAAAAGTCTCTAGGCACAGAAAATTTTCTTGGCAAATTATTTCAAGTATTTAGGGGATAAATTATTTCCTGTTATAAAACTGTTTCATAATGTAGAAACGGATAAGAAATTACTCTTTTATTCTACAAAACAAAATGTTGATGCATAAATAAATTCTGGAAACACCTACATAAATTATCAGTAAAGATGATTCCATTGCATATTAAAATACAAAGGCAAAACTGTCTCCTATATATATGGCTAACAGAAGACTGTAATGATGATTCAGTATAAGCAAAATATATAATCATGTCAATAAACACTGAAAAGACAACTTCTAAAATTCAACACGCAATCCTGATAAAAATGACAGAGACAGTTGGAACAGAAATATACTTTCTATAACAAGGTCAAAATTAAATGCAGGGCAGAGTTTGTAGAGACATTACAATTAAAATCAGGAAAAAACTAAAGTTGGTCACTCTTATCACTGTTCTTCAAACATTAGCTTGGAAGCTCTATCTTTTACAATAAGACATGGAACTGAAATAAGTGTAACCATTTTAGAAGGAAAAGAATTATTTTCTAGCTGAAAACATTTTATGACTAGAAACATCAAAGCAATCAATTGAAAATGAAATGAAAAGTTAATATGAGAGATAAACAAAATGATTAATATACAAACATTGAGTGCATTATCATATGTCAGGAATGACTAGAAAACACAGTAGAAGTTAAGAGAAATACACTTCATTGTAGCTACAATACATAAAATACCTTGGCATAATCTTAACCACACTTGGATCCCTTGGACATTGCTGTGAGCAGGTGTGCATTTCAAGTTTCCTGTGGGAGCAGAGCAACACAGAGATTTAATAAAGTGATACAACTCTTTAGGAAAGCAGTTTTGCAATTTATACTATGAAAAGTCACTAAAATATTCAAGCCCATTGTCACTCCAATTTTCCCTCTGGGAATTTATCCTTAGGTATGTAAACAAAAAGTATCGGAGACAGGTCTCAATCAATTTAGAATGTTTATTTTGCCAAGGTTAAGGACATGCCCAAGGAGGTCCTGATGACCTATGCCCAGGGTGGTTGGGGTACAGCTTGGTTTTGTACATTTTAGGCTGACATAAGACATCAATCAGTACACGTAAGATGTACATTGGTTCAGTCCAGAAAGGCAGGACAACTGGAAGCGGGGGCTTCCAGGTCACAGGTAGATTTAAAAGTTTTCTTACTGGCAATTCATTGAAAGAGTTATTATCAATAAAAAGGAATGTCTGAGTTACAACATGGGTTGTGGAGACCAAGGTTTTATCATGTAGTTGAAGCTTTCAGGTAGCAGGCTTCAGAGAAAATAGTTTGTAAATGTTTCTTGTCAGACTTAAAAGAGTCTGTTCTGTCAGTAATTCCAAAGGGGAGGAGGGTATCATGAGGCGTGTCTGGCTCCCCATTCCCATCATGGCCTGAACTAGTTTCTTAGGTTAACTTCGGAATGCCTTTGCTGAGAGAAGGGGCCCATTCAGATGATTATGGGGCTTAGAATTCTATTATTGATTAACAGGTAATAATCCAAAATGTGGGAAAATTTATATACAGGAAGATTTTTAACCCACCTAAAGTAAAATAGGAAACTATCAAAATATTCAACAGTAGGGGAATAATTAAGCACCTATGGTATACCCTTATGATGGAGTATAATTAGATTATTAAACATGATATTTATAAAGATGCTATGTGAAGTGACAAAAATATTATAAAATGTTGTTAAAGTGTTACTCAAGCAATATAAACTATTGTTGGGATTCATAAAGCCAACAGACACATGAAAAAATGCTCATCATCACTCGCCATCAGAGAAATGCAAATCAAAACCACAATGAGATACCATCTCACACCAGTTAGAATGGAAATCATTAAAAAAACAGGAAACAACAGTTGTTGGAGAGGATGTGGAGAAATAGGAACACTTTTACACTGTTGGTGGGATTGTAAACTAGTTCAACCATTATGGAAAACAGTATGGCAATTCCTCAAGGATCTAGAACTAGATGTACCATATGACCCAGCCATCCTACTACTGGGTATATACCCAAAGGATTATAAATTATTCTACTACAAAGACACATGCACACGTATGTTTATTGGAGCCCTACTCACAATAGCAAAGACTTGGAATCAACCCAAATGTCCATC
>NW_016810660.1:0-7178 GCF_001698545.2 Rhinopithecus bieti | reverse complement strand
TCCTTTGTAGGGACATGGATGCAGCTGGAAACCATCATTCTTAGCAAACTATCACAAGAAGAGAAAACCAAACACCGCATGTTCTCACTCATAGGTGGGAACTGAACAATGACATCACTTGGACTCGGAAAGGGGAACATCACACACCGGGGCCTATCATGGGGAGGGGGGAGGGGGGAGGGATTGCATTGGGGAGTTATACATGATATAAATGATGAATTGATGGGTGCTGACGAGTTGATGGGTGCAGCACACCAACATGGCAGAAATATACATATGTAACAAACCTGCACGTTATGCACATGTACCCTAGAACTTAAAGTATAATAAAAAAAAAAGAAAAAAAGAAAATACTTTCAAATTGCTAATGGTGATTATCCTAGTCAGTAAGTGTAAGTGGTTTTCTCCTAATTCAATTTTCCAAAGTGTCTGTAATTATTTTTATATTAAAACATCCATATTTTTAACTTATCTACCTGAAATTTATGTTTTAAAATAACGGATGAGAAAACAATTGAAAATGTAAGCTGTAGGCAGGGCATGGTGGCTCATGCTTGTAATCCCAGCACTTTGGGAGGCCAAGGTCAGAGGATTGCTTGGGGCCAGGAGTTCAAGACAAGCCTGGGCAACATAGTGAGACCTTATCTCTAGAAAACTAAAATTATCCAGGTGTGGTGGCATGCACCTGTAGTCCCAGCTACTCAGGAGGCTGAGGTGGGAGTGTTGCTTGAGGCCAGGAGTTTGAGGCTACCATGAGCCATGATCATACCACTGTATTCCAGCCAGGGTGATAAAGAGACCCTGTCTCTAAAATTTTTTAAAAAGTAAACTTTTAATTTTACTATTTATTTTACTGTCCTGTAGCCCACTACCACCTAAGATTTTGGGTCTGAGCCTGTTAATTCTCTTTTCTTATGTGTATGTGTGACATTTAAAAACATCTATTCATTTTGTTTTACACAGGTAATAGAATAAAACCATCTGCTTGTAAATATGTCAAACAGCACAGAAATATACAGTGTGTGAGAAATAAATTTCTCTTTATCATATTCCTCTCCTGCTCTTGGCAATGCCATGTTGTACCTCAGAGGTTCACAGGTTGGTGCAAGTCATTCCAAACATTTATGTGAACTTACATAAAATGTACAAGAGCATTAAAAAATAAATTGAATTCTCCTCTTCACCTGGATGTTCTGCACTAGCTATATTGCAATGTGTTCTGGATAGCTTGCTCCCTTGGCACCAACAACTCAACTTCATTTTTCTATTGACATTAGAAGAACCAAACTTCAACTAATTCCTAATTGATGAATTTCTGGCAAAGTAATAAAATTCTCCTAACCACCAGTGATTATGGTTGTAGATTTGTTGATTTCCTTCTAAGTTCCTCCCAGTTTCGTGTCATCAGGTGTTTTCTAATTCTCTTCTCTTGATAGGATATTCCTTTCTTTATGGGTATGATCCCTTTTAAAATCACATTTTAGAGGCTGAGTGTGGTGGCTCATGCCTGTAATACCAGCATTGGGAGGCCAAGGTGGGTGGATCACCTGAGGTCAGGAGTTCGAGACCAGCCTGACCAACATGGTAAAACCTCGTCTCTACTAAAAATATAAAAATTAGCTGGGTTTGGTGGCAGGCGCCCATAATCCCAGCTACTCAGGAGGCTGATGCAGGAAAATTGCTTGAATCCGGGAGGTGGAGGTTGCAGTGAGCTGAGATTGTGCCACTGCACTCCAGCCTGGGTAACAAGAGTGGAACTCCATCTCAAAGAAAGAAAAGAAAAAGAAGAAAAAGAAAGATTATGTTTTACTGTTGTGTTTACTCATCCTTCTTTCTTGTATTTCATGCCTTCCTCTTCCTTGACTTCTTCCTCTTCCTTTTCTATCCCCTCCTCCTTGTTCCCCCAACCTTTTTCTTCCTTTGTAGTTCTTACTTGAACTCTTCTTCTGGAGGATGATATTAATTTATGAGTGATAACATTTAAAGTCTTGCATGCTCCAAAAATTTCATATTTAAATGCTTTATTGGCTGAGCATAATAGCATTCTATTTTGAAAATTGTTTCTTTCTTCTAACTTTTAGTCATTCAACAAATCCTAAATGAGCATTTAATAAATGAAGAGCTGTTTAAGGTGCTGGAATCACAGCAGTGAACAAATCAGACAATAATCCCTGTCTGTCTTGGGCTGATCACCAAGCATAAAAGCTTGCATTCTGGGAGGTTGTCCATTAGATACTTGGTATTCAGTAGGGTATATATAGTACTCTTTCTATACATACTCTTTGTATATTACTCTGGTATTCAATAGCGAATAGATACTAGAAATTTGCTGTCAGTCTAATTTTCATCTTATGAGACAAGTATTTAGAATTTGCATTTACATTGAAGTCTTTTTCCAGGCTGTGTCAACGTGAGTGTTGTTAATGTGTGTGTGTGGGTGTGTGTGTATATGCTTTTACAAAATTAATTTTCTTGGTTTTCACATTGTGAAAATGAACTTTTAATTTTCTCTTCCATTCCTTCTCCCATCCCTTTCAGATGTACTTAATGCCACATACGTTGGTCCTCATGCTTTTGACTCTCCTGTCACTTAAAAAAAGTCTCTGCCTTCTCATTCTGTATTTTAGGAGATTCACTTTACCACTTATTTGATTTTCAGCCATGTTCATTCTATTATTCAACATGTCCATTGACATTTTAATTTTGATGGTTATTTTTGAAGGATTAAGAGCACTTTTCTGCTTCTGGGATAGCTCTATTTTCACAGAATAATATTTTTGTGATATAATATTCTCTTGAGTCACTCACAGTACACTAGTTAGAAGTTGTTTAATTTGTTTTTTTTCTAAATTCTGGGTTATTTCTCTTCTTCCAAGGTTGCTTTTTTCACTTGTTAATTTGGGCTACTCCTTGAAGCTTTTGATTTTCCTCAAATGTCAGTTGTGCTTGGTTGATTGTGTTAGTTTTCGTCTGTGCATGCTTTTGACTGTGTATGTTTTTTTCATGCTTATATTCAATTCCCAGCTGCTGTCTATTCTCCAAGAAGGCTTTGCAATTTTGGATTCATTGATGATGGCTTCCTGTTTCCAACACGGCTATGGAGTTTTTAAAGTTTAAAATATACATTTAATCATTTTACAATATTTTGTTGTAAGCAAAACACTTGTAATCTGACTTCTATATTTAGCCACATTTTAGTGGTTTTACTTTTACTATGAAAACCTGTTTCTGAACCAGGAAAATGTCTGATTATTGATATCTTTATAGAATTTTAATAATTTGAAAAACATGTTCCTGCATCTTTCTAGACAACATTTGGCATCAAAATATTGAAGTTCTATATTGTTTTTGATGTATATTCTTCAAGGATGTTGTGAATAAACATCTTTACCATGAAGGCCAGGCATGATGACTCATGCCTGTATTCCCAACACTTTGGGAGGCTGAGGTGGGTGGATCATTTGAGGTCAGGAGCTCGAGACCAACCTGGCCAACATGGTGAAACCCCATCTCTACTAAAAATACACAAATTGGCTGGGTGCAGTGGCAGATGCCTGTAATCCCAGCTACTCAGGAGGCTGAGGCAGGAGAATCTCTTGAGCCTCGGAGACAGAGATTGCCATGAGCTGAATCACACCACTGCACTCAAGCCTGGGCAACAGAGCAAGACTCTGTCTCGAAAAAAACAAAACAAAACAAAAAACAAAAACTTCACCATCAAATACTGAGAATAGGACAGAATTTGTCAGCTTGGTCTTTTTTTACCCTTACATCTAATTCCTTGAAAGATATATTCATAGAAAAAATACTATGGTTTCAAAAAATATTTCAACATTGGTTTTCAACACCTTCACCTACGATCTTTTTATATTTTGACATTTATAATGTGGAACAGTACATATCATGTAGGTTTCAACAATTAAAGTGAACACATAGTTCAGATAGCAAGAGGAAAAAAGAGCTTGACTTAGCTATCTTTTAAGTTATGGGTGTTTTTTACTTACATCAAATGAAATTAGAGGTTCTTGTAATCAGAACACAATAAACTTCTGGGGTTTTTTTTTTGTTTGTTTTTTTTTTTTTTTTTTTTTGAGATAGAGTCTCACTCTGTCACCCAGGCTGGAGTACAGTGGCATGATCTCACAACTCCCATCTCCCAGGTTCAAGAAATTCTCCTGCCTCAGCCTCCTGAGTAGCTGGGATTACAGGCACACACCACCATGCCCAGCTAATTTTTGTATTTTTAGTAGAGATGGGGTTTGGCCAGGTCGGCCAGGTTGATCTTGAACTCCTGGCCTCAAGCGATCCTCCTGCCTCAGCCTTCCAAAGTGCTGGGATTACAGGTGTGAGCCACCATGCCCAGTCTAAACTTCTGTTTCTGAATGTGGCTTTTCTGGACCACAGGCCAGTACATACTACTTATTCATAGTCATAACTGTTAGTTTAAGTACTGGGCAGATAATAATGAATCTATTTTAGTAATTCTCTCACGAAATGTTGTTTAATTGAGTTTGTGTCTTTGAGATAAAAATGTATGCATTACAGAAGGGAAAATAAACAATATATAATACATTATTTTTTTCCTAGAGATCATATTGGAATATGTCAGGGGTACCTAAAAAAGCAATACATCCAAAATAATCTGCAGCAGAGTAGCGAGTGCCTGTACCAGAAATACATCATACCTACTCTTAATGGATTACAAATTGCTGTTCAATCTATTGCCTAAGCAAGAAGTCAATTGTATTGTAGCAAAGCTTGAGGAGTATTGACAGTTTAATGACCTTCCTCTTCCAATTGTTTTAAAAATGTTTGTACTAGACTTCTAATTAAGGTCCAAACAGTCACAGTCCAATTAGACACTTGTCCCCTGGAAAAAGCAGGACACACTTGGTTGGGGAGAAGAATGCTGAACAAAGTCCTTCCCCTCTCACTCTTAGCCATCAGCACTGATTAGTTTGATTGGTAATATTGTTACCTCCTTTGCAACTTTGTGAGACACTGAAGTGTCAAATACATTTCGCTGGTCATCCAACAGGAATGTTTACTTAGAATAATCCCTGG
Organism: Rhinopithecus bieti; assembly: GCF_001698545.2. NCBI lineage: Eukaryota > Metazoa > Chordata > Mammalia > Primates > Cercopithecidae > Rhinopithecus > Rhinopithecus bieti. Next base: position 2,114 of record NW_016810660.1, on the reverse strand, counting down.
TAGCAGCAGGGAGCCAAGGAAATGCCGTGTTGGAAACACTCACCACTTACACTCAGTGCAACTCGTGACATTGTGCGAAGGCCACCACCATATATAGCCTTGGCTGGTTTTGCATTTTCTCTTATTCTTCCTGTTTTCTAGTCTGTGCATAATACTTCCCATCAAAATCTCAAGGCACTTTGCGAATTACTGCTGTGCTTTGATCCTCTTAATTGCTATGTGATGATAGTTAAATAAAGGCCTGGGAAGAAAGAGGATGTTTACCTGTCTTTGAAAAGAAAATTGATAAAGTGAGGTTTTTACTAGGAGTGATGGAAGAACCAGGAAGTGGAACTAATTTTTCAAAACTGCATGATTATCTTATGGAAGTGGGTGGTTTGGTTACTTTCTCAACTAAGAAGGTGATAAGAATTGTCTACTCCATCTCCTTCTTTTCCTCAACTTTCTCTTTATCATTATAAAAATTGTTTTTTGTGTAAAAAGATCTATTTTAGACAAAGGAATAATCCTAGGCATGTGTCTGTGAATGAGATATTTGCCATCTAAGAATCTATAAAGAAAGCAACAATCAGAAAATGGTTTCTGACCAAATAACAAGAAAACAGACCTCTTGGCAATGTGCTAGTTTTGTCCAATGGCCCCAGAGACACTGATGTGGCCTCGTGGTGTTGGGAAGGAGAGAAATGGTTCCATCACTCCTTAGAAAACCTCAGTGGTGGGAATCCTATACCCAGTCATGCCATGCACTGAGTCCCTTACTAGATGCTTTGATTACAAGCTCTTATTTTCATTCTCACACCAGTGTGAATTAAGTATTATTTGCAGTCCTATTATTTTTACTATACAGATGAAAAAAACTGTATTTAGAAGAGTAAGTGAGGTTCTAAAAGCCACATAGCTAATAAGTTGTGCAGTTTAGAGGCAATCTCAGACCTGTCTGCTTCCAGAGACCTCTCAAGTGAATGTGGTTATTTTCCAGAGTTTTTGAAGTTTGGTTTATTTTTAGCTATTTCTATGTGGACTCACAACCACTCAATCTTCAAGCATCCAGGGACTTTTAACCCAGCTGGAGTGCTTGGGAAAATGTGGCAAAAAGTGTCTTCGTGGCTCAATCAGTTGTAAAACTAGAGTAGCCAATGCCATTAACTCTGCTCTCACTCCTGTCTTTATTCTGACTTCAGTGCCCTGTCTGTTTTTTGAAATTTGAAATTTCCTTGTTTGTTGTTATAGTAGACATTTGTTTGTTGTCTTTCTAGAATCAACTCCTGTTTTATTTTCTCCCAAAAGCCCTGATGTCTTAGTCCAATTAATTCCAAGGCTGGTCTGAGATTGGCTTAAGCCTACTAGATATCCAGTCTCTCTGGTCACAGATATTGACTCAGAGATGAGCACATGATCCAGTCAGAATCATAGAGACATGATGAGATATTGGCTTCAGGGAAAGAACAACTTTCTCATCTTCTGGGACAGCCATCAGAAGAAACTCACTTGTTTTGGAAGGTGAGGTGTGAGGTGTGAGAGGCCAAGCTTCTGCAGTCATTCCCAGCTACTGGAGGGATCCCCAGGGCTGCCAGAGGAGCACTTAAGCAGCCTGAGGATAGACCTGACATAGGATGGTGAGTCCAGGGCCATTGGTGATATCATTTTGTCCCGACTTGCAGGACAGTCAAACAGACCCTGGAAGGGGCAGTGGGAATGGAGGAGACAAGAAAACACGAGAAATGGAGACAAGACAAATAGCCTGATCAAGTCTCATTTATTGAATGCAGGGTCATGCCTTATATAGGCTGGCAGAGGAAGAGGTTGGGCCAGGGCGGTGACAGGAGGCTGGGCTTACTCAAATTACAATCGCGCATGCGCCGTGGGTTTGTACTTTTCCCGGGCGCGGGATCACGCCTGCGCCCTAGGCTGCATATCTTCCTGGGCGGGGAAATGTTTGCACGCGCACGGGAAAGGTTGGCGCGTGCGGGAACAGTTTAGGCGCGCGCGGGAAAAACTTAGGCGCGCGGGGGGGAAAAGCTTTGGGCGCGCGCGGGAACAGTTTAGGCGTGCGTGGGAAGGGTTTGTAATAAATAACCCGGAAATGTGCCGTCTTGTCTCCGCTTTGCGGAGAT
>NW_016810659.1:0-382 GCF_001698545.2 Rhinopithecus bieti | reverse complement strand
ATTACAGGAAAGCAGTGTAGCAAACTTTTCAATGAAAAGAATGGCGTAAGTGTAACACTGTGAGATGAATACACACATCACAAAAGAGTTTCTCAGAAAGCTCCTTTCTAGTTTTATCTGAGGATATTTCCTTTTCAACATAGATCTCAATTTGCTCCCAAATATCCATTTGCATATTCCTCAAAAACAGTGAAACCAAGATGTTCCATGAAAAGAATGGTGTAAGTCTGTTAGGTGAATTCACACATCACAAAGAACTTGCTCAGAAAGCTTCTTCCCAGTTTTTTTCTGAGGATAATTCCTTTGTCACCATAGGCTTCAATGCGATGCAAAATATCCCTTCTCAGATTCCCCGAAAACAGTGCTACCAAACTGCTCCATG
>NW_016810658.1:0-384 GCF_001698545.2 Rhinopithecus bieti | reverse complement strand
GAGACGGAGTCTCGCTCTGCAACCCAGGCTGGAGTGCAGTGGCCAGATCTCAGCTCACTGCAAGCTCCGCTTCCCGGGTTTACGGCATTCTCCTGCCACAGCCTCCCGAGTAGCTGGGACTACAGGCGCCCACCACATCGCCCGGCTAGCTTTTTGTATTTTTAGTAGAGACAGGGTTTCACCTTGTTGCCAGGATGGTCTCGATTTCCTGACCTCATGATCCACCCGTCTCGGCCTCCCAAAGTGCTGGGATAACAGGCTTGAGCCACCGCGCCCGGCCTATTTCTGGAAATATTTTAGGAAGTCAAATAATTTCTTTTGTATTTTGAGGGAATTCTTTTTATTTTTCTTTTTTTTTTATTATACTTTAAGTTCTAGGGTACA
>NW_016810657.1:0-713 GCF_001698545.2 Rhinopithecus bieti | reverse complement strand
AACTTCACTAGTAATTAAACTGCAAATGTAAATGACAAAAGCTGATTTTTGCCAGTCACATTAGCAAAGGGTTGTTTTTGTTACTACTGGCATTTGGCAAGGTTGTAGAGAATATGGGAACTCAGAATGATACAACCTCTCGAGGATAATTTGCACAGTACCATATCAAAAGGCTTAAAATTGTACAAATTATTTGACTTAGCCATATCTCTGCTGTTGATTTATCCTAATAAAGTAAAGGAAGATCTGTGGGAAGATTTAGTCAAAGGGTGCCTATCATGGCATTGTTAATAATAATGAAAAATTGGAAGCAGCATGATAATTAACAGTATATTGTGATATATGGTGGCATTCTGTAGATATTAAAAGTTAAACAATTTGTTAAGTTCAAAAAATTTAACATGTATGGTGTGATCCTCTTTTTCATTAAAAAAAATGTAGTATAGAAAGACTCAATATGTGTACACAGAACATTAATTGTAATTTTTGGATGATTGAATTCTAGATTATTTTTGTTTCTTCCTGTGTGCTTTTCTATATTTTGCAGTTTTTTCTGACATGAGCATGTGCAGTATTTTGGACATCATATTAAAAGCTATTTAAAAACAAATCTTTTCCTCTATCAGTTAGCAAAGATTCTTAAAATTATTACTTTTGTTGGCAAAGGTATGAGAAATTGGTATCTTTATTTTATTTTATTTTTTTTTTTTGAG
>NW_016810656.1:0-384 GCF_001698545.2 Rhinopithecus bieti | reverse complement strand
GGTCAAGCTTAGAAAAATCTCTCAGCATTCTCCAAGATCCACTTGTCTTCTCACAGATTAAATTGGAGAGTTGCATTCAGATGTGTTCCTATTGATGAACTCTGTGTCTTTCAAGTCCTTATCTGTGGTACTAATCTTTGCAATCTCTCCAGGATTGTGATATTATTTTTGATTTACCATATATCCAGGTAGAGGCAGCTCAAATGGCTTCCAATTGACTTTTCCCATTACAGTAGCCCTCACCCTACAGGTCAGGAAGCAAATGTTGGGTTCTGTGAACAGCTATGTGTGTCTATGGCAATAATGCATTCTGGTACTGGCAAAGGACCTTAGGATGAGTCTAGGTACACAGTGGATTCCCTGTTAGTCTGACCGAAGCTAAAA
>NW_016810655.1:0-2753 GCF_001698545.2 Rhinopithecus bieti | reverse complement strand
AACCTCCGCCTCCCAGGATCAAGCAATTCTCCTGCCTCAGCCTCCTGCTAGCTGGGACTACAGGTGTGCACCACCATGCCTGGTTAATTTTTGTATTTTTAGTAGAGATGGTGTTTCGCCATGTTGGCCAGACTGGTCTCGAACTCCTGACCTCAGGTGATCCACCTGCGTCAGCCTCCCAAAGTGCTGGGATTACAGGCTTGAGCCACTGCACCCGGCCTCATCTATATATATTCTATACCTAACAATGGGTGAACACATATTCTTCTTTTACAAGAATGATCATTTAACTAATTTCTTGATTGAGTAATTATGTGCCAAAGAATATCACAGACACTTGACAGGCATTAACTAATTCATTTAATTCTCATAAAATTGCCAAGAGATAGGTCCGTAATGACAAAGTTTAAACCTGACCCTTTGTAATTTGGCTCTAGTGCCCATGTGTTTAACCAATATAAAACATCTTCTGAAGGAACATTTTTAGAGCATAATACTTAGAAATTTTCACAAATTTAACAAATTTATAGCTGTTAAAGAAAAAAAAAATCATGAACCTTGTTAAAGATGGTAAAGGAAGACTGTTCAAGAGACTACTGCAATTGGACTTTGCAGTAGGCAAAAGAGATTGAACTCAACTTCCTGACAAAAAGTGTCTTCTTAACCTTGATTCAGGTTCCTCTGAGACTCTTCTTGACTAGGCCCTGATCTTAGGTTCTGCCCTTTGTCTGCTTATTCCAGTTTTAGCAACTATCCTGTTGGGTTACTTTCGTAAGAATTCCCCTCCCTCAATATCTAATCAGATTCCTCATTCTCCACCGGGGATATCTTCTTCAAGAAGAATACTTTCAAGTCACCCATTACAAAATTTCCCTTGCCCTGATATTTTCCTATTAGTATTTTTCTTTCCACTAACTCCTACCATGATCCTTGGCTATCAAATCCCACTTGTCCTTCTTGTATTCAGAGTTCAGCCAAGACTCTTTCACCTACTGCAAAACCCCTCTGCAGCCATCGCCTCCCCCTACTGAAAAACCTTGTTGTAATAATCCCCTTCCTGAATAAAGTCTTCTTGACCATCTTTAACAAGTGCCTAAATAATTTTCAACACAGTCCACATGCTCTTGATGCAATACTGTTCATTTAGAAGTCAATAACAAGAATAACAGAAAAGGATAATTTTAAACTCCTTAAGTTGGATATTTAATGCAAACATGCATACTTCCACATACTTCTAAATAACTCATGGGCCAAAGAAGAAATCATAACAAAAACTTTTCAAAAATCTTGGAATTGATTTATAAAATATTGCAAAATGAAACTTGTGGGAAGCTGTGAAAGCAATACTTTGAGGGAAACATTAAGTTAATCACAAAAAATTACCATTTTTGGTAATTCAATAGCAGCCGAATACCAGCAATTTCCTATGGTTTAAGCTAAACCTGTAGCCTTACATGCTTATATTAGAATATAAGAAAAGCTGAAAATTAATGAGTACAGCCTTGAACTTAAGAAGTTTGAAAACAATAGAATAAACTCAAAGAAAGTAGAAAAAAGTAAATAAATATAAAATTAAAAATAAACAAAGCAGAAAAAATCTTGCCTCAGAAAGACTAAAAGCTTTGAGAAGACCCATTGATTGATACATAAAAAAACCACAAATAAATGGATATTAAATATGAAAGCATATATAACTACAGATATAGTAATGTTGAAAGATAAAAACATGAACAACTTTATGCCAATATTTATAAACTTATAAAAATGTATAAATTCATAGAAAAATGTAACTGACCAAACCTTACTCAATAGGAAGCCTGAATTGCAACTATTGAAGCATTTAAATGACTATGCAAAATCCATATTTTTTTAAAAAAGACCTACGTTATTTTATAGGCAAGGTCTACCAAAGTTGTGAGGAATATATCTCAATATTCAAAATGTTCCAAAGAAACAAAATATGAGAAAATACTCCCAAACTCCCATTTTATTATCTAGTATAATCTTAATCCCAAAAGCAAACAAATTTACTGTTTATCAAAGTAAAACTTCAGCCTTTCCCAATCATAAACATGGACACAAAATTCCAAATTAATTTTTTTAAGAAAATCTAACAATACAGAAAAAACATGGTCAGAAGAGAAAAGACAATTTAAAAATAGAAAAATTTACAAATGTTATTTTCACAGTAAATGATTTTTAAAAACCATATCATCTGAATGGGTATTGTCAAAGAACAATTATACATATGGCAACATTTCACCCAGAGTTTTACTGTAAAGAGGAGAAAACAAATGGTGCTGATGGCCAGGCATGGTGGCTCATGACTGTAATCCCAGCTCTTTGGGAGGCTGAGGCAGATAACCTGAGTTCAGAAGTTTGAGACCAGTCTGGCCAACATGATGAAATCTTATCTCTACTAAAAATACAAAAATTAGCTGGGCATGGTAACGCATAGCTGTAATCCCAGGTACTTGAGAGGCTGAGGTAGGAGAATCACTTGAACCTGGAAGCCAGAGGTTACAGTGAGTCAAGATCCCTCCACTGCACTCCAGCATGAGTGACAAAACAAAACTCTGTCAAAAAAGAAAAAAAAAAAGAAGCAAAGAAAGAAGGAAGGAAGGAAGGAAGGAAGGAAGGAAGGAAGGAAGGAAGGAAGGAAGGAAGGAGAGAAAGAAGAAAAGAAGAAAGAAAGAAAGAAAGAAAGAAAGAAAGAAAGAAAGAAAGAAAGAAAGAAAGAAAGAAAGAAAAAA
>NW_016810654.1:15465-21118 GCF_001698545.2 Rhinopithecus bieti | reverse complement strand
TAGACTTTTTATATCCTTTCTGAATTTTATCTCCTTAAGCTATTGATAATTGGGAGAGGTGTATTGAAATCTCCCACCATAATGGCATCAATTTCTTTCTTTTTTTTTTTTTTGCTTTTGTTTTTTTTTCAATTTTAACTCTACATATTTTGAAGCTATTTTTTTAGGTTCATTCATAGTTAAAATTTCTATACTTTTTTGGCAAAATGAATGTCATTTGTACTGACCTGCTCTCACTCTAATAATGCTTTGTTTGAAAAAAAATCTATTTTGTCTGATACTAACATAAATACTGGGCTTCTCTTGGTAAGTATTTGCCTTATATGACTTCTTTTAACCTTTCGCTTTCAACCTTTGCATGTCCTTGATGATTTAGGTGTGTCTCTCATAAAGAGATGTATTGTATTATGTTTATTATTCTTTTTTAAAACAAGTGTTCTCTGTGTTGTAATATTTCTGCTTTAGATGAAATCTTTTCAAATAGTTTTCCCTTGAAAGAATCCTGTTCTTCAGATATCTTGATATATTGGCCTGTTGACATATTTCTTGGAATATGAGCTACTTTTTTTCATCAATGGCTATGGGGAAAGGGTCAGAGGTCAGATCTCAATCTGCATTAGCTCAAATGAGTTTCAAGAAGTCACTGTGGGAGGAATATGCCCCTTATGGTGGGCAGCCCCACATTTAATCACTCCTCCGTGTCAGCATTAACAGAGGTCTCAGGACCCACTCATGATGTTGAGAGACAGGACTCAGGGCATTCATTTTGCTTGTATCAATCGTAGCGGAATGACACGCCTCTGGAGCCCACAGCAGCAGTTTCCTGATCATGGTGGTTTCCTGAAGATGGCAATAACAACACAATTCTGGAGCCAGGAGCCTCCTGATCACACAAGAGGCAGCAGCTGCCCTGAAGCCAGGTTCCATGGTGAGTCCATAGAAGTTGTTCCTGAAAACTCAAGCTAGAGTTTTTTTCTTCAGCGCCTACTACAATTCTATAATGAATTCTGATATGGTTTGGCTCTGTGTCCCTTGAATTGTAATCTCACCTTGAATTGTAATAATCGTCATGGATCGAGGGTGGGATCAGGTGGAGATAATTGAATCACAGGGGTGGTTCCCCCATGCTGTTCTCTTCATAGTGAGGGAGTTCTCACAAGATCTGTTGTTTTGTAAGGGGCTCTTCCCCTTTGCTGCTGGGCACTTCTCCTTGCCGTATGAAGAAAGTGCCTGCTTCTCCTTCTGCCATGATTTTAAGTTTCCTTAGGCCTCCCCAACCATGCGGAACTGTGAGTCAATTAAACCTCTTTTCTTTATGAATTACTCAGTCTCCGGTATTTCTTCATAGCAGCATGAGTATGCACTGATACAAATTCCTTCCTGCTTGAACTAGCTAAAGTGCAGTCTGCCCTGTACAACTGAACCCTGACCTAGACAGTACGCTAAAGGATCTAAGAAAGTTGAACTCATAAAAGTAGAGAATCAAGTGGTGGTTACTAGAGGCTAAGAGGGGTGAATGGGGAAAGGGGAGATGTTGATCAAAGCGTGACAATTTTAGTTAAACAGGAGGAATAAGCTTTAGTGATCTATTGCATAGAATGGTGACTGTAATAAATAATAATGCGGCCGGGCGCGGTGGCTCACGCCTGTAATCCCAGCACTTTGGGAGGCCGAGGCGGGTGGATCACGAGGTCAGGAGATCGAGACCATCCTGGCTGACACGGTGAAACCCCGTCTCTAATAAAAAAAAGTACAAAAAATTAGCCGGGCGCGGTGGCAGGCACCTGTAGTCCCAGCTACTCGGGAGGCTGAGGCAGGAGAATGGCGTGAACCTGGGAGGTGGAGCTTGCAGTGAGCCAAGATCGCACCACTGCACTCCAGCCTGGGTGACAGAGCAAGACTCCGTCTCAAAAATAAATAAATAAATAAGTAATACATCATATATTTCAAAATTACTAAAAGAGAAGATTTAAAATGTTTTCACAACAAAAAAAAAAGTGTGTGAAGTTACAGATTTGTTAATTAGTGAATGATTTAATCATTTTATATTGTAAATATATATCTAAACATCACATTGTACCTCATAAATGTCTAATATATACAATTTTATTTGTCAATTTAAAAATTTAAATACAACATGCTAAAGGGAATTATAAGAGTTTAAAAAATCTTATACCCTCAAAATCTATATCAATGTGCTTTTGTCTTTTGCATTTGTATTACAAAACTTTTGCTTTAGTTGTGGTGGTGATCAGACAAATTGAAAAGTTTTCTCAACTCAGAAATTCTGTTAGTAGTCAAAACTTCAAAATGGACTGCTTGCACTATTTGCAATAGCAATGACATGGAGTGAACCTAAATGCCCATCAATGGTGAACTGGATAAACAAAATGTGTGATACATACACACCATGGTGTACTATGCAGCCATAAAAAACCCAAAGTCATGTTTTTGTTTTTGTTTTTGTTTTCCCGGCAACATGGTTGCAGCTGGAGGCCATTATCCTAAGAGAATTGACACAGACACAGAAAACTAAATACTGCATGTTCTCACTTTTGTAAGTGGAAGCTAAACATTGAGAACACAAGGACATAAAGATGGAAACGATAGAGTTAGAGAAATGAACAAGGCTTACTATTTGATAGCACAACAGGGCGACTATAGTAAATAATAACTTAATTGTACATTTTGAAATAACTAAGAGTATAATTGGATTGTTTGTAATACAAAGAATAAATACTTAAGGTGATGGATATTTCATTTACTCTGATGTGATTATTATTCATTGCATGCCTTTATCAAAATATCTCACGTAACCTGTAAATATATACACCTACTACCTACTCACAAAAATTAAAAATAAATTTTTTTAACAAAAGATGGGAACAATGGACAGTGGGTACTATTAGAGGAGGGAAGGCATAAGGGGAGCAAATGTTGAAAAAATACCTATTGGGTGCTATGCTTTCCTGCTATAATATCCCAACCTCCACATCCCTCACACTACACATATGGATGCATCTGGCCACCTAAAACAGTCATATATATTAAATCATATTAACATATTTTAAAGTAGCATCTCTGTTGTAAATATTTATAACTACTTCTTTAAGATGAATTCCCAGAAATTAAATTGCATCATGAACATTTTTCACTCCGGATACTTATTTCATATCACTTCCTAAAGTGTTTTACTACTGTATTTTCTGTCCACAATGTAGGATTTTTTCCTAGCATTTATCCATTGCACAATTACCCCAAGTAGGAATCCTGACAAAGTATCTTTTGCTAATTTGGTAATAAACGATGGTCTTTTATTGTTGTCTCGATGTGCATTTTTTATTACTGGGATACTTGAAAAGTTTACAATATTTATTTAACTAAATGTATTTCCATTTCTTGATGGAGTCTTTAAAGTCAGAGAGATTTTGTGTGTAGAGTAAAAAGATCACTTTGATTTTGCTTTATTTACAAGTCTAGCTAACAAATCTGGCAGTCATTTTTGTTCTTAAATACATAGAGATTAAATGCTGTCTTAATTAAATTTCCTTAAACAATTTAAGCTCCAATAACACATTTAATGTAACTGGTTTTCTTTTTGAAGACTTCAGACACTTTATCAGCAGTGTAAACATTTCAAACACCTTCAACAGTAAAGATAGCATGAATAAACATAGTGATTGCTAAACTTATTCTACAAAATAATTCCTTGGGTTCCAGTTTAAGTATCAACGAAGATGGTCAGCTAAGACAACTAGCTACCTTAGCCAAAATTGATCTCTGAGAGATACTGTAAAGGTATGGAGAAAACTGAGAAGCTTCTCTGAGGTTCAAGCCCTGGTATGAGTGTTTGCAGAAGTAAAATCAGGGTAGTGAATAAACAGTGCTGAAGATCTGAGAAAAATGGGTGGAGATTGACTAACTTCCCACAGTCACATGCCCATTGCACTCCCAAACTCCAGGCCTGGTGCCTCTTCCAAATGGTCCTGTGGGTGGAATTACTAAAGGGAAAACCTTGATATGGAGAAATAGCTTGGTGGAGTGAGAAGTGATTAAATATGGGGCTCCCCATCACATGGGGGGCATATTTCCTTCCACAGACTCATCATAGAACCTGATTATCAGGGCAGCTGCTGCCTCTTACATGATGGGGGGCTTCTGGCTTCAGAACTGTGTTGTTATTGCCATCATCAGGAAACCACCATGATCAGGAAACTGCTGCTGTGAGCTCCAGAGGTGTGTCATTCCTGCTGTGATTCATACAAGCAAAATGAAGGCCCTGAGTCCTGTCTCTCAACATCATGAGTGGGTCCTGAGACCACTGTTAATGCTGCCACAGAAAATAAAATACCTGCAAAATCATTCTTGCCCCAAAACCTAGTACTAACAGCAGAATCTCAGCCTTTGTGTCACTTCCACCTTCTAAATTTTGCATCGAAGTATCCGATTGCCTGATTTTAAATCACATCTAGGATTCTAATTGCAAGGAAGCCTGGGAAATGTAGTTTTTGTTTTCCAGCCACTGCAGAACAAGAGGGCACAACCGAGGAGGGTGGAATAGACATTGAATGCCAAGTTACTATACCAGGATGCATATTAAAACCCAGGCCCAGGGGCTTCATGGTAATGAGCACATAACCTAGAGTGGACACTGTCCACCGTGCTTCCTCTATGTCTCCTCCTTTGTAATTTAAAAACATTGTTTCTATATACCCCTCTGTCAACTTCAATGCCAACTTTTGCTTTCAACCTCCTCCTTCCCACCCACCAGTTGGAGGAGTGTCACTGGACTCCTGAAGTCAGTTTTTCTGACAAGTACAGAGAGTTAGAACTACTTAGATGTTTCGACCCTCCTGGGAAAGCCCTTAGCCAACAGCTGAAGAATGCACTACTGTGAAAGTCGAGCCCCCTTGTCTCCGATTGGGACAAACTCTAAGGCACCATACTTCGGAGTTACCCCACAGGATTAGGCTGTGGTTGTCCTAAAGACTTTGCCTCAGTTGCAATCTTGCAAACCTTCTCCTACTTTCTTATCCATCTGCTCTGTTCCTATATTTTTTATCAGTTTATTTCAAGAAAATTTCCTTCATAAATCATTTGCACGTGGATATGTGCTTCAGGTTATTCTTCTACTGAACCCTACCCTCAAATGCTTCATCCACCACTAAGACTCAGTGCCGTCAAGAAATGTAGATATCGGCAGGAAACCGGACTCTGGGCATCATGTACTACAAATTTAGTGGCTTCATGCAGAAGTTGGTGGGAGCATGGGTTTCCGAGGCGTATAGCCCTCAGGGATTAAAGCCTGTGGTTTCCACAGAAGCACCACCTATCGTATTTGCCACACCAACTAAACTGACCTCTGATTCCACAGTGTATGATTATGCTGGGAAAAACAGAGTTCCAGAGCTTCAGAAGTTTTTCCAGAAAACTGATGGTGTGCCTGTCTACCTGAAACGAGGCCTGCCTGACCAAATGCTTTACCGGACCACCATGGCGCTGACTGTGGGAGGGACCATCTACTGCCTGATCACCCTCTACATGGCTTCACAGCCTAAAAACAAATGAGTTAGGCGGCAGAGGACTGGTTTGTTTTGTGGCATAAACCCTTTGAATTTCCTTTTTCATTGTTAAATTAAATTTTTTTTTTTTT
>NW_016810654.1:9923-15122 GCF_001698545.2 Rhinopithecus bieti | reverse complement strand
TTCTCCTTTATCTTTTAAAATGTTGTAGCTTTAAATTATGATTTATTTTGACTGTGGAATAAATACATGAATTTAAAAAAAGAAATGTAGATATGTACTACTCAAATACATACAAGAGTGAAAGTAGAGAGCCACTCACTTCATTAGTAGAAAGCTCATGAGATTGTAGGAAGAGTAGGAGAAATGAATGTGGGGTAGCATATTCTTGTATCCTGATCTCCCTTCTCTAGCCTTCGGGTTTGGAATAGGAAACTACAATACATACTGCAGATTAGGTCACTTCGCATCCATTGTAACCACTTTCTAGCTTACTATTCTGGATAAAAGTAGTTGGAAATTTTAAAACTACACATCTCAGATTTCCTTGCCTTTAGAGTTCTGCATGTGACCCAATTTCTTAGCATCAGTGTTCAACTTGGAGGCAGCAACAGGAGTTGGTGGTTGCATGTGGGAAGAGGGGATCATCTGGAAAGTTCAGGGGTTGAGGCATTTGATCATCAGCTGTGGTGGAGTTTTTGGCATCCAGTGTCAAAGGATCTGAGTGGTGGATTTGTGATATAATTGGATTTGCGATATAATTTGTGTTTTCCCAGGATTTGTGATATCATTTTGTGTTTTCCCAGACTGTATTTTCTCTCAATACTTTGATCCTGGGACTACAGTATATAGGTCCATTCTTTGGTCCTCTCGGAGTATCTGCCTAGCATATTTTGATATGCACTTTATGCCTAAATTAGCAGATCCTGTTGTCTGCAACTAAGAATCCTGGCATGTGGACAGGGTGTATATAGGAGAGGTTGAAGATAAACCTGAGGGGGGTTCATTTCCCCACTTATCCCAGAAACAAGGGACAATGGAGTGGTTAGACAGAGAAAACTAGAACTAGTATTCCAAAGCTGCCCTTGGGTCTTAAATGGCATTATTTCCATATGTCCCCAACAGGTTATCTAGTCTAATTGGGTAGTATACCAGAGTGGGTTGCTATGGCATTTGGTAATTTTATTTATTTTTTTTGAGACAGAGTCTCACTATGTTGCCCAGGTTAGAGTGTAGTGGTGCGATCTCAGCTCACTGCAACATCTGCCTCCTGGGTTCAAGTGATTCTCCTGCCTCAGCCTCCTGAGTAGCTGCAATTACAGGCATGTGCCACCACGCCCAGCTTATTTTTTGTATTTTTAGTCGAGACAGGGTTTCACCATGTTGTCCAGGGTGGTCTTGAATTCCTGACCTCAGGTGATCTGCCCACCTCAGCCTCCCAAAGTGCTGGGATTACAGGTGTGAGCCACCGCGCATGGCCTTCTTGGTAACTGACTGACAATCACAGCACGTTGTAGTTTATAAAAATGGCCACAAATTATTTCTTTCCATCTATCCGTGCCCTTTAATAGTGTGCTCCTACACTTGCTTTAGCCAATGGGACATTAGAAAATATTATGTAAACTTGAAAAGTGACTTGAAAAGCAATTGTGCCGTAGAGTTTTCCCCTCTGTCTGCTTTTGGAATAGCTGCTTTTTTTCAGTGGTGACATGAAAACCTCCATCTAGCCTGCCAGATAACCAAAGGTAGATGGGCTAGTAACTCCCATTGTACCTGTCAACCACCAGACATTTGAATGGTGAGACCAATCGGTTATGCACTGACCTGCCAACTAACCATGAATGCATGAACAACCCAACTGAAATCCCTTGAGCCTGGTCCAGACAATGAAGTGCCCAGCAGAATCATGAGATAGATAGTTATTTTAAACCACTAAATTTAAAAATATTTTATCATGCTACTAAAGCCAACTGACGCATACTGAGACGTCTTGAGGGATTTCATAGGCACCCCTGAGAACTAAGATAGAGACAAGTTGTCCGGAAGAACAGTCCACAAGTTGCATCAGCCAAAATCTTCAGCAGCAGGTGCCAACAGAGCACCTAAGGATGGGGCTGGATCAATACCATGTTATGGACAACATTTTCTTCCCACAATGCCATGAGGTAGAGTAAACCTGTGAACTTCTTAGAAATAACAGTAGCTGCAAGGAAAATCTGAAATCTGGGTCCATTCCAATAAAACTCAGTTTAAATTATTTAAATTAAGACTTAATGGAGTTATCGGGTTGGGCTAAACCTTAATTTTATTCTACCCATAGAGTGAAAATATACCAGTTATACAAAATGAAAGAGTTAGTGTGACATTGCACAGTCAAGATCATTTTTTGCATAATTTATTAAGTTCAGTATAATTTATGATCATGAAAATTAATGTATCATTAAATATTAATTAAAAGAAGATAACAAAGAATGTTTAATCTGTGATACAACATTAGATAAATTATTTTGCAGTGTAGGGAACAGGCCCCCAAATTTGGCCATAAACTGGCCCCAAAACTGGCCACAAACAAAATCTCTGCAGCACTGTGACATGTTCATGATGGCCATAATGCCCACGCTGAAGGTTGTGGGTTTACCAGAATGAAGGCAAGGAACACCTGGCCCACCCAGGGTGGAAAGCCACTTAAAGGCATTCCTAAACCACAAACAATAGCATGAGTGATCTGTACCTTAAGGACATGTTCCTGCTGCAGATAACTAGCCAGAGCCCATCCCTTTATTTTGACCCATCCCTTTATTTCCCATGAGGAATACTTTTAGTTAATCTACAATCTATAGAAACAATACTTATCACTGGCTTGCTGTCAATAAATATATGGGTCAAACTCTGTTCGGGGCTCTCAGCTCTGAAGGCTGTGAGTCCCCTGATTTTCCACTCCACACTCCATATTTCTGTGTGTGTGTCTTTAATTCCGCTAGCACCGCTGGGTTAGGGTCTCCACGACCAACCGAGCTGGTCTTGGCATTGCAGAACTATATAAAATGCCACTTGTGAAGATTATGTAATAGTGTAGAAAATACTTCTGTTTTAATATTGAGAGAAAATAATCAAACAATATTGTATGTAGTATTACTTACTGTTACATTTTAATAAACAAATGACTTTTGCATAAAAGTAAACTAGAAGAAAGGACATGTAATACTCAAAGAGATTATATTGAGATAATGGGACTAGATGTGATTTTTTTGTCTTTCTGTATTTTCCATATTATTTTAATGATAATGTACTGTTTATAATATTGATTTTAAAAAATTTAGATTGTGGTATAGAATGTTTAAAAGTATCTTCTAGGTCCAAGAGTCAATGATTCAAAAAACTCAAAGCTGTTCATTGAAAAATGGTTTAATAATATATGATGCTCGTGCAATAATTTTATTTAGTTTTGTTATAGCCAGTGTTTAATAAACATGAGTGGCTCACTTGCAGTCAATGAAAATTAATTGTTGGCTAGAAGAATATACGTAATTACCATTACTATTCCATTTCTAAGTAATAAATAATAATGGTTAGTTCCTGTTTGACATGCTGGGATATAAGTGACGAATGAAAAACTTCAAGACAAAAATGGGATCATAGCAAAGTTTATGTCTCCCACTTGTTAAACATATGTAGACCCACCATGGGAATGTCCATGTCTAGAGGAAAAAATGTCTTCTAGGAACCCAAGCAATAGAAGGAAAACTTTAGATTTCCAAGAACCAAAGATTTACATCTAACTAAATTTTTTGGTAGACTTTGTGTTTTTTGCTGCAAGATAATTCTGGAAAATACTGTGATACGACAGACAGGACTTATTTGTTTTTCTTTTTTAGAATTATAGCATTTTTCTTGTTAGCTATAAAATTTAGGAAAAATCTCAAGGGAAATGTAGTAATAGAAGAAGCCAGTTTTTGTCCCTGTGTCATCAAGGATAGAAGATTGGGAAACCTATATTCTCTTAGGTATAAATACCTAGAAACTTCAGTGTGGCAATACAGAAAAGTTCGTAGAATGAGAGCTTATTTTTTTTGTGTATATTTGTGTAGTGTGTGTGTTAAAGAACAAGATTTCTTATTTTCAAATTCAATGCTGCTCAAGTCGTGGTCCACATACCACTGCTGGGCTGCAAATTATTCTTAGTTCAAAATAGTTATAAATAGTTCATGCACAAGCACTTGGCATAGGTTTGCTTAGGCACTCCTGGCTCTCAGGCCTTTAGACTTGGACTGGAGCCACACCGCTAGCTTTTTGGGTCTCCAGGTTGCAGATGGCAGATTGTGGGACTTCTCAGCCTCCATAACTGTATAATCCTTTTTTTTTTTTTGACAGGATTTTGCTCTTGTTGCCCAAGCTGGAGTGCAATGGCATGATCTCGGCTCACTGCAACCTCTCCCTCCTGGGTTCAAGCGATTCTCCCACCTCAGCCTCCTGAGTAGCTGAGATTACAAGTGTGCATCACCATGCCCAGCTAATATTTTGTGTTTTTAGTAGAAACGGGGTTTCACCATATTAGCCAGGCTGGTCTCGAACTCCTGACCTCAGGTGATCCGCCTGCCTTGGCCTCCCAATGTGCTGGAATTATAGGCGTGAGCCACCACACCCGGCCAACTCTATGATCCTTATAATCACTCTATCTCTCATGTGTGCATGTGTGTGTGTGTGTTGTTCTGTTTTACTCGAGAACCATAATTAAAACTCCTACCTCACTGGACATCTCAAATGACAATAAATCCATATGTTTGGTGGTCCATGCTTTTTTTCAGATTAGATTTGATTATTATAATACAATTATTACTTCAATTGAGTGAAAAATCTACCTTTCCATGACATCTAGCCATTGTAGATGTTTACAAATAAATGATTTTTGAGAGGGATGAATATGTTCATTTTCTTGATTGTAGTCATGTTTTTGTTGTTGTTGTTTTGAGACAGAGTCTCGCTCTGTCACCCAGGCTGAAGTGCGTGGTGTAATCACAGCTCACTGAAACCTCAACCTCCCAGACTCAGTTGATTCCCCTGCCTCAGCCTCCTGAGTAGCTGGGGCCACAGGCACGCATCACAATGCCTGTCTAATTTTTATATATTTTGTAGAGATGAGGTTTTGCCCTGTTGCCCAGGCTGGTCTCAAACTCTTGGGCTCCAGTCATCCGCCCGATTCGGCCTGGGATTACAGGTGTGAGCCACCACACCTGGCTAATGTGTTTAAAACTTACCAAATTGTTGCCAAGTGTTTTGCTGTCACAAAAGAAGGTTGGATGTAACAACATGAATGAATCTCAAGAGCATTGTGCTTAATAAATGAAGCCAGACTTAAAAAAACAAAAACAAAAACAAAAACCT
>NW_016810654.1:5482-8552 GCF_001698545.2 Rhinopithecus bieti | reverse complement strand
AAAAAAAAAAAAAAGAAGTGTTCCTTTATATTATCCTAAACTCACATAACTATTGGGATACTGAAAAACCATCCAGTTCACATCTTCAGGCAAGACCAGACTGAAAACAACTCATGAAATTGTCAAGTCATTTCTGAAAACTCTTCGAAACAACTTCTAATATCTTTCAACCTTTAAAATAATTTTTAAAAGATACAAAATTATAGCTATATGAGGAATAAGTTTCAGTGTTCTATACTACTGTAGGATGGCTATAGTTAACAATAATATATTATATAGGTTCAAATAGCTAGAAGGAGGGTATTAAATATTCCCAACAGAAATAAATGATAAATGTTTGAGATGATGGATGTACTAATTACTCTGATCTGGTCACTATACATTATATGTATTGAAATATCACTATGTTCCCCATAAATATGTATGATTATGTATCAATTAAAAAATAAAGTATAAAAAGTGAAATAGTTTTTTGTAATATGTAACTACTAAAAACTTCTACTCTAATTTAAACCAATTGCCTCTTGTCTATATTAAGCAAGTATGAAAAACAGTTGTTCTTTCTTATTGGGGTTTCCTAATTCTCCTACATATTAACTGGCATTTAGATAACTAAATTCTTTAAATCCTCCTAAATAAATAAAAGAATCATCTCTCAACATGTGTATAAATTAATTTACAATATTTTATCCATCTACAGTATACCTTATATATGTTATATACTAAAATATTTAAATATCTTGATTCCATATGTGGAAAATTGAAGGTTAGAGAAGTCTAATGGTTTTACCCATGTTGCACTGACAGTCCATGTACAGGATTGGGAACAAGTTGAGGCCTGGGATAGCGTCATATTCATTTTTAATTGCATTGTGATCAGCCTGGCACGTAAGATGACTCAATTAGTGTTTGAAAAATAATAGTGTGAATGTCTTTCTCTGTTTCCTCCTGAAAATATTTAAAAGCAAGAAGGGGAGAAAATATTGAACAAACCCCATTTTGAATGAAATCAGGAGACAAATAATCTTCGTATTCCAAAATACATTATATCAATATATTTTTGTATATGCATTATATTTATATGCATTTATGTGAGCCTATCAAATGAAGCTGAGACTGAGTATAAGCTGTACAGCAGGTAGTGAACAGAATAAGTCATTGAGAATGATGAGAACAGCCAATAGAGGAAGATCTCAGAAAATTCCAGAAAAAATATACTGAAAGAAGGTGAAGGGCTTACTTGGATGTGCTAAAGTGATACTCACTGTTTGTAACCATAGATGCAGGAAATGCATCAATTGGCTTGGTTGGTAGCAGAAGCTCAAAAGGCCCAATGTGGGTCAGAGAAGTAAAGGAGCTGGGGCTGCACAACGGATCACAAAGGTGAATCATAGTTGTAGGAAGTAATTTGTCCTTATGGTAGTAGCAGAGATTTAGCCTTTGATTTGTGATGTTGTCCTGGCCCATTGTCCAGCCTTACTTCTGTGCCATAGGAATGTACTAGAAATAACTGACCTCAGGAGAATATAATCTATTTAATTATGAGTAATAGAAAAAACAGGAACAAAGATACTATTTAAAAAAAAATTGTGACTGGGCACAGTGGCTCATGCCTGTAATCCCAGTACTTTGGGAGGCTGAGGCGGCCGGATCACCTGAAGTCAGGAGTTCAAGACCAGCCTGGTCAACATGGTGAGACCCTGTCTCTACTAAAAACACAAAAATTAGCTGGGTGTGGTGGCGGGCGCCTGTAGTCCCAGCTGCTCAGGAGGCTGAGGCAGGAGAATTGCTTGAAGCCGGGAGGTGGAGGTTGCAGTGAGCCGAGATTGCACCATTGCACTCCAGCCTGGGGAACAAGAGCGACACTCTGTCTCAGAAAAAAAAAAAAAAAAAGTATGATAGAGGAGTAAAACTTACTGACACATAAAGAACATTCTCCAGAAAAATGTTGCCTCAGAAGTGATGAAAAGTGTGAGTAGCAGATGCGTCATCCCCTTTGTACTCAGAGTTTCTAGACAGGCTGACGACTTTTTGCTGCATGCCTCTTTGACTTCATGACAGCTTTCTCTGACTGATTTTCTGACACACAGAGCAAGCTGAAAGTGCCAGAGAGCTTACAGCCCCAGGAACATTGCTCAACCAATTATAGACAGGAATTGCTTCACCCTGGGAAATGTGAGGGAGGGACAGTGCTGAGATGAATTCTGCATCCCTGTTACTCAGCGTTGTCTGGGATGGTTTTATGAGAAATGCAGAATCTCAGAACTTATCTCAGACCTGCTGAATGAGAACCTGTGTTTTCTAAAAATCCCCAGATGATTTGTATACGTATTAAAGTTTTATAATCTCTGTTTCACAAAGTCTCCTAGAGGAACTCAGAAGGGTTGGGATCCACTTGTTATAGCAGTGATTGGCTCATTCATGCACTCTGCATTGACTGTCATCCCTTCCTGGTCTCAATTTATCAAACTCACCCCAATGTTTCTTGGGGTTATCTCCAAAATTACAACTTGCCCTCACACCTTTGTTTTCTTCAGCGGGAACCCAACTTCTGATGATGGCCAAATGTTTGGTGACCACATATGGTGACCTATGATGGTGACAATTTTTTTTTTAAATAATGAAAGCAATTGCCTCTCTGAAGAAAAGTTTACAAATACGGAATATAAGAATTCAGGGAAAAAATGGACAGACATCAGGAAGATAAAGAAGTGAGCTGACAGAACATGATAGAATATTAGGAAAAGGTCGGGCGCGGTGGCTCACGCCTGTAATCCCAGCACTTTGGGAGGCTAAGGCAGATGGATCACGAGGTCAAGAGATAGAGACCATCCTGGTGGTTTCACATGGTGAAACCCCGTCTCTACTAAAAATACAAAAATTAGCTGGGTATGGTGGCGTGCGCCTGTATTCCCAGCTACTCAGGAGGCTGAGGCAGGAGAAACGCTTGAACCCGGGAGGCGGAGGTTGCAGTGAGCTGAGATCGCGCCACTGCACTCCAGCCTGAATGACAGAGTGAGACTCTGTCTCAAAAAAAAAAAAAAAAAAAAAAAAAAAAAAAAAAAAAAAA
>NW_016810654.1:0-1684 GCF_001698545.2 Rhinopithecus bieti | reverse complement strand
TAAATCACCAAGCCACAATGTTAGGTGAAGTCATCAACATTCCATATTAAGATAAAAATGTATACTTGAGATTCAGCATAAAGAGGCTTTGAGGGCACAAGTAAGTTATACAAACAGATGGGCACTGTTTTTTTTTTTTCAATAGTGTGCACTTATGCTTGCCCACTAGGTCATCCCCATGACCATATGAGTGCATTCTTATGGCAAACTGATGGAGAAAAAGGTTAGGTTCAGCTCGTGAGCAGATCGACTGAGAATGTCAGTGGAAACAAAACAGAAACTATGGCTGCGTACAGCCCAATCTGTGCCCTGAAAGAGGGTAGAGTAGAGAAATTTTTGCAATAGGCAAAACTTTGACTAGGGTACCTAACCAGCCACTCTGCGCAGTAAAAGAAATAACTCATAATAAATACATACCGACTTCTTTTTAAAAATTTGTAAATTTACAGGGTAGAAATATAGCTTTTTAGCATGGATATGTTGCCTAGGGGTGAAGTCTGAGTTTTTTTGTGTCGCTCCCACATGTACCTATTAAGTAATTTCTCATCCCTTACCCACCTCTCACCCTCCCACCCTCCCAAGTCTCCAATGTTTATCATTCCACACTCAGTGTCCATGTGTACACATTATTTAGCTTCTACTTATAAGTAAGAACATGAAGTTTTTGACTTTTCGTTTCTGAGTTACTTCACTTAAGATACTGGCCTCCAATTGCATTCATGTTGCAGCAAAAATGTGATTTTAGACTTTCAAATAAAAGTCATAGAAATGTAAACATATATAACAGTATACAAGGTAAACATCAAGAAAGATTTATTTAATAAGGTTGTCTAACTCATAGAAGCAGAGAGTAGAATAGTGGTTACCAGTAGCTGGGGGCAGGAGAAGTGGGGAGATATTGGTCGAAGGTACAAAATTTCAGTTAGATAGGAGAACTAAGTTCAAGAGCTCTATTGTACATCATGGTGACTATAGTTAATAATAATGTATGGTATATTTGAAAATCACTAAGAGAGTAAACGTTACTGTTCTCACCATAAAAAAGGTAAGTGTATTAATCTGTTCTCACACTGCTGTAAAGATACTACCTGAGACTGGGTAATTTATAAAGGAAAGAAGTTTAATTGACTCACAGTTCCGAATGGCTGGGGAGACCTCAGGAAACTTAGGATCATGGTGGAAGGGGGAGGCAGGCACCTTCTTCACAAGGTGGCAGGAGAGAGAAGAGAGAAGCAAGAGGGGAAGAGCCCCTTATAAAACCATGAGATCTCATGAGAACTCACTGACTATCAAGAGAACATGGAGGAAACCACTCTCATTATTCAATCAACTCCCACCAGGTAACTCCCTCGACATGCGGGGATTACGGGGATTAAAATTCGACATGAGATTTGGGTGGGGACATGAAACCTAACCATATCAGTAAGTATGTGAAGTAATATGTTAATTAACTTGATTTAATCATTCCACAATGTATGTTTATTTATATATATATATATGGAACCACGTTGTATATTATAAATTTATACAATTTCTATTTGTCAATTAAAAATAATAAATTTAAAAAGACGAATTGTTAAAAGACGAGGAGGAAAGGGAGAAGAAAAAAGTGAATAAATTTGGGTTATTTGTTTGCAAATATCATTCGAATTATTGTTTCGTACAATCAACATTTTTTAGTTAA
>NW_016810653.1:15999-20100 GCF_001698545.2 Rhinopithecus bieti | reverse complement strand
TGGGAGTTGGAGACTGGAGCTGTTCCTATTCGGCCATCTTCTGTAATTATGTATTCTTTGACCAATATCCTCCCATCCCCTCTCCCCCTTAATCATTCCAGCCTCTAGGAACCACCATTCTACTCACCACATATATGAGTGAAAGCATGTGATATTTGTCTTCCTGTGCCTGGCTCATTTCACTTAATATCCTCCAGGTTCATCCATGTTGATGCAAATAGCAGGATTTCCTTCTTTTTAATGAATGAATAGTATTCCAATGTGTATATACCATATTTTCCTTGTTCATTTATGTGTTGATGGACAGCTGGGTTAATTCCATATCTTGGCTACTGTAAATAATGCTGCAATAAACGTGGGAGTGAAAATACCTTTTGTACATACTGATTTCATTTTGTTTTGATATATAACCAATAGTAACATCATATAGTAGTTCTATTTTATCATTTTAGGAACCTCCATAAAATTCTCTATAAAGGTTGTACTGATTTATATTTCCACTAACAGTGTTATTACAAGAGTTTCTTTTTCCTTACATGGTTGCCAACACTTGTTATCTTTTGTCTTTTTGACAATATCTTGTCTTCATTTGCTTAATGTTGCTGTAATTAAATATTTGAGACAGGTAATTTGTAAAAAATAAAGGTTTATTTAGCTCATGATTCTGGAGGCTGGGAAGTCCAAGATTGACAGGCTGCATCTGGTGAGAACATTCTTGCCAGTAGGGACTCTGTAGAGTCCCTGATGGTGCAGGAAATCACATGACAAGAGGGTTAACCATGCTAGCTCAGGTATCACTTTCTCCTCTTATAAACCCACTAATGCTCCACTCAAACACCATAGTCAGATTTCCCACCCTCTTAATACTGTTAAAATTAGTGTGAAATTTCAATATGAATTTCAGAAGGCACAAACCACCAAAATGTGACATAGCCATTCTAACAGGAGTGAGGTGACATCTCATTGTAGTTTTGATTTGCATTTTACTGATGATTAGTTTTCTTGAGTATTTTTTCATATAGTTGTTGGCCATTTGTATGTCTTCTGTTGAGAAATGTCTATTCTATCCTTTTATTTGTTAATCAGGTTGTTTGTTGCTGAGTTGTTTAAGTTCCTCATCTATTTTAAATATTAATCCCTTATCATATGTATAGATTGCAAATATTTTCTCTTATTCTATAGGTTGTCACTTCACTCTGTTGATTGTTTCCTTTGCTGTGCTGGAGCTTTTTAGTTTGATGTAATTCCATTTAACTATTTTTGTTTTTGCTATCTGTGCTTTTGAGATTTTATCTAAAAAAATCATTCTCCAGACCGATGTCATGGAGCTTTTTCTCAATGTTAAATTCTAGAAGTTTCATGGTTTCAGTTAATAGTTTCGGGTCTTACATTTAAGTGTTTAATCCATCTTGAGATGCTTTCTGTGTATGGTGAGATATAAGAATCTAATTTTGCAGGCAGATAAATGGTTTTTATGTCACCATACATTAAAAAGCCCCCTTTCCCCATTTTGTGTTTCTGGCACCTTTGTGAAAAATTTGTTTGCTCTAAATGCACAAATTTATTTCTGTGAAGAATGTCATAATTGTCTTGATAGAAATTGCATTAAATCTAGATAGTACTTTGTGTAGTATGGACATTTTAACAGTATTAATTCTTCTAGTTTATGAACACAGGATGGCTTTCCATTTATTTGTGTCTTCTTTGATTACTTTTCAAAATTTATTATTATTATTATTTCACTAGTTTTGAGGAACAGGTGGTGTTTAGTTACATGGATAAGTTCTTTAGGTGAGGTTTCTGAGATTTTGGTGCACCCATCCCATCACCTGATTAGTGTGCATTGCACCCAATATGTAGTATTTTATTCCTCACTCCCTCCAACCCTTCCTTCCAAGTCTCCAGAGTCCATTATGTCATTCTTATGTCTTTGCATACTCATAGCTTAGATCCCACATACAAGTGAGAATATATAATGTTTGTTTTTCCATTCATAAGTTACTTCACTTAGAAAATGATGTCCAACTCCATCAGGTTGCTGTGCATGCCATTATTTTTTCCTTTTATATGGCTGAGTAGTATTCCATGGTATAACACATTTAGGCCAAGCACAGTAGCTCATGCTTGCAATCCCAGCACTTTGGGAGGCCACGGCAGGTGGACTGCTTGAAGTCAGGAGTTAGAGACCAGCCTGGCCAACATGGGGAAACCCTGTCTCTGCTAAAAAATACAAACATTAGCTGGGCACGGTGGCATGCACCTGTAATCCTAGCTACTCGAGTGGCTGAGGCATGAGGATCACTTGAAAAAAGGAGGTGGAGGTTTCAGGGAGTCAAGATCACACAACTGCACTCCAGCCTGGGTGACAGAGTGAGACTCTCTCTATCTATATATCTATATCTGTATATATCTATATATATATACACAACAGAATGAGACTGTATATATCTATATAGATATATAGATACACACACACACACACATATATATATATCTCATTTCACATATCACATTACTTTATCCACTTATTGGTTGAGGGCATTTAGGCTGGTTTTATATTTTTGCAATTGTAAATTGTACTGCTTTAAACATTTGTGTGCAAGTGTCTTTTTCATACAATGACTTATTTTCCTCTGGGTAGATACCCAGTAGTGAGATTGCTGGATCAAATGGTAGTTCTACTTTTAGTTATTTAAGGAATTTCCATACTGTTTTCCACAGTGGTTGTACAGTTTACATTCTCACAAGCAGTTCCCTTTTCACCACATCCACACCAATATCTAATTTTTTTTTAATATTTTACTTATGGTCATTCTTGCACAAGCACGGTGATATTGCATTGTGGTTTGGATTTGCATTTCCCTGATAATTAGTAATGTTGAGCATTTTTTATATGTTTTTTGG
This sequence comes from Rhinopithecus bieti, assembly GCF_001698545.2. Lineage (NCBI taxonomy): Eukaryota > Metazoa > Chordata > Mammalia > Primates > Cercopithecidae > Rhinopithecus > Rhinopithecus bieti. The sequence continues at coordinate 17,196 of NW_016810653.1, read as the reverse complement.
CCACTTGTATATCTTCTTTTGATAATTGTCTATTCATGTTCTTAACCAACTTTTTTATGGAATTAATTAGAGCTTTTTTTTTTTTTTTTTTCTTTGCTGACTTGTTTGAGTTCCTTGTAGAGTTTGGGTATTAGTCCTTTGTCAGATGCATAGTTTGCAAATATTTTCTCCCACTCTGTGGGTTGTCTGTTTATTCTGCTGATTATTTCTTTTGCTGTGCAGAAGTTCTTTAGTTTAATTCGGTCCTATCTATTTATTTTTGGTTTTGTTTCTGTTGCATTTGCTTTTGGGTTTTTGGTCACAAACTCTTTGCCTAGGCCAATGACTAGCATAATTTTACAATGTTATCTTCTAGAATTTTATGGTTTCAGGTCTTAGATTTAAGTCTTTGATCTATCTTGAGTTGATTTTTGTATAAGGTGAGAGATGAGCATACAGTTTCATTCTCTCCATGTGCCTTGCCAATTATCCCAGCACCTTTTGTTGAATAGGATATCCTTTCCCCACTTTATGTTTTGTTTGCTTTGTCAGAGATCAGTTGGCTGTAAATATTTGGCTTTATTTTTGAATTCACTGTTCCATTCGTCTGCATGCCTGTTTTAACACCACTATCACACTACATTACAAGGTAAGTATAGCCTCATAATGTAGTTTGAACTTGGTTAATGTGATGTCTTCAGATTTGTTCTTTTGCTTAGTCTTGCTTTGGCTATGTGGGCTCTTTTCTGGTTCTATATAAATTTTAGGATTGTTTTTTCTAGTTCTATGAATTATAATGGTATTTTTATGGGGATTGCATTGAATTTATAGATTTCTTTTGGTAGTATGGTCGTTTTGACAATATCGATTCTACTCATCCATGAGCCTGGGATGTGTTTCCATTTGTTTCTGCCGTCTATGATTTCTTTCAGCATTCTTTTGTGGTTTTCCTAATAGAGACCTTTCACCTCTTTGGTAGGTATGTTCCTAAGTTTTACTTTTTTTAACAGCTGTTGTAAATGGTTTCGAGTTCTCTATTTGATACTCAGCTTGGTCACTATTAGTGTATAGCAGTGCTACTGATTTGTGTACATTGATTTTGTATCCTGAAACTTTGCTGAATTAATTTATCAGATCTAAGAGCTTTTTGGATGAGTCCTTAGGGCTTTCTAATTTGTTTATTTATTTATTTATTTATTTATTTATTTATTGCAGAGA
>NW_016810653.1:12020-15296 GCF_001698545.2 Rhinopithecus bieti | reverse complement strand
AGGCGCCCGCCACCTCACCCGGCTAGTTTTTTGTATTTTTTTAGTAGAGACAGGGTTTCACTGTGTTAGCCAGGATGGTCTCGATCTCCTGACCTCATGATCTGCCCGTCTCGGCCTCCCAAAGTGCTGGGATTACAGGCTTGAGCCACCGCGCCCGGCCAGGGCTTTCTATTTATATGATCATATCATTGGCAAACAGCGACAGGTTGATGTCCTCATTACCAATTTGGATGTCTTTTGTTTCTTTCTCTTGTCAGATTGCTCTGGCTAGGAATTCTAGTACTATGTTGAATAGAAGTGATTAAAGTGGGCATCTTTGTCTTATTCCAGGTCTCAGGGGAATGTTTTCAACTTTTATCTCTTCAGTATAATATTGGCTGTGTGTTTTCCATAGATCGCTTTTATTACCTTAAGATATGTCCCCTTTATGCCATTTTTGCTGAGAGTTTTAATCATAAATGAATGCTGGATTTTGTTAAATGCTTTTTTCTGCATCTATTGAGATGATCATGATTTTTGTTTTTACTTCTATTTATGTGGTGTATCATATTTATTGACTTGCATATGTGTAACCCTGCAACCCTGGCATAAAACCCACTTGATCATGATGTATTATCTCTTTGATATGCACTGAATTCGGTTAGCTAATATTTTGTTGAGAATTTTTGCATCTATGTTCATCAGGGATATTTGGTTTGTAGTTTTCCATTTTGTTATGTCCTTTCCTGGTTTTTGTATTAGGGTAATGACTGGCTTCATAGAATGTTTTAGGTAGGATTTCCTCTTTCTCTATCTTTTGAAATAATTTCTATAAGATTGGTACCAATTCTTATTTGAATGTTTGATAGAATTCAGTTGTGAATCCATCTGGTCCTGGACTTTTTTTGTTGGCAATTTTTATTACTGTTTCAATGTCATGAATTGTTATTGGTCTGTTCAGAGTTTCTATTTCTTCCCAGTTTTATTTAGGAGGGTTGTATATTTTCAAGAATGTATCCATCTCCTCTAGGTTTTCAAGTTTGTGCATATAAAGGTGTTCATAGTAGCCTTGAATAATATTTTGTATTTCTGTGGTATCAGTTGTAATATCTCCCACTCATTTCTAATTGAGGTTATTTAGACCTTCTCTCTTCTTTTCTTGGTTAATCTCACTAATTGTCCATCAATTTTGTTTATCATTTCAAAAAACCAACTTTTTGATTTTTTATCTTTTGTATAATTATGCTTCGATTTAATTTAGTTCTGTTCTTATCTTTATTATTTTTTTTCTTCTGCTAGGTTTGGGTTTGGTTTGTTCTTGTTTCTCTAGTTCTTTGAGGTGTTGGCTTAGATTGTCTGTACCCTTTCAGACCTTTTGATGTAGGCACTTAATGCTGTGAGCTTTTCTCTTAGCACCGCTTTTGCTGTATCCCAGAGGTTTTAACAGGTTTTGTCACTATTATCATTCAGTTCAAATAATTTTTTAATTTCCATTTTGATAACATTGTTGACCCAAGAATTATTCAGGAACAGATTATTTAATTTCCATGTATTCGTATACTTCTGAGGGTTCCTTTTGGAGTTAATTTCTAATTTTATTCCACCATGGTCTAAGAGGATACTTAATACAATTTCAATGCTCTGGCCGGGCATGGTGGATCACACCTGTAGTCCCAGCATTTGGGAGGTTGAGGCAGGTGGATCACTTGAGGTCAGGAATTTGAGACCAGCCTGGCCAACATAGTGAAACCCCATCTCTACTAAAAATACAAAAGTTAGCTGGGTGTGGTGGCATGCACCTGTAATCCCAGCTACTCAGGAGGTTGAGCCAGGAGAATTGCTTGAACTCAGGGAGTGGAGGTTGCGGTGAGCCGAGATTGTGCCACTGCACTTCAGCCTGGCCAACAGAGGGAGACTTTGTCTCAATAAAAATAAATAAAATAAAATAAAATAAAGTAAATAATTTAGATTTTTAACAATGTACTGAGTCTTTTTTAGTGGCCTGCCAGATGGTCTATCTCGGAGAAAGTTTCATGTGCTGTTGTAAAGAGTGTATACTTTTCAGTTGTTTGGTAGAATGTTTTGTAAATATCTGTTAAGTTCATTTGTTCTAGGGTATAATTTAAGTCCATTGTTTCCTTGTTCACTTTCTGTCTTGATAACCTGTCTAGTGCTTTCAGTGGAATGTTAAAGTCCTCCACTATTTTTGTGTTGCTATCTCATTTCTTTTGTCTACTAGTAATTGTTATATAAATTTGGGAGCTCTCATGTTAGGTGCATGTATATTCAGGATTGTGATATTTTCCTGTTGTACTGACCCTTTTATCATGATACAGTGTCCTTCATTGTCTTTTTTAACTGTTGTTGCTTTAAACTTTGTTTTTTCTAGTATAAGAACAGCTATTCTTTCTCAATTTTTTTTTTTCTCATTTGCATGGAATATCTTTCTCCACCCCTTTACCTTAGGTTTATGTGAGTTCTTATGTGTCGGGTGAGTGTCTCAAAGATAGCAGACTTTCTCTTTGAGACAGCAGACTGTCTCAAAGATAGCAGAATAAAATTGGTGAATTTTATTCATTCTGCCATTCCGTATCTTTTAAGTGAAGCATTTAGATAATTTACATTCAATGTTAGTATTCAGATGTAAGATACTGTTTTATGCATCATGCTAGTTGTTGCCTGAATATCTTGGTTTTTTTCCCACTGTGTTATTGTTTTATACGTCCTGTGAGATTTATGCTTTAAGGGGCTTCTATTTTGGTGGATTTCGAGGTTTTTTCAAGATTTAGGACTCCTTTTAGCAGTTCTTTTAGTACTGGCTTGGTAGTGGCCAATTCTCTCAGCATTTGTTTGTCTCAAAAAGACTTCATCTCTCCTTCATTTATGAAGCTTAGTTTTGATGGATACAAAACTCAAGGTTGATCATTGTTTTAAGGAGGCTAAAGATAGGACCCCAAACCTTTCTGGCTAACAAAGTTTCTGCTGAGAAATCTGCTCTTAATCTGATAGGTTTTCCTTCGTAAGTTACCTGATGCTATTGCATCACAGCTCTTAAGATTCTTTCCTTCGCCTTGACTTTAGATAACCTGATGACTATGTGCATAGGTGATGAACTTTTTGCAATGAATTTCCCAGGTATTCTTTGAGCTTCTTGTATTTGGATGTCTAGATTTCTAGCAACACTAGGGATTATTTCCTCAATTATTCCCTCAAATATGTTTTCCTAACTTTTAGATTTATCTTCTTCTTCAAGAACACCAGTTATTCTTATGTTTGGTTATTTAACATAATGCTAAA
>NW_016810653.1:5969-8985 GCF_001698545.2 Rhinopithecus bieti | reverse complement strand
TCTTCAATTTTTTGGAAGAGTTTGAAAAGAATTGGTATCAGTTCTTTAAATCTTTGGTAGAATTCAACAGTGAAGCCATCAGCCTTGTGCTTTTCTTTAATGAGAGATTTTTCATTACTGATTCAATCTTCTTAATTATTATTGCTCTGTTTAGGTTTTCTATTTTTCATAATTCAATCTTGGTAGGATATGTGTCAAATAAATTATTCATTTATTCTAGGTTATCAAATGTTGGCATGTTATTGTTTATACTAGTCTCTTATGACCCTTTGTATTTCTGTGATATCAGCTCTAATATCTCATTGTTCATCTCTTATTTTATCTATTTGAGTCTCCTCTCTTTTTTTCTTAGTCTAAAGGTTTGTTGATTTTGTCTCTTTTCAAAAAATCCAACTCTTCATTTTATTGATTTTATATTGATTTTTCATATTGTTTTTATAGATTCTGTTTTATTTCTGCTTCAATCTTTATTATTTCTTTCTTTCTACTAATTTTAAGTTTAGGTTGTTCTTGTTTTCTTATTCCCCGTGATGCAACATTAGGTTGTTTATTTGAGATTATTCTTCTTTTTTGATATAGGTGTGTATTGCTATTAACTTCTCTCTTAGAATTGCTTTTGCTGTATCTCATAGGTTTTAGTACATTATGTTTCCATTTTCATGGAATAATGACCTTAAGGGGTAATGCAGGTAATATCTGAAAAATAATTTTAATTTCTCTTTTAACTTCTTTATTGACCCATTGGTTATTTAGTAGCATGTTGCTTAATATACATGTATTTATGTATTTTCTGTAGTTCCTTCTGTTATTGAATCTAGTTTTATACCATTTTTGTGAAAAAGATATTTGAGGCCAAGCACTGTAGCTTATGCCTGTAATGCCAGCACTTTGGGAGGCTGAGGTGGGAGGGCTGCTGGCGCTCAGGAGGTCAAGATCAGCAGAACACCATAGTGAGATCTTGTCTCAATAAATAAATAAATAAATTAATTAATTAATTAAAAAGTTAGGCAGGCATGATGGTATACACCTGTAGCCCCAGCAGAGGTGGGAGGATCACTTAAGCCTAGGAGGTGGAGTATGCAGTAAGACATAATCATAACACTGCACTCCAACCTTGGCAACAGAGTGAGATCCTGTCTCAAAAAAATAAAACAAATACATGGTATGATTTCAATTTTCTTAAATTTGTTAAGACTTGTTTTGTGGACTAAAATATATATATTTTCTCCCAGAGTGTTCCACGTGCAGTTCAGAAGAATGTATATTCTACAGCTGTCAGATGGAATATTCTATAAATGTCTGTTAGGTACATTTGTTCTAGAGTGCAGTTTAAATCTGATGTTTCTTTGTTGACTTTCTGTCTGGATGATCTGTCCACTGTTGAAAAGTGATGAGTTGCAGTCCCATGATGTTATTATTTTGCAGTCTATCTCTCCCTTCAGATTGATTAATTTTTGCACATGTGTAATATGTGTGTAGATGCTTCAATGTTGAGTGCATATATATTTACAATAGTTATATCCTCTTGCTAAATCGACCATTTTATCATTATATAGTATTTTTTGTCTCTTTTCACAGTTGTAGTTGGTCATCAGTGACACAGGCTAAAAGTTGAGTTTATTTTGCAGGGGCTAAGTGTTTTCCTCTGGCATCGAGGCAGGTTTGTAGACTTAGTCCGAGGGACCAGTCTGGAGTCAGGTACCATGGGGTGTGCCCAGTGCTGGGTTCTACTGTGGCAGGTTCGGTATTGGGGTCTAAGGCAAAGTTTCTCTCTTTTCCTCAAGAGGATGGCATGTGTCTCCACTCTGTGTTGCATGAAGTTGTGGAAGAGATAATGCAGGTAATGTCACACTGTTCTTTCTACCCTCTCCAATGCGTCTTTTTTATTATGCTATAACCAAGTACTGTGATCTCTCATCTGGTTCTCTTAGATTTTGTGAAGGTATTTTCATGTATGGAGAGTTGCTCACACTGTTGTTTCTGCAGGGAGATGACTGCTGGAGAGTCCTATCCCACCATCTTGCTCCAGTTTCTCTATGTCTTACCACAATCAATTTTAGAACATTTCATCACTTCCCCCCAAAACCCACATCAATTGGCAATCACCCCCATTTTACCCCAAGTCTTTCAGTCCTGGCAACCAATAATCTACTTTCTATCTTAATAATTATTCTAATCTGGACATGTCATATGTGGTGTTTTTTTAATGAATTCTTTTACTTAGTATAGTATTTTCAAAGTTCATTCATGCTTGTACCATGCATCAGTACTTCTTCTCTTTAAATTGTGGAATAATATTTTATTGTGTGAATATGCTATATTTGTTTACCATTCATCAGTCGATGGACATTTAAGTTGTTTCCACTTTCTTGCTATTATGAATATTAATGTACAATTTTGAGATGGGCATATGTTTTCATTCTCCTGAGTATATATCCAGAAGTGGAATTGTTGGGTAACTCTGTTTAGATAATTGAGGAACTGCCAAATAATTTTCCAAAGCAGCATATGAAGGTTCCAAATTACATTCCTATCAGCATATGAAGGTTCCAATTTTGCCACATCCGTGTCAATACTCATTATCTATTTGATAACAGCCTTTATACTGTGTATGAAGTAATTTTGATTTGTATTTCTCTTTTGGCTAAAGAGGCTGAGGATCTTTTCATGTAATTATTCAATGTTTTGTCTATTTTCTTGTTGGGTTATTTACCTTTTATTTTAATTTCTAAGAGTTTTTTTTAATATATTCAAGCTCCTTATGTCAGATACATAATTAGAAAATAATTTTCCCATTATGTAGGTTTTCTTTCCATATTCTTGATAGTGCGTTTTGATGCACAAAAGTATTTTATTTTGATGAAGTCCAATTTATATATTTATTCTTTTGTTGCTTATGCTTTTAAAGTCATATTAAGAATCCAGGCCAAGTGCGGTGACTCATGCCTGTAATCCCAGCGCTTTGGGTGGCTGAGGTGGGTGGGTCACCTGAGTTCAGGAGTTTGAGACCAGCCTG
>NW_016810653.1:0-2428 GCF_001698545.2 Rhinopithecus bieti | reverse complement strand
GAAAAACAACCCAAGATTTTCATCAGATTCTCCAAGATTGAAACAAAGGAGAAAACGTTAAGGACAGCCAGAGAGAAAGGTCAGGTTACCTACAAAGGGCAGCCCATCAGACTAAAAGTGGATCTCTCTGCAGAAACCCTACATCCAGAAGAGAATGGGGGCCAATATTCAACATCCTCAAAGAAAAGAATTTTCAACCCAGAATTTCATATCCAGCAAAATTAAGCTTCATAAGTGAAGGAGAAATAAAATCCTTCCCAGACAAGCAAATGCTGAGGGATTTTGTCACCTCCAGGCCTGCCTTACAAGAACTCCTGAAGGAAGCACTAAAAATGGAAAGGAAAAACCAGTAACAGCCACTGCAAAAACAGGGCAAATTATAATGACCATTGACACTATGAAGAAACTGCATCAACGAATGTGCAAAATAACCAGCTAACATCATGATGACAGCATCAAATTCACATATAACAATATTAACCTTAAATGTAAATGGCTAAATGCCCCAATTAAAAGACACAGACTGGCAAATTAGATAAAGAGTCAAGACCCATCAGTGTGCTGTATTCAGGAGACCCATCTTATGTGAAAAGACACACATAGGATCAAAATAAAAGGATGGAGGAATATTTACAAAGCAAATGGAAAGAAAAAAAAAAAAAAAACAGCAGGGGTTGCAATCCTACTCTCTCTGATAAAACAGACTTTAAACCAACAAAGATCAAAAAAGACAAAGAAGGGCATTACGTAATGGTAAAGGGATCAATGCAACAAGAAAAGTGAACTATCCTAAATAAATATGTACCCAATACAGGAGCATACAAATTCATAAAGCAAGTTATTAGAGACCTACAAAGAGACTGAGACTCTCACACAATAATAGTGGGAGGCTTTAACATCACACTGTCATTATTGGACAGATCAACAAGACAGAAAATTAATAAGGATATTCAGGACTTGAACCCAACTCTGGACAAAGCAGACCTAACAGACATCTACAGAACTCTCCACCCCAAATCAACAGAATATACTTTCTTCTCAGTGCCACATAGCACGTATTCTAAAATTGACCACATAATTGGAAGAAAACACTCCTCAGCAAACATAAAACTGAAATCATAACAAACAGTCTCTCAGACTACAGTGCAAGCAAATTAGAACTCAGGATTAAGACACTCACTCAAAACCACACAACTACATGGAAATTGAATAATCTGCCTCTAAATGATTACTAGGTAAATAACAAAATTAACACAGAAAGAAGTAAGTTCTTTGAAACCAACGAGTACAAAGAGACAACGTACCAGAATCTCAGGGACACAGCTAAAGCAGTGTTAAGAGGGAAATTTATAGCACTAAACGTCCACAACAGAAAGTGAGAAAGATCTAAAACTGACACCCTAACAGCACAATTGAAAGAACTAGAGAAGCAAAAGCAAACAAATTCAAAAGCTAGCAGGAGNATGGAAATTGAATAATCTGCCTCTAAATGATTACTAGGTAAATAACAAAATTAACACAGAAAGAAGTAAGTTCTTTGAAACCAACGAGTACAAAGAGACAACGTACCAGAATCTCAGGGACACAGCTAAAGCAGTGTTAAGAGGGAAATTTATAGCACTAAACGTCCACAACAGAAAGTGAGAAAGATCTAAAACTGACACCCTAACAGCACAATTGAAAGAACTAGAGAAGCAAAAGCAAACAAATTCAAAAGCTAGCAGGAGACAAGAAATAACTAAGATCAGAGCAGAACTGAAGGAGACAGCGACACAAAAAGCCCTTCAAAAAATACATGAATCCAGGAGCTGGTTTTTTGAAAAGATTAACAAAATAGATGCACTATTAGCTAGACAAATAAGGAAGAAAAAAGAGAAGAACCAAATAGGTACAATAAAAAATGAAAAAGCAGATATCACAGAAATACAAACTACCATCAGAGAATACTACAAAACCTCTATGCAAATAAACTAGAAAATCTGGAAGAAATGGGTAACTTCCTGGATACATACACCCTCCCAAGATCAAACCAGGAACAAGTTGAATCCCTGAATAGACTGATAGCAAGTTCTGAAAGTGGGGCAGTAATTAATAGCCTACCAACCAAAAAAACCCAGGACAAGACAGATTCAAAGCTGAATTCTATCAGAGGTACAAAGAGGAGCTGGTACTATTCTTTCTGATACTATTCCAAACAATAGAAAAAGAAGGTCCCCTCCCTAACTCATTTTATGAGGCCAGCTGATACCAAAACCTGGCAGAGACACAACAATGAAAGAACATTTCAGGACAATATCCCTGATGATGGATGCAAAATCCTCAATAAAATACTGGCAAACTGAATCCAGCAGCACATCAAAAGCTTATTCACTACAGTCAAGTCAGCTTCATCTCTGGGATGCAAGGCTGGTTCAACATATGCAAACCA
>NW_016810652.1:0-1085 GCF_001698545.2 Rhinopithecus bieti | reverse complement strand
TTACAATTCCACATGAGTTTCGGTAGGGACACAGAGCCAAATCATATTATTCTGTCCCTGGTCCCCAAATCTCATGTTTTTCTCACATTGGAAAATACAATGATGCCTTCCCTACAGTCCCCCAAATCTTAACTCATTCCAGCATTTACTCAAATGTCCGCAGCCCAAAGTCTTATCTGAGACAGTCTACAGTCCCTTCTGCCCATGAGCCACTGAATCATAAAGCAAGTTAACTACTTCCAAGGTACAATGATTGTACAGGCAATGGGTAAGCATTCCCAGCCAACAGAAGAAAAAAAATGCTAGAAGGAAGCACAAAACACAGATGGGACTCATAGGATACATGAACATCCAAAACCCAGCAGGCTAGTCACTCAACCCTACAGCTCCAAAATCATCCTTTTTGAATCCCTGTCCCACATCCATGGCACAGGGGTGTGAAGGCTGGGCTCCCAGGTCCTTGGGCAGATCTGCATCTGTGGCTTTGCAGTGTTCAGCCCCCGTGGCTGCTCTCATGGACATGGCTTGTGTTGAGTGCCTGTAGCTTTTGCACACTGAGGGTGCAAGCTGTTTTGGATCTATGAATCTGGGGTTTGGAGAATGATGCCTCCCTGTGTGGGGGCTCCAACCCTATATGTCCCTTCTTTGCTCCCCTAGTAGAGGTTTCACATGAGGCCCTGCCACTTGGAAAAGCTTCTTTCCCAGACATCCAGGCTTTTCTGTGCATCTTCTGGGGTCTAGACAGAAGCTCCCAAGCCTCTAGAGCCTCTGTACTCTTGCTCTGTACACCTGCTGGCTTAAACACTATATGGAAATCATTAAGACGTGGAGCCACCTCTGAAGCAGTAACCCAAGCTGTACCTGTGCATCTTTGAGCCATGGCTGGAGCTGGAGTTGCAGGGATGCAACCAGCAGTGTCCTGAGGATGCACACAGCAGTGGGGCCATGGAGCTTGCCCAGGAAACCATTCTCCTCTGCCAGGCCCCAGGGCCTGTGACAGCAAGGGCTGCCACAGGGTCTTCTGAAATACCTTCAAGGCCTTTTTCCCATTGTCTTGGCTATTTGCACTGGGCTCCTTTCTATGC
>NW_016810651.1:0-586 GCF_001698545.2 Rhinopithecus bieti | reverse complement strand
GTCTGGTTTGATCTGGTCTAGTCTGGTTTCGTCTGGTTTGATCCTGTCTAGTCTGGTCTGTTCTGGTCTGGTCTGGTCTCGTCTAGTTTGATCTGGTCTAGTCTAGTCTGGTCTGGTTTGATCTGGTGTAATCTGGTCTTTTCTGGTTTGATCCGGTCTGATCTGGTTTGATCCGGTCTGTTCTGGTTTGATCCGGTCTGTTCTGGTTTGATCCGGTCTGGTCTGGTCTGGTCTGGTTTGATCTGGTCTGATATGGTGTGATCCGGTCTGGTCTGGTTTGATCCGATTTGATCTGGTCTGGTCTGGTTTGATCCGGTCTCATCTGGTTTGATCCGGTCTGTTCTGGTTTGATCCGGTCTGGTCTGGTTTGATCCCGTCTGATCTGGTCTGGTCTGGTTTGATCTGGTCTGGTCTGGTTTGATCCGGTTTGAACTAATCTGGTCTGGATTCATCTGGTTTGATCTGCTCTGGTCTGGTTTGATCCGGTGTGTGGTCTGGTTTGATCCGGTTTGAACTAGTCTGGTCTGGATTGATTTGGTTTGATCTGGTCTGGTCTGGTTTCATCCGGTTTGTTCTGGTTTGATCC
>NW_016810650.1:0-556 GCF_001698545.2 Rhinopithecus bieti | reverse complement strand
CGTGTAGCCACAGACGCCATAACAGGTATGTGGTAAGATTTTCTCTACAATCTAAAGAGTAAGTTTCAAAAGGAGTGGGGAGGTGAGACTCCAGATGGAGGCTATGAGTAAAATGTAACAAAAGTGTCAGTGCTCATTTATTTGATGACCATTATATCCGCATTTGCTCATAGAAATTACTGTTAGTAGTGAAGTTACTATTAAAAGCAAGACTTATCCCTACCCCTAAAACGGTAGAGTGTAGGTACACAAGCCATTTCAGGAATGTGGTAAGGTTGTTTCTACAATCTAAAGAGTAAGTTTCAAAAGGAGTGGGGAGGTGAGACTCCAGATGGAGGCTTTGAGTAAAAAGGCCCTGAGTTAAGGCAGTTTTGGGCTTTGGGAAACTGCAGGTGCTTCTGTGGGAGCTGATTGTTATGAAGCCGGGTGGGGGCAGGGCCCAGACTCAGAAGCTGAGAGAAAAGCATGGAATGGAAAACTACTTGAGCAGTTCCCTCTGGGTGGAGGATGTAGCAGAGAGGAGTCTCCACATGGGGAAGTCATGGAAGGTGTCCTG
>NW_016810649.1:0-1693 GCF_001698545.2 Rhinopithecus bieti | reverse complement strand
ACGCGGCCAAGCACAGGCTGGTGGTGCTGGTCAAGGACAATGGCGAGCCTCCGCGCTCGGCCACTGCCACGCTGCACGTGCTCCTGGTGGATGGCTTCTCCCAGCCCTACCTGCCGCTCCCGGAGGCGGCCCCTGCCCAGGCCCAGGCCGACTCGCTCACCATCTACCTGGTGGTCGCGTTGGCTTCGGTGTCGTCGCTGTTCCTCTTGTCGGTGCTCCTGTTCGTGGCGGTGCGGCTGTGCAGGAGGAGCAGGGCGGCCTCGGTGGGTCGCTACTTGGTGCCCGAGGGCCCCTTTCCAGGACATCTGGTGGATGTGAGCGGCACCGGGACCCTGTCCCAGAATTATCAGTATGAAGTTTACCTGGCAGAAAGTTCTGAGAGCCAGTTCAAGTTTCTTAAACCGATACTTCCCAACTTCTTGGGTGAAGGGACTGGCAGGGACAGCGAGGCAAACTCCAACTCCAGGAATGATTTTGGGTTCAATTAGGAATCTGACAACAGGTCGTGATAAATCATAGAATTCACTATTCATCTGTAAGTTCCCAATTCTCTCATTCACACAGAGTCACATATTCACACATTAGTAATTGCTGTTGTATTTATAGCTATTTCAACCTGCTGGACTGTTTTCCATTCCCTCTAATATTTGTTGTGGTGGTTGTCAGCTACGTTAGTTATAGCATGTGCACACAATAGCAGATAAATGGTGTTTCCTAGGGTTGTTGTTTTTGTTTGGTCAGATTTTGGAACTCACAGGTGTTTTCAGGTTCCCAATATTTGAACTTGTTCATTGATACGTTATGATTAAGAGAATGGTGTTTCTAACTTTCTGATTATCATCAGCATGACTCTAAGTCTATTGTAAATCACAGCTTTTAGTTTAAAAAATACTTCTCATTTATGCAAAAATTTTAGTAATCTTGTAAATTGTTGCATTTCTGTTGTGTTGTTTCAAAAACACTACTCTTCCCTCAACTGAACCAATATTTTACCTAGGTGATGTTTTCTCTCTTGAACTTTTTCTTTCAAAATTGGTATTTATAGACCATCGGGTGTTATTCTAAAGGATTCAACTCCTATTACATGAAAGAATAATAGAAAAAAGGTTGGTTGACTTGTGATTGCTTTTTTAAAAAATAATAAATGGCTTTGGTATGTAAATAATGATTCTCCTTCTTTTAAAATAATATATAGCAGCCGGAGTGCAGTGGCTCACACCTGTAATCCTAGCACTTTGGGAAGCCGAGGTGGGTGGATCACCTGAGGTCAGGAGTTCGAGACCAGCCTGGCCAACATGGTGAAACCCATTTCCACTAAAAATACAAAAATTAGCTGGGCATGGTGGTGAGCGCCTGTAATCCTAGTTACTTGGGAGGCTGAGGCAGGAGAATTCCTTGTGCCTGGGAGGTGAAGGTTGCAGTGAGCTGAGATCATGCCACTGCAGTCCAGCTTGGGTGACAGAGAGAGATTCCATCTCAAAAATAAACAAACAAACAAACAAACAAACATGATTCAAACATACAGTAAGTACAAAAGAAAGCAAATTAACATCATTATTCCACCAGCAGAACTAATTTCATTAAGTCAACATCATTCTAAAATATTTCCATGGATGCATATAAGAATAAAGTAATAGATGAAAATAATTTTATAAAATGGATATAATTTTATAAAATTTTTTTTTATAATTTT
>NW_016810648.1:0-1685 GCF_001698545.2 Rhinopithecus bieti | reverse complement strand
ACTTCCAAAGATGTAGCACTAGAGTTCAGAAAATAATTCAAACATTTACTGAGGGATGATTTTAAAACTACAATACTAAAACAAAACAAAACAAAACATTGAAAACAATTCACATCCTAGCCCGGGCAACAGAGCAAGACTCCGTCTCAAAAAAAAAAAAAAAAAAAAAAAGAAAACAATTCACATCCTAAGATTACATTGATTCATTTGCTTATATTGCTATATGTGCATTAGAGTATATTGTGAGGATCTTTTTTTGCATTGTAATAAAATTTTTTATTCTAATGTCCTCCATGCCAAATGCTGTTTGAAATATGGTCTCCAAATTTTTATGAAACCAAAGTCTGCACAAGCCCAAAATATCCACTGAATATTCTGTTCTGTTCATACTACTGATAAAGAGCTGAGAGGTAGATGCAAGGAAAGTAGGTTCTCTGATGACTCAATAGGTAGAGGATGGGTTAACTGAATTGATAAATGCCAAAGTAATCAAATCAATTTTTTAACTAATTGATTAAGATAGTAAAGCAATTAAGACAATGTAGAAAATAATTGAATTTTGCTGTTTCTGCACTTTGAAGATAAAGCCTAAATGGCCCTGGCAAGTAAAAATACCAATACAAGCTGTCATTTTTTTGACAGAGAAGTGCACCCCCTGCCTCTGTGAACTGATTATAACCACTAAGTTTTTAAGTTACTCTTTTATTATAATGTTTAATATAATAGCAGACTATGTCTCTAAAACATTTTGTGTGTGTCAGGTACTATGCTCAACATTAGTCTATATAGTTACTTAAATATCCAAAACCAAAATATTTAATATTTGTTTTGTATAAAGCATATGAGTTGCCTTTTATTTGCTGCATAGTCTCACTGATATATACAGATTCTATAGTCTCCATGATTTTTATACTTACTTCTAAAATATAATTTGAATACAAAAGTGATACTTGCTCATTGAATACATTTCAATCTATGAACTCGTACATGGTGAAAAGTTAAGGCCCCTGTGTTTATGTTCCCCTGACTTTGAGGAGGGTCCCAGGAAAAGGGTAGAGTTAGATTTTAAATGGAGTGGTCAGGGTAAGTCTCACTGAGATTTTATTGGTGCAAGGACATGAAGGATTTGCAGGAGTTAGCCTTATAGATATTAGGAGATGGGGGTAAGTTCCAGGTAGAGGTCAGTGAAAAGGGTCTTTTCAGTCCATTTAAAAAGATTGTAGGATCAGTGAATAGACTGTAAAACAAGAATTTAACTGGTGTGTTTGAGGAAGAGAAAGGAGACCCAGACATTGCAAAGATGTCTTACTCCGTAAAGACAGCTTATAGTTTTTACAATTTAATTTATTTTATAAAATTCATATTCATAGATTTTCTGTTATTGAACCATGCTTGCATCCCTGGAATAAATCCTACTTGATTATGAGATACTATTCTTGTTTATATAAATTGATGGACCCATTTTTTTCATATTTTATAGAGTTTTCATCTATATATGTAAATGTAATTGATACGTGATTTATGTTCTCCTTATAAGGTTATTCTAGAATTGTAAAATGAGATCCAAAGCTTACACTTGTAGTCTCTCGAATACCCTTTTATGAGATAGACATTGTTTCTTACTCACCTGAGAAATCAAGCAAAGGAGGAAAGGGGTAAGATAAAGATATTTTATCTATGCTTTT
>NW_016810647.1:2431-7016 GCF_001698545.2 Rhinopithecus bieti | reverse complement strand
AGCAATATATTTATATTTATTATATTTACATTGATATTTATTTATGTTATAATTTAACAAAATCCAAGGTATAATTTAACAATTCCCAGTTTTTGAAGGTTATGCTCTTTATATTTCTATAAGAAATTAATGTAATGTAATCTCTGACACAGTAGGAATCCTTCAGTATGATGACTGTATCAGTCATCTTCATTGTTGGTTGGGAAGGGAAGGATTATTTCGCAGTATCCTCAACCTAACAGATACTTGAAAGAAGTTTTGGAAATTTCTCTTCTCTTCTCACCTCTATTCTTGTGATGTGAAATTAATCTCAACCATTTTGTCTTATTTCAATTTCCACCTTTTAAAACCAAGTGACACATCTTCAGGTTCCTCTTCTAGTTCTTCTCCTATTTCCAACACAAAGGCTGTTACTTCCTCCACTGAAGTCTTGAGCCCCTTGAAGTTATCCATGAGGGTTGGAAGCAACTTCTTCCAAACTCCTGTTAATATTTCTATTTTGATCTCCTCCTATAAATCGCAAATGTTCTTAATGGCATCTAAAACAATGAATCCTTTCCAGCAGGTTTTCAATTTAATTTGGCCAGATCCATCAGAGGAATCACTACTTATGGCAGCTCTAGCCCCACAAAATATACTTCTTAAATATTAAGACTTGAAAAGTTGAAATCAATTCTTTTATCCAGGGGCTGGAGAACAAATGCTGGGTTAGCAGGCATTATTCTCCTTGTACATGTCAATGTGCATTAATATTTTTAAAGAAGTCTTTTATTCTGAGTAGTATGCCTCAACAGTGGGCTTTAAATATTCTGTAAACCATGCTATAAACAGATGTGTTGTCATCCAGGCTTTGTTGTTCCATTTATAGAGGACAGCAAAGTTGGTTTAGCATAATTCTCAAGGACCCTAGGATTTTCAGAGTGGGAAATGAGCACTGGCTTCGAACTTAAAGTCACCAGTTGCATTAGCCCATGACAAGAGTCAGCCTGTTCTTTGAAACTTTGACACCAGACACTGACTTCACCTCTCTACCTATGACAATCTTAGATGGCATTTTCTTCCTATAGAAGGCTGTTTCCTCTGCATTGAAAATCTGTTGTTTAGCGTTGCTGCCTTCATCTGTGATCTTAGCTAGATCTTTTACATAACTTGCTGCTTGCTCTTGCACTTTTATGTTATGAAGACTGCTTCTTTCCTTAGACCTCACAAACCAAGCTCTGCCTGCTTCAAGTATTTCTTCAGCAGTTTCCTGACCTCTTTCAGCTTCATAGACATGAAGGGAGTTAGGATGTTGCTCTGGATTTGGCTTTGACTTAAGGGAATGTTGTAGCTGATTTGATCTTCTATCCAGACCTCTCCAACTTTCTCCCTGTCAGCAATAAGGCTGTTTTGTTTTCTTATCATTCATATGTTCACTGGAGTAGCCCTTTAATTTAAATCAAGAACTTTTCCTTTGCATTCACAACTTGTCTAATTGTTTGGCAAAAGATGCCTAGCTTTCATCCTCTCTGGGCTTTTGACATGCCTTCCTCACTAAGCTTAATCATTTCTGGCTTTTGATGTAAGTGAGGGGCATGTGGACTCTTCCTTTCACTTGAACACTTAGAGGCCATTGTAACACTTACTGGCCTAATTTCAACATTGTGTCTCAGAGAATAGGGAGCCTCCAGGTGAGGGAGAGAGAAGAATAGCCAGTCAATGGAGCAGTCAGAACACACACAACATTTATCTATTAAGTTCGTTGTCTGACATGGTTGCAGTTCATCGTGCCCCAAATCAACTACTATAGTAACATCCAAGACCACTGATCAGTCATCAGAATGACAGATACAATGAGTATGTTTAAAATATTGTGAGAATTACCAAAATGTGAAGAAGAGATATGAAATGAGCATATACTTTTGGGGAAAATGACACCAACAGACTTGCTCGATGCAGGGTTGCCACAAACCTTCAATCTGTAAAAAAAACATAGTTACCTTCCAAGTGCAATAAAACAAGGTATGTCTGTATGCATTTACTTGTTTGTTTATTCATTATCTGTCTCTTTCCACTAGAATGTGCACTCCATGTTTTGTTTTTTACGTGGCCCAAGATTATAACAATGCCTGGCATATAGGAGGTGGCTCAATAAATATTTGTTGAAGAAAATGAACGATTAACAATTGTGCTGGGCATGGTGGCTCATGCCTGAATCTCAGCACTTTGGGAGTTTAAGGTGGGAGGATCGCTTGAGCCCAAAAGTTCAAGACCAGCCTTGGCAACAGAGTGAGACCTTGTGTCTATAAAAAAATAAAATAAAAAAGTTAGCCAGGCATGATGATGCTCGCCTGTAGTCCCAGCTACTCTGGAGGCTGAGGCAGGGAGGATATCTTCAGTCTGGGAGGTTGAGGCTGCAATGAGCCGAGATCATACCACTGCATTCCAGCTGGGCAACTGAGCAAAACCCTGTCTCAACCACCCCTGTCTCCCCACCAAAACAACAACTGTGATAAATGCTATGAAAGGACAGCATAAGTTACTACAATAGAGCATCACAGGGAGATTTGATCAAACTATGACATAAGAATTCAGTTCCTCTGCAGATACAATATTTAAGGTGAGGCCTGAAGGACTGGTAGGTATCAGCTTGGCAAAGGAGAAGGGCTAGAATTAGAAGTGGAGCCTGAAGATATGACCGAATGGCTACAATTTCATGAAACTAGAATGAATGCTTCTTACAGATAAGCAGAGAAAGTGGCTAAAAGGACTGACTCCAACTTTTTAAAGACGAAGTTCTGCGATAAACAAAATGCTATCCAACAGCATTATGTGCTATAGAGAAGTCTTTCATGATAGGAAGAGTCAATCGATGCAGCAAACTTCATTGTTGTCTTATTTAAAATGGCCACAGCCACCTGAGCCTTCAGTTCCAACACCTTGATCAGTGAGCAGCCATCACCACTGAGGAAAGACCTTCCACCCACAATAAGATTACAACTTGCTGAAGGGCTCAGATGATCATTTGCATTATTTAGCAATGAAGTATGTTTTCAACTAAGGTATGTACGTTGGTTTTTAGACATAAACCAACGTGGAATGCTATTGCACACTTAATAGATTCCAGCATAGTGTAAACAAAACTTTTATGGGAAACAGAAAAATTAGTGTGACTGGCCTTTTTGAGATATTTGTTTTATCGCGGTGGTCTGGAATCCCCAGTGTCTCCAAAGTATCTGTATTCTAAATCATCATGAAGTCAGATTTGGCTTCATTATCAAATTCACATTTACATGAATTCCATTAGTGGTTAGTGATTTGTGTTGAAAAATAGTGCTACAAGGGAAGGTACTTCTGACCTAGCTTAATAAACTCCAACCAAAGCTGTGAAGATATATATAACCTACACATATAACATATCACATAAAAGCTGTAAATTTACATTAACTATAGACTTAATAGATAATAATATCCTAAGTAAGAATACTTAATCTAGAAGCTCTCAGTTACTTGCAAGGAAATGATCTATAATCAGTTAAGAAGTATTTATTGCGTTCTTATAGTATGCCAATTTAAAGAAATCTAGTTGCTTCTAATTTTGAATTGCTTAACTTCATTTTATATTACTATATTTATTTACATTAAAAACTTCCCTAAAACAACTCCATTGGCATGTGAAGTAATTTACTATCTTCAGTTTAAATATAATCATAGGTGAAAAAAGGACATTTCTCATCCTTTTGTATTTACAGTATGAGAGTGATTTGGGTAAGGAAGAAACATAGTAGAAAACTACTTCAGAGCAGTGTTTTTCCAACTGAGCGTCATGACCCATTAGTGGGTTGCTTTTGTTTTGTTTTGTTGAAGATGCAATAGAATCAGAAAAAAAAAAATTGGAAATGGGTAAGTATTATTTTGTATTTTTTCAGGTTTGTGTACATATGCATATGTGTACTTGACTGCAAAGTATAATATACCTCTTGTATGTTTTGTATTTAAAAAACATGATGCTTTAGAGGTTGAAAGAATATTTGTGAGAATATTTTCTTTTTTCTAATAAAACGCAATTTCAAATTATTTTACAGAGAAGACATTATTTTCAGTCCTCAAAGCAGGTGCTGTTCAGTAGCACTTCTGACCTGTGAAGTTCTCAAAAATGATAATGAATAAAAACAATCTTATCTTGGAATTATAAAACAACTTGGATTTAAAAACCAACTTGATATACGGTAGTTGGGAACAAGGGCTGGGTGTAACTAAATATAGTAAAAATTACTAAGGTACCTACAATGTTGCTGTTACATAAAGTTTTTCCTTTTCAGTTATCTATATTTTAGTGCTTTTTAAATAATTGCTTGCAGAGTGACTTATTCTTTGTTTACATAAAGTATTTTTTGTCATTTCACAAAGCAACCATAATGTGGTATTTTCCTAAAATGTCTTAGTATATTTTGGCTCTGAAGCCTAACAAGGATACATATTAGGACTTTGGTGTTTACTCTGCCAGCGTTAGAAGCACTACAGCTGGGCTTAATCCAAATCACAAGCAATAATGTCTACCTTGGTTGGATAGGATTCAATAAGACGAAGTATTTTTTTTTTTTTT
>NW_016810647.1:0-726 GCF_001698545.2 Rhinopithecus bieti | reverse complement strand
TTTTTTGTGTCTCCATCTCCTTCAGTTCTGCTCTGATCTTAGTTATTTCTTGTCTTCTGCTAGCTTTTACATTTGTTTGCTCTTGTTTCTTTAATTCTTTTAATTGTGATGTTATGGTGCTGATTTTAGATCTTTCCTGCTTTTCCTGTAGGCATTTAGTGCTATTTCCCTCTACACACTGCTTTAAATGTGTCCCAGAGATTATGGTACATTGCATATTTGTTCTCATTGGTTTCAAAGGACATCTTTATTTCTGCCTTCATTTCGTTATTTACCCAGTAGTCATTCAGGAGCAGGTTGTTCAGTTTCCATGTAGTTGTGTGGCTTTGAGTGAGTTTATTAATCTTGAGTTCTAATTTGAACTCACTGTGGCCTGAGAGACAGTTTGTTGTGATTTCTGTTCTTTTACATTTGCTGAGGAGTGTTTTACTACCAACTATGCGGTCAATTTTAGAATAAGTGCAATGTGGTGCTGAGAAGAATGTATATTCTGCTGATTTGGGGTGTAGAGTTCTGTAGATGTCTATTAGTTCCACTTGGTGCAGAGTTGAGTTCAAGCCCTGCATATTGTTGTTAAACTTCTGTCTCGTTGATCTGCCTAATATTGGTAGTGAGGAGTTAAAGTCTCCCACTATCATTATGTGGGAGTGTAAGTCTCTTTGTAGATCCCTAAGGACTTATTTTATGAACATGTGTGCTCCTGTATTGGGTGCATATATCTTTAAG
>NW_016810645.1:0-3401 GCF_001698545.2 Rhinopithecus bieti | reverse complement strand
ATATCTTTATATTTGAACTGTTTTGGTGCTAATTTTCCATTTTATTCTTATATTGATTTATCATGTGATATCCATACTGCTTTAATTTTTTTCATCTCAAGGATTTTTGTTTGTGTGTACAAAGAATATTAACTCTGTCATGTTATATAAAGAATAACTTTTCTGTTGATATATTGTTTCAAAATTGTTGATGACTTCTATTATTTTTTCTTCTTTAAAAATGTTTACTTAACAACTAATAATTGTATATATTTATGGGGTACAATGTGATGATTTGATATATGTATACAATTTAAGATATGAGTGAGCTATAAAAGGGACTGGATAGAAGTGCAGCAAATTGTTTATCTCACACCGTGAAATTGTGGCTGTTTTTATTCTGCTATTCCAATATTTTACAATTTTCTATTAAAAAAATCCACTACTTTTTAATCAGAAAAGAAATAATTAAGAAAATTATGTGAGATTGAGGTCACAATCTCAGATAAAAGATCTTACAGGGCAATAATCCTACTGCATTTATAATCAGACTAACAATTATTACATTTCAGCTTTTATGTCACCATTACGCTTAAATGACACATTGACCAAGACATAGAATTAAAGATTCTGAGATTTTGACATTATTAACAAATCAACTTGAGAAATATACAATCAAGGAAATTAATATTAAATTCCTTTAGAGATAATATACAATCACAAATCTTTGATAAAATAAATAGCAATATGCTATTTACTTTATTATGGTAAACTTCTGGTTCATTGCAATGGCATTTATAAACTGTCATTATGCTGGTGGGAATGTCCCATGCTAATATAAGCAATGAGGGCAGCCAGAAATCACCCTCACAGCCACCTGCTGGTTTCTGCCAGTTTCACTATCTGATCCTGTTTTAGTCAGTAGGGTTATGACCAGAAAACAAGTCCTGCTGGTCTCCTACCTCACATGTTTGTGTATTCACATGAGTCTTGGGCCAAGTTCCCGCGACTGAAACCATGGTATCATAAAGCTGGATAATTTATGGAGGGGATAAAATAAGATCAGAAAGTAATCCATAATTTTCAATCTGTGAGTAAATAAATAATGGATGTAAAAGTGTACACAATAACGCAAAGCAGAATAATACGTATTAAATTAATATGAGATCAGCAAACTTTTCTTTAACAGGCCCGACAATAAGTATTTCAGTCTTCGTAGGCCATGTAGTTTCTGTGTTATATTGTTGTATTTTTTAGAAATAATACTTTAAAATGTAAAAAAAAAAAATGCTTATCTCAAAAGCTATGTAAAAATAAGCTATAGGCTGGATTTAGCTTTCAAGCCATAGACAACTAGCCCCTGGATTATCTTTTAATTTAAATATTTGAATACTGTATTTTTGTACCAGTAGTCAAAATATTAAAAAATGAGAGTCCTACCTTCAGGTAAGATTTTGAAAGCCTCAAGAGAAAGTCACTCCAGTCCTGAAAATGAGCAATATTCTAATAATCTATAAGATTTTAGGGGATTTACATGCTACTATAAAGACACATGCACACGTATGATTATTGAGGCACTATTCGCAATAGCAAAGACTTGGAACCAACCCAAATGCCCATCAATGATAGACTGGATTAAGAAAATGTGGCACATGTACACCATGGAATACTATGCAGTCATAAAAAGGAATGAGTTCATGTTCTTTGCAGGGAGATGGATGCAGCTGGAAAACATCATTCTGAGCAAACTATTGCAAGGACAGAAAACCAAACACTGCATGTTCTCACTCAGAGGTGGGAACTGAACAATGAGAACACTTGGACACAGAGCGGGGAACATCACACCTGTAGTGGGGTGGGGGACGGGGGAGGGATAGCATTAGGAGAAATACCTAATGTAAATGACGAGTTAATGGGTGCAGCAAACCAACATGGCACAAGTATACCTATGTAACAAACCTGCACCTTGTGCACATGTACCCTAGAACTTAAAGTATAATAATAAAAAAAGATTATAGGGGATTTATTAGATCATGATCCAAAAAAGATCATCAAGGTAATGAGGCAGCCATGGGAACTGATACAAAAGGGCGACTAATCCCTCTAAGGAGAGATGAGACACACAAACTGCGTCACCTCTGGCAGAGCACATGTGGAGGAAGTGACAGTCATAAAAGTGAGTAAGAAGGAAACAACTGAAAATGTAACAAATTCATAAAGGCCAAACACAGGCAACTGAGAGAGTTGGAATCCCTGGAAGTCTCAGAGACAAGTGGAATTTACATCCACAGACAGAGTGAGATCCTGTCTCAAAAAAAAAAAAAAAAAAAAGTCCGAGTTTATAATACTGGATAAAAGGTAAGAACAAAAATAACAGATGCTGGTGAGTTTGTGTAGAAAAAGCAACACTGGCACCCTGTGGGCTGGAGTATAAATTAGGTCAACCATTGTGGAAAGGAGCGTGGAGATTCCTCAAAGACCTAAGAATAGAAATACCATTTTAACGCAGCAATCCCGTTGCTGGGAATATACCCAAAGGAACACAAATCTTTCTATTATAAAGATACATGCACATGTATGATCACTGCAGCACTATTCACAATAACAAAGACATGGAATTAACACAAATGCCCATCAATAGTAGACTGGATAAAGAAAATGTGGTACATATACACCATGGAATACTATGCGCCCATTTTAAAAAGCGAGATCATATCCTTTGCAGGAACATGAATAGAGCTGGAGGCCATTATTCTTAGCAAACTAATGCAAGAAATGAAAAATAAATACCAAAAGATCTCACTTATAAGTGGGAACTAAATGATGAGAACGCAGGGACACATAGAGGGGAACAACACACACTGGGGCCTATTGGAGGGTGGAGGGTGGGAGGAGGGAGAAGATCAGAAAAATACCTAATGGGTACTGGGTTTAATACCTGAGTGATGAAATAATCTGTACAACAAACCCCTATGACACAAGTTTACCTAGGTAACAAACCTGCACATGTACCCCTCAACCCAAAATAAAAGTTTCAAAAAAAAAAACTCAAAAAGATTGTGAAATATTCTGATCTTTCTACTGAGAAAAAAAAATCAGTTCATTTCTTTTATTAAAAGGGAAGGAAGGAAGGAAGGAAGGTGGGAAGGAAGGAAGGAAGGAAGGTAGGAAGGAAGGAAGGAAGGAAGGTAGGAAGGAATGAAGGAAGGAAGGAAAGAAGGAAGAGAGGGAGGAGGAGGAGGAGGGAGGGAGGGAGAGAGGGATGGAGGGGAGAAGGAGAGAAGGAGAAGAAAACAGAAAAGAAAACAGGGCTGAACAAATGTGTCTGTCTCTACCCAAACAGCTCTTGATGAGAAGACACTTTGAGCAACTTGAATGTCGAGTAACATAAATCAGAGGGTCGCAATCATCTCCATTTACCA
>NW_016810644.1:1082379-1087909 GCF_001698545.2 Rhinopithecus bieti | reverse complement strand
GCCTGTAATCCCAGCACTTTGGAGGCCAAGGCGGGCAGATCACCTGAGGTCAGACATTGGAGACCAGCCTGACCAACATGGAGAAACCCTATCTTTACTAAAATACAAAAAATATTAGCTGGGTGTGGTGGTGCATGCCTGTCATTCCAGCTACTCGGGAGGCTGAGGCAGGAGAATCACTTGAACCTGGGAGGCGGAGGTGGCAGTGAGCCAAGATCACACCACTGCACTCCAGCCTGGGCAACAAGAGTGAAACTCCATCTCAAAAATAAATAAATAAATAAATAAATAAATGAAATTAGTGGAATAATTTTCTTTAGGAAGAGCAGTCTTGGGCCAGGCATGGTGGCACATGCCTGGAATCCCAGAACTTTGGGAAACCCAGGCAGGTGGATTGCTTGAGCTTTCACCTGCCTGGGAGTTCCAGACTGGCCTGAACAACATGACAAAACCTCATCTCAATAAAATATACAAAATTTCGACTGAGCCTGGTGGCTGTAATTCCAGCATGTTGGGAAGCCAATGTGGGTGAATCATTTGAAGTCAGACTAGCCTAACATGGTGAAACCCCATGTCTACTAAAAATACAAAAATTAGCCAGGCATGGGGGTGAACGTCCATAAATCCAGCTACTCGGGATGCTGAGGCATGACAATCACTTGAACCCGGGAGGCTGAGGCTGCGGTGAACTGTGATCCTCAACACAATTGCAAACATTGCAATACAAAAATGCACTCGAGCTTAGATGACAGGACTGCACTCCAGCCTGGATGACAGAGCAAGACTGTGTCTCAAAAAATAAATAAATAAATAGCCAACTGTGATGGTGCATGCCTGTAGTACCAGCTGCTCAGGAGGCCAAGGTAGGAGGATCACTTGAGACTGGGAGGTAAAGGCTGCAGTGAGCCGTGAACTGCCCTCCAGCCTGGGCAACAGAGGGAGAGAAAGAGAAAGAGAAAAGAAAAGAAAAGAAAAGAGAGAGAAACAGAGAGAGAAGGAAGGAAGAAGGAAGGAAGGAAGGAAGGAAGGAAGGAAGGAAGGAGGGAAGGAAAGAAGGGCAGTCTTGTGGGACTCAGCCCTGAACCTGTGGGATCTGATGCTGTCCCCAGGTAGAGAGTGTCAGAACCGAACCAAAGGAGAGGACAACCAGCTGGTCTCTGCTGGAGAACTGGTTGTTGGTGGGGAGAAACAAACATTTTTGGTGAAGTATTCTGTGTTGAGTGTGAAAGTAGGAAAAACAGGGCCGGGCGCCGTGGCTCATGCCTGTCATCCCAGGATTATGGGAAGCCAGGGCAGGCAGATCACTTGAGGTCAGGACTTTGAGACTACCCTGGTGAACATGGCGAAATCCCATCTCTACTAAAAAAAAATACAAAAATTAGCTGGGCGCAGTGGCGCGCGCCTGTAATACCAGCTACTCCGGAGGCTGAGGCAGAAGAATCACTTGAATCTGGGAGTCGGAAGTTACAGTGAGCCGAGATTGTGCCACTGCACTCCAGCCGGGGAGACAGAGCAAGACTCCGTCTCAAAAACAAACAAACAAACTAAAAGGCCAGGTGCGGTGGCTCACACCTGTATTATCAGCACTTTGGGAGGCCACGGCAGGTGGATCACAAGGTCAAGAGATCGAGACCATCCTAGCTAACATGGTGAAACCCCATCTCCACTGAAAATACAAAAAGTTAACTGTGCATAGTGGTCCATGCCTGTAATCCCAGCTACTCAGGAGGCTGAGGCAGGAGAATCGCTTGAACCCAGGAGGCAAAGGTTGCAGTGAGTCAAGATCAGGCCACTGCACTCCAGCCCAAGGGACAGAGTGAGACTCTGTCTCAAATAATAATAATAATAATAACTAGTGGCCAGGCGCAGTGGCTCATGCCTGCAATCCCAGCACTTTGGGAGACTGAGGCAGGCAGATCACGAGGTCAGATCAGTACTTTGGGAGGTCAATGGTGGGAGGATCCCTTGAGCCCAGGAGCTCAAGTCCAACCTGGGCAACATAGCAAGAGCCCCATTTCCGATGTTAGTGTATGTGCTGCCAAAGCAAGTACTGTGACACCCTGTTTCTACAAAAAAATAAAAAAATAAAAATTAGTCTGTCTAGAAAATAAATGGAGACAGTTTCATTTTACCCAACTGCTGCGTTTTAGGTCTGCCCTTGAGCTTCTGTTGTTCCCAGCCATGCAACCCTGAGAGCCAACTCCTGGCTGCAGAGGCTTGTTAGAAGCAGGCAATGTACACAGAGACCCAAGGCCTGGTTTAGACAGGCTTTCACGGACCTGGGCATTTTGTTGAATTGTTTTTGAATTGTGGTTTCTTATCAGTTCATCCAATACTCTGTTCTGGCCACGTAGTTCCTCTTTTGGATCTCCAAACGCCTTTGCAGGCTCCATCTATCCGAACCAAACTCACTTATTTCAACAGAAGTCTGGGTTTTTTTTTCGCTTTGTTTTGTTTTGAGACCTTGTCTCCCTCTATTGCCCAGGCTGGAGTGCAGTGGCGAGATCTCGGCTTATTGTGACCTCCCCTTCCTGGGTTCAAGCAATTCTCCTCCCTCAGCCTCCTGAATAGCTGGCATTACAGGCACCCACCGCCACACCCAGCTAACTTTTGTATTTTTAGTGCAGATGGGATTTCACCATGTTGACCAGGCTGGTCTCCAGCTCCTGACCTCAAGTGATCCACCCACCTCGGCCTCCCAAAGTGCTGGGATTACAGCCGTGAGCCACGATGCTCAGCCGGAAGTCTGTTTAAATCCATCCTTCTCCCTAGCCACCCATGAGTTATGTGACCTTGGGGTTGCTACCTACCATTGCAGTCTCAATTTCCTCAATAGAACATAAGTTAGCAAGAATAACAAAAGATAATTTCTTAGTCCCATGTGTTTGAGTCTTAAAAAAAAATTCTATATAATTCATAGGTCAAAGAAGAAATAACAAAGGGTATTTTTTAAAATGTTAGAACTGAGTGGTGGTGAAATGGCGGTTGAAATGTGTGTGTTGCACTGATGGAAATTCATAAATGTAAATATTTATATTAAAATATAAAATAATGGGCCAGGCATAGCGGCTCACACCTGTAATCTCAGTACTTTGGGAGGGCAAGGCGGGAGGGCCATGGAGCCCAGGAGTTCAAGACCAGCCCGGTGTACAAAGGGAGACCCAGTCTCTATTTTAAAAAGAGGGGGACAGGGACGGGCACGGTGTCTCATGCCTGTGATTCCATCACTTTGGGAGGCCGAGGTGGGTGGATCATTTGAGGTCAGGAGTCCGAGAGCAGCCTGGCCAAGGTGGTGAAACCCTGTCTCTACTAAAAATACAAAATTAGCTTGGTATGGCCTGGCCAAGGTGGTGAAACTCTGTCTCTACTAAAAATACAAAATTAGCTTGGTATGGTGGCGGGAGCCTGTAATCCCAGCTGCCTGGAAGGCTAGGGCGGGAGAATCACTTGAACCCGGGAGGCAGAGGTTGCAGTGAACCAAGATCATGCCACTGCACTCCAGCCTGTGCAACAACAGCGAGACTCTGTCTCAAAATAAATAAATAAAAGAAAATACAAAATTTTTTTTAAAAAGGCACTGTGACTGGGCATGGTGGTTCACACCTGTAATCCCAGCACTTTGAGAAGCCGAGGCAGGTGGATCTGAGATCAGGAGTTCAATAAGAGCCTGACCAACATGGTGAAATACCGTCTCTACTAAAAATTAGCCTGGTATGGTGGCGGGCGCCTGTAATTCCAGCTACCCAGGAGGCTGAGGCAGGAGAATTGCTTGAACCCGGGAGGCAGAGATTGCAGTGAGCCGAGATCACGCCACTGCACTCCAGCCTGGGCAACAGAGCGAGACTCTGTCTCAAAAAGGAAAAAAAAAGGTACCTCCAAATTATGGTAGGGTGTCCATATTAAGAAGGTAGAAAAAGGTGGGGGGAAGCGGCTCATGCCTGTAATCCCAGCACTTTGGGAGGCTAAGGCAGGTGGATCACCTGAGGTCAGGAGTTCAAGAACAGCCTGGCCAACATGGTATGGTGGAACCCCGTCTCTACGAAAAATACAAAATTAGCCGGCCATGGTGGTGCCTGCCTGTAAACCCAGCTACACAGGAGTCTGAGGCAGGAGAATCACAAGAACCTGGCAGGGAGAGGTTGCAGTGAGGCGAGATCACGCCACTGCACTCCAGCCTGGGTGACAAGAGCGAAACTCCGTCTCAAAAAAAAAAGAAAAGAAAAATAATTCACTGAAATGTGTGGTCTGAAAACTGCTGCTGGCACATTTTCATTCATCCTTCCTATTCCCTCCACCCCTCACTTTTTTATTTTGTGAGACAGAGTTTTGCTCTTGTTGTCCAGGCTGGAATGCAATGGCGCAATCTCAGCTCACGGCAACCTCACCTCCCAGTTTCAAGCAATTTTCCTGCCTCAGCCTCCAGAGTAGCTGGAATTACAGGCACCTGCCACCATACCCAGCTAATGCTTTGTGTATTTTTAGTACACACAGGGTTTCACCATGTTGGTCAGGCTGGTCTCGAACTGCCCGACCTCAGGTGATCCACCTGCCTCGGCTTCCCAATGTGCTTGGGATTACAGGCGTGAACAACCACACCTGGCCCCTCACTTTCTTATTCTTCCTAGAATTGGCAACTGAGCGCAGCAGTGAAGAGCTGGGCTTCCAGAAGCTGACAGCTGTTCATGATCTTCAAGACCTCAGGCAGGTTTTCTAAATATACCTTGCCTTCGTTTTCTCAAAGACTGTGAAAAATGGGTAGGGTCATGGCAATCACTACTGTGTAGCAAAGTTTAGAAGACCTAATAAGTAAATACAGGGTCAAGCATGGTGGCTCATGCTGGAAATCCCAGCACTTCGGGAGGCCATGGTAGGAAGATTGCTTAAGCCCATGGGGTTGAGACCAGCCTGGGCAACATAGTGAGACCCCCGTCTCCACAAAAAATACAAAAATCTAGTAAGACATGATGCTGTATGCCTATAGCCTTCAGTGAGCTATGATTGTGCCACTGCACACCAGCCTAGGTGACAGTGAGACCCTATCTCAAAAAGAAAAAAACAAAAAGGAAAGAAATATAGATGTACATATACATATATTGGTTCTAAAACATGAAAAAAGCCAGGCACGGTGGCTCCTGCCTGCAATCCAAACACTACGGGAGGCCGAGGCGGGCAGATCACGAGGTCAGGAGTTTAAGACCAGCCTGGCCAACATAGTGAAACCTCGTCTCTACTAAAAATACAAAAAAAAAAAAAAAAAAGGTTAGGCGCAGTGGCTCATGCATGTAATCCTAGCACTTTGGGAGGCCGAGGTGGGCAGACTACCTGAGGTTGGGAGTTCAAGGCCAACCTGGTCAAACACGGTCAAACCCCATCTCTACTAAAAATACCAAAATTAGTCAGGTGCAGTGGCACGCGCCTGTAATCCTAGCTACTCAGAAGGCTGAGGCAGGAGAATCACTTGAACTCTGGAGGAGGAAGTTGCAGTGAGCCGAGATGGCGCCACTGCACTCCAGCCCGGGGGACAGTGAGA
>NW_016810644.1:1078067-1081003 GCF_001698545.2 Rhinopithecus bieti | reverse complement strand
TGACGGGGAGACGGTCTTGCTCTGTCGGCCAGACTGGAGCGCAGTGGTGCAATCAGGTTCAAGCTTGAACACTTCCCAGGTTCAAGCTGTTTTCATGTCTTAACCTCCTGAATAGCTCGGACTACAGGCGTGAGCCACCATGCCTGGAAAACACTGAATAGCTTTTCTTTTTATTTTTTATTTTTTTTTTTTTCTTTTTTGAGGGTCTTACTCTGTTTCCCAGGCTAGAGCATTGTGGCAGATCTCAGCTCACTGAAGCCTTGACCTCTTGGGCGCAAGCAACCCTCGCACCTCAGCCTCTGAAGTAGCTGGGACCGTGGGAGGGTGCCACCACATCTGTTACGGCTAAATAATATGATCACTATTTGTAGAGACTCACTAGATGTAGGGTGTTAGTATGTTGCCCAAGCTGGTCCCCCGGGTTCCAGAGATCTTACTGCCTCAGACTCCCAAAGTGCTGGAATTACAGGCAAGAGCCACCGTTCCGGGCCTAAATCTTGTCTTCTGTTAGAAGTTCAATGTTTCTGCGGGTCTCGGTGGCTCACACCTGTAATACCAGCGCTTTGGGAGGGTAAGGCGGGCAGATCGCCTGAGGTGATGACCAACATGTAGAAACCCCGTCTCCACTAAAAGTGTAAAATTAGGTGGGCATGGTGGAGCATGCCTGTAATCCCAGCTCCTGGGGAGGCTTATAGCAGGACCAGCCACAGACCAAACCTCTCAGACACCCAGTTGTAGCAGGAAGGGCTTTATTCAGCTGGGAGCATCGGCAAGCTACTGCCTTAAAATCCGAGCTCTCCAGTGCACAATTTCTGTCCCTTTTTTTTTTTTTTTGAGACGGAGTTTCGCTGTGTCACCCAGGCTGGAGTGCAGTGGCGCGATCTCGGCTCACTGCAAGCTCCGCCTCCCGGGTTCCCGCCATTCTCCCTCCTCAGCCTCCGAGTAGCTGGGACTACAGGCGTCCGCCACCTCGCCCGGCTAGTTTTTTGTATTTTAGTAGACACGGGGTTTCACCGTGTTAGCCAGGAGGGTCTCGATCTCCTGACCTCGTGATCCGCCCGCCTCGGCCTCCCAAAGTGCTGGGATTACAGGCTTGAGCCACTGCGCCCGGCCTAATTTCTGTCTCTTTTAAGGGCTCACAACACTAAAGGTTTCATATGAAAGGGTTGTGATTAAGCAATCTAGGGGATACGGGATGGGGGTTTCATGCACTGGTACAGAAACAACAGGGCAGGGAGTTTCACAACGTTCTATACAATGTCAGGAACATGGGTTTCTAAGTCATGAGTTGATTTTTAACTACTGGGTTTAGGCTAGGCAGACCCAGACATGGTTCTGGGCTTGGCGCCGGGCTGCCTGTCTTTGGTTTTACCTCCCAGTTTTTTTTTCTTTTTTTTTTTTTGAGACGGAGTCTTGCTCTGTCGCCCAGGCTGGAGTGCAGTGGCCGGATCTCAGCTCACTGCAACCTCCGCCTCCCGGGTTCATGCCTTTCTCCTGCCTCAGCCTCCCGAGTAGCTGGGACCACAGGCGCCCGCCACCTCATTCGGCTAATTTTTTGTATTTTTAGTAGAGACGGGGTTTCACCGTGTTAGCCATGATGGTCTCGATCTCCTGACCTCGTGATCCGCCCATCTCGGCCTCCCAAAGTGCTGGGATTACAGGCTTGAGCCACCGCGCCCGACCCCAGTTTTTTTTTCTTAAAACAAGTACTGAGTATAAAACAATAGGAGGGCCGGGCGCGGTGGCTCAGATGCTTAGATCTAGAGTGTCTAGTTTACATTGGTTCATAAGAGGATAGGTTTGTGTGCTTTTATTTCTGGTCTCGGGGGATTTGGGATAACGCTCAAAAAAAAAAAAAATGGAACAGGTCAGATGCTGTGGTTGCTGTGTGTGGAGTCCTGGGCAGTGCTGAGGTTGTGTCTAATGAGTCCTCTTAACAGAAGGTATTGTCTTTTATTCATTGAGGTGGTGGAGCCTCTTATCGTCATTCTATTCCAGCTTCCCGACCTGAGTCTTATGCAAATACCTATGCTAGTTGTCATTCTCACGTTATTCACAGCTAGCATATAGAGAGGTGTTACACCCTTTCTGTAAAGTTTTTGTTGCTGCTGCTATATATATATATTTTGTTGTTGTTGTTGAGACAAAGTAGCTCTGTTTCCCAGGTTGGAGTGCAATGGCGCTACCTCAGCTCACTGCCACCTCCACCTCCCAGGTTCAAGCAGTTCTCGTACGTCAGCCTCCTAAGTAGCTGGGACTACAGCCGTCTGTCACCATGTCCAGCTAGTTTTTGTATTTTTAGTCAATAGAGGGTTTCACTGTGTTGGCCAGGCTGGTCTCAAGCTCCAGACCTCAGGTGATCCTCCCACCTCCCTAAGTGCTGGGATTACAGGCGTGAGCCACCCCACCCGGCCCTGCTGTTGTTTTTAAAATAAAGACAGGGTCTTATGTATGTTGTGAGGCTGCTCTGGAATTTCTGGACTGGAGTGATCCACCCACCTCAGCTTCCCAAAGTGCGGGGATTACAAGCGTCAGCCACCACCCCCAGTGTTGTGTTTTTGTTCTACCAGGCTGGAGTGCAGTGGTGCGATCACAGCTCACTGCAGCCTTAACTTCCCTAGCTCAGGTGATCCTCCCGCCTCGGCGTCCTGAGTACCTGGGACTACAGGTGAATGCCACTATGCCCAGCACTTCTTTTTTGTATCTTTTTTTTTTTTTTTTGTAGAGACAGGGTTTTGCCATGTTGGCCAGGCTGGTCTCAAACTCCAAGCAATCCTCCCACCTTGGCTTGCCTTGGCTTCCCAAAATGCTGGGGTTACAGGTGTGAGCCACAGCCCCCAGCCAGCTTCAGTAAAGTAAAAGTCACACACCTGTGTCCTGAGACCAGGCTCCACCTCTAACTCATCTTCAAGCCTTTTTTTTTTTTTTTTTTTTTT
>NW_016810644.1:1065846-1077564 GCF_001698545.2 Rhinopithecus bieti | reverse complement strand
TTNCACTTTTGTGGTGGAATGTCATCAGTTAAGGCCGGGACCCGCCATTTGCACTTTTGTGGTGGAATGTCATCAGTTAAGGCCGGGACCCGCCATTTGCACTTTTGTGGTGGAATGTCATCAGTTAAGGCCGGGACAGGGCATTTTCACTTTCGTGATTCTGCAGTTACTTTAGGCCATCCGGGCGGGCGGATATATGTACAAGTCACAGGGGATGCGATGGCTCAGCTTGGGCTCAAAGGCCTGACAATCTCGAACTCCTGACCTTTGGCGATCTACCCGCCTCAGCCTCCCAAGTGCTGGGATTACAGGCATGAGCCACCAGGCCCAGCCTCAAGCCTGTTTTAATTCAACTTGCCATTTTACTTCCATTTAAGTAACCTCCATTCAGTAGCTCTTTGTTTTCCATTTATTCTGTGTGAATCCAACCCACCTGGGGAGTGGCCAGAGCCAAAAAGAATGGTTAAGTAATAAACAGTGTTGGCCAGATGCGGTGGCTCATGCCTGTGATCCCAATACCTTGCGGGGCTGAGGTGGTTCAGATCTCTTGAGGTCAGGAGTTCAAGACCAGCCTGGCCAACATGGCAAAACCCCATCTCTACTAAAATTACAGAAATTAGCCTAGCGTGGTGGCCAGTACCTGCAATCCTAGCTACTCAAGAGGCTGAGGCAGGAGAATCGCTTGAACCTGGGACGCGGAGGTTACAGAGAGCCGAGACTGCACCTGGGGAGTTTTTTGAACTCCGTCTCAAAAAAGCAAACCCTAGCACGGTGAATTGCTGAGGCCTCTCTGCCCCAGCTCCGCTGCCCCGCCCTAGCCTGAGGCCACAGCTCCTCAAATGCTTGACAAACCATTGTCTTTGCCATTGCAAGAGCAGAGGGCAAAGCGAAGTCCCTGGATCACTCCTGAGAGGTCTCCATGTGTGTGCTTTTTTTTCTTTCTTTTTTTTTTTTTTTGAGACGAAGTCTGTCGCCCAGGCTGGAGTGCAGTGGCGCCATCTCAGCTCACTGCAAGCTCTGCCTCCTGGGTTCACGCCATTCTGCCTTAGCCTCCCAAGTAGCTGGGACTACAGGTGCCCGCCACCATGCCCGGCTAATTTTTTGTATTTTTAGTAGAGACGGGGTTTCACTGTTTTAGCCAGGATGGTCTTCATCTCCTGACCTCGTGATCCGCCCACCTCGGCCTCCCAAAGTGCTGGATTTACTGGCATGAGCCACCGTGCCTGGCTGTGTGTTTGCATTTTCACATTCACCCCAGTTTTCATGAAGTGTCTTATCTCCTGGGTGACTGACATAGCTTTCCACTTCCTCATCCGATCTATGCTTGTCCTTACATTGTTGTGTTACTACTTTGCTATAATGAGAGAGTGTTTTCACTTTATAGGCTTTTAGAGCCTGAGCAGTCCCTCAGGGAAAACTGTAACAGTAGCTGGTTATTTTGCAGTTAGAAAAACTAGCTGGGCATCGAGGCAGGCGAATCAGGAGGTCAGGAGTTCGAGACCAACCTGGCCAACTTGGTGAAATCACATCTCTACTAAAAATACAAAAATTAGCTGGGCAGGCCGGGCGCGGTGGCTCAAGCCTGTAATCCCAGCACTTTGGGAGGCCGAGACGGGCGGATCACGAGGTCAGGAGATCAAGACCATCCTGGCTAACACGGTGAAACCCCGTCTCCACTAAAAATACAAAAAAAACTAGCCGGGCGAGGTGGCGGCGCCTGTAGTCCCAGCTACTCGGGAGGCTGAGACAGGAGAATGGCGTAAACCCGGGAGGCGGAGCTTGCAGTGAGCTGAGATCTGGCCACTGCACTCCAGCCTGGGTGACAGAGCGAGACTCCGTCTCAAAAAAAAAAAAAAAAAAAAAATTAGCTGGGCATAGTGGTGAACACCTGTAATCCCAGCTACACAGGCGGCTGAGGCAGGAGAATTGCTTGAATCCAGGAGGTGGAGGTTGCAGCAAGCTGAGATTGTAGCAATGCACTCCAGCCAGGGTGACAGTGACACTCCGTCTCAAAAAATAAAAATAAAAATATAAAGTAGCTGGGTGTGGTGGTGGGTGCCCATAATCCCAGCTACTCGGAAGACTGAGGCAGGAGAATTGTTTGAACCTGGGAGGCGGAGGTTGCAGTGAGCTGAGATCACACCACTGCACTCCAACCTGGGCAGCAGAGTGAAACTGTCTCAAAAATAAGTAAATAAAAGTAAAACGAGATGAGGTTTCACTCTGTTGCCCAGATGGGAGTGCAGTGGCACAATCAGGCCTCACTGCAGTTTCAATCTCCCAGGCTCAAGCGATCCTCCCACCTCGGCCTCCTGAGTTGCTGGGACTATAGGCATGCACCACCACCCACTGCTAACTTACTTTTTGTGGAAATGGGGGTCTCACTGTGTTGCCCACGCTGGGAGTTTGTTCTTGAAGAAGCAGGGTAATGTGAGAGTGCCCTTGTTCATGGCACAGAGGGGACTGGCATTGAGACAGGAGTGCTGATCACCATCCCTCTCCATTCCTCCCTTAATTCTCATCAGAACTGCCACGTGGGACAAGATGGTGTCGTCGACCCAGGTGAACTTCAACCTGCAGGCTCTCCTGGAGCAGCTCAGCCAGGATGAGCTGAGCAAGTTCAAGTCTCTGCTCAGGACAGTCTCCCTGGGAAATGAGGTCCAGAAGATCCCCCAGAAGGAAGTAGACGAGGCGGATGGGAAGCAACTGGCGGAAATCCTCATCAGCCACTGTCACAGCTACTGGACGGAGTTGGCGACCATCCAGGTCTTTGAAAAGATGCACCGAGTGGATCTGTCTGAGAGAGCAAAGGACGAACTCAGAGGTGAGCAGAAGTCGGTCCACACTGTGTCCTAGGAGGAAGTAAGCGACGTCTCCAGGACTTAGAAATTCAGAAGGTCATCCCAGCACTTTGGGAGGCCGACTTGGGTGACTGAGGTCAGGAGTTTGAAACCAGCCTGATCAACATGGTGAAACCGCATCTCTAGTAAAAATAAAAAATTAGCCAGGTGTGGTGGCAGACACCTGTAATCCCAGCTACTCGGGAGGCTGAGGCAGGAGGATCCCTTGAACCTGGGAGGCGGCGGTTGCTGTGAGCCGAGATCATGCCATTGCACTCCAGCCTGGGCAACGAGCAAAACTCGGTCTCAAAAAAGAAATGGCATTGAGGCTTAGAGAAGGACTGTGTGTTCTGAACACAGGTGCTAGATCTTCATCAACTCTGGTGTCTGTCCTTTTTTGACCTGTTTCTGTCCCTTTCAGGGATCGTACCGTTGGCCTGACATATCTGTGGATTTCACCAATCCCAGATCAGAAATAATGGGGGCAAAGACAATTAAAAATTACAATAAAATGCACATGAACTGTGGTTATTACTCTCTTAAGAGAGGATCTCGCTCTGTCCCCCAGGCTGGAGTGCCGTGGCATGATCTCGGCTCACTGCAACCTCCGCCTCCTGGGTTCAAGCGATTCTCCTGCCTCAGCCTCCCGAGTAGCCAGGATTACAGGCACGTCCCACCACACCTGGCTGATTTTATTTGTATTTTAAATAGAGATGGGGTTTCACCATGTTAGCCAGGATAGTCTCGATGTCCTGACCTCGTGATCTGCCCGCTTTGGCCTCCCAAAATGTTGGGATTACAGGCGTGAGCCACTGCACCCAGCCAGCTAGTGCATTTAAAACAACTCTACTTTCTACCCCATAACTTTATTTTACACTTTTTGTTTGTCTGAGACGAGTCTCACTCTGTCATGCAGGATGGAGTGCAGTGGTGCAATCTGTTCATTGCAACCTCCGCCCCCCAGGTTCAAGCGATTCTCCTGCATCAGCCTCCTGAGTAGCTGGGATTATACAGGCACCTGCCACTGTGCCTGGATAAATTTTGTATTTTAATAGAGACGGGATTTCACTATGTTGGACAGGCTGGTCTTCAACTCCTGATTGCGTGATCAAAACGCCTCAGTCTCCCAATGTGTTGGGATGACAGGCGTGAGCCGCCACCTGGCTGTACTTTTTTTTGAAACGGGGTCTCGCTTTGTGGCTCAGGCTGGAGTACAGTGGGGCGATCACAGCTCACTGCAGCCTCGACCTCCCAGACTCGAGCAATCCTGCCACCATAGCCTCCCACCACACCTCGCTGATCTTTGTATTTTTTTTTTGTAGAGACAGGGTTTCACCATGTTGCCAAGGCTGGTCTGAAACTCCTGTGGGCTCAACTGATCCTCCTGACTTGGCTTCCCAAAGTCCTGGGATCAGAAACATGAGCCACAGTGCCTGGCCAGTGCAGCTTTATTTACAGTTACCAAGATACAGAGTCAGTCTAAGTGACCATCACTGGATGAATGGAAAATGTGGTGCCCGTTGGGTACACTGCCTACTGCCTGGGTTATGAGATTATTGGGACCCCAAGCCTCAGAAAGGAAACCTGGTAGGCCGGGCACGGTGGCTCACACCTGCAATCCCATCACTTTGGGAGACCAAGGCGGGTGGATCACTTGAGGCCAGGAGTTTGAGACCAGCCTGGCCAACTGGGTGAAACCCTGTCTCTACTAAAAATACAAAAAAATTAGCCAGGCATGGTGGTGGGCGCCTGTAGTCCCAGCTACTTGGGATGCTGAGGCAGGAGGATGGCTGGAACCAGGGAGTTGGAGGTTGCAGTAAGCTGAGATTGCACCATTGCACTCCAGCCTGGGTAACGGAGTGAGACTCCCTCTCCAAAAAAAAAAAAGGTATTAATTACACAATGGAATACTCTTCAACCTTAAGGAAATCCTCTCTTCTTTAAAAATTGCCAGTTTTATTTCCGTTGGAGATCACTTCTTAGCATAATATTTCCTATCTTTAATGGATGGGTGAGGGTTTTTGGTTTTTTTTGAGACGAAGTTTCACTCTTGTCACCCAGGCTAGAGTAGAAAGGCGTGGTCTCGGCTCACTGTGACCTCCGCCTCCTGGGAGGGAGTGATTCTCCTGCCTCAGCCTCCCAAGTAGCTGGGATTACAGGCGCCTACCACTATGCTCGCTAATTTTTGTATTTTAGTAGAGATGGGGCTTCACCATGTGGGCCAGACTGATCTGAAACTCCCGATCTCAGGTGATCTGCCCACCTCGATCTGCCCACCTCGGCCTCCCAGTGTTGGGATTACAGGCGTGAGCAACCATGCCCAGCCAAGGGTTTTTACCTCTAGCTGGCCTCCGGAGGTTAAAAGTTTGAAAATAGGAGGAGGAAACCCAGAGAGTTGTAAACTTACAAGATCTGAGCCCTGAAAAAGATGCAAAGTTTCTTTCTGTGCTGATCGCGCTCACACAAACATGGTGAATGTTCCTAAAACCCGCCGGACTTTCTGTAAGAAGTGTAGCAAGCACCATCCCCACAGGGTTACACAGGGCAAGGATTTTGGTATGCCCAAGGGAAGCAGTGTTATGGCAGGAAGCAGAGTGACTACGGTGGGCAGACTAAGCCAATTTTCTGGAAAAAGGCTAAAACTACAAAGAAGATTGTGCTAAGGCTTGAGTGCGTTGAGCCTATCTGCAGATCTAAGAATGCTAGCCAAAAGATACAAGCGGCCAGGAGCGGTGGCTCACGCCTGTAATCCTAGCACTTTGGGAGGCCAAGGTGGACAGATCATGAGGTCAGGAGTTTGAGACTAGCCTGGCCAAAATGGTGAAACCCCATCTGTACTAAAAATACAAAACTTAGCCAGGCATGGTGGTGCGTGCCTGTAGTCCCAGCTACTCAGGAGGGTGAGGCAGCAGAATCTCTTGAACCTGGGAGACGGAAGTTGCAGTGAGCCAAGATCTTGCCACTCCAGCCTGAGTGACAGAGTGAGACTGTCTCAAAAAAAAAAAAAGATGCAAGCATTTTGAACTGGGAGGAGATAAAAGACCAAGTGATCCAGTTCTAAGTGTTGTCTTTTATGAAGGCAGTAAAATCTTGAATTCATATTAAAATGCAAATCTCCCCCCCCTTTTTCCTTTTCAGAAGCAGCTTGAAATCATTTAATAAGAACAAGCCTTTATATTAGGCTAAGCGTTACTCATTTACAACTTTCATTCTTCATGTGAGGTTTGGGGCTTGGCGGCTCTTTTTTTTTTTTTTTTTTTTTTTTTTGGAGGACGTGAGTCTCGGGGCTCTGTGCGCCGGACGGGGAGGCAGCTGCCGCCGGATTCAAGCTCACTGGCAAGCTCCGCCTTCCCGGGTTCACGCCATTCTCCTGCCTCAGCCTCCCGACAGTAGCTGGACTACAGGGCGCCCGCCACCTCGCCCGCTAGTTTTTGCTATTTTTAGTAGAGACGGAGGTTTCACCGCTGGTTAGCCAGGCATGGTCTTGATCTCCTGACTTCGTGATCCACCCGTCTCGGGGCCTCCCCAAAGCTGCTGCGGATTACAGGGCTTGAGCCACCGCGCCCGGCCGCGGGCTTTTGTTTTTTAAGAAGAGGGACAGTACTGACTACTAAGAATGTTAAAGAAATGCCCGGACTTCTCATCCCTGCTCCAGGACGGAGCTGGTACACAGGTGGGTAGCGGTAAGGACCTGGGAAGCTGAAACACTGTTAGCA
Organism: Rhinopithecus bieti; assembly: GCF_001698545.2. NCBI lineage: Eukaryota > Metazoa > Chordata > Mammalia > Primates > Cercopithecidae > Rhinopithecus > Rhinopithecus bieti. Next base: position 1,071,008 of record NW_016810644.1, on the reverse strand, counting down.
TTTGTTGGACATTGGAATCTATAAATACAAAAAAGTGGGGAAGAGCAAGCTTGGCCTTGAAACTGGATAAGCTAGAGACATTTCTTTTTTGAGATGGAGTCTTGCTCTGCTCACCTAGGCTGAGAGTGCAGTGGCACTGATCTCGGCTCACTGCAACCTCTGCCTCCCAGGTTGAGCAATTCTCCTGCCTAGGCCTCTGGAGTAGGCTGGGATTACAGCAACCACCACCTGAGCACCTGGCTGATTTTTGTAGGTTTTTATAGAGATAGGGTTTCACTATTGTTGTCCAGGCTGGGTCTTGAACTCTGACCTCAAGTGATCTGCCACCTCACCTCCCAAAGTGCTGGAATTGCAGGCATGAGTCACACACCGGCTTTTTTTTTTTTTTTTTGAAACGGGACTTCACTCTGTCACTATTAGGGCTGGAGGTGCAGTGGTGGCATCATTAGCTCCACTGCAGCCTTGACCACACAGGCTTAGCGATCCTCTGCCTCAGCCTCCTGAGTGCTGGGGGACCCACAGGCACTTGCCACCCACCTGGCTCACTTTTTCACTTTTTTTTTTTTTTTTTTTTTTTTGAGGACGGAGCTTGCTGTGTCGCCCAGGTGGAGTCAGTGGCGCCGATCTCGGCTCTACTGCAAGCTCCGCCTCCCGGGTTCCGCATTCTCCCGCCTCGCCTCCAAGTAGCTGGGACTACAGGCGCCCGCCACCGTCCCGGGCTAGTTTTTTTTGTATTTTAGTAGAGACGGGTTCACCGTGTTAGCCAGGAGGTCTCGATCTCCTGACTCGTGATCCACCCGCCTCGGGCCTCCAAAGTGCTGGGATTACAGGCTTGAGCCACCGCGGCCCGGCCCACTTTTTCACTTTTTGTAGAACAGGAGTCTTGCTGTGTTGCCCAGGTGGTCTTGAAGATTTACTAAACTCAATCAGTGCTTCCCACCTCATCCTCCCAGAGTGCCTGGGGTACAGGCGTGAGCCATGGACACTGGCCCCTACCAGCTATTTATAATTCCTGAGGATTTTTTTTTTTGAGATGGGATCTTGCTCTGTTGCCCTGCTGATTGCGTGTGGCACAATCATAGCTCATTGCCAGCTCAGCCTTCCAGGCTCCATGAGATCCTCTTACCTCAGCCTCCTGATTAGCCGGGACTATGGGTGTGCCCCTGCCACACCTGACTAATACTTGTATTTTTTGGTGGGACAGTTTCCACTGTTGTGCCAGATATGGTTTGTCAAACTCTGGTCTCAAGTGATCCTCCCCCTTGGCCTCCAGAGTGCTGGGGTTACAGACATGGTTCACCACACCTGGCCATGAAGACTTTTTATTTTATTTAATAATTATTATTATTTTTTTTTTTTTTTTTTTGGAATGGAGTCTCGCTTCTGTCGCCAGGCTGGGAGTGGCAGTTGGCCGGGATCTAGCTCAACTGCAAGCTCTCACTCCCAGGTTCACAGCCGATTCTCCTGCCTCAGCCTTCCCGAGTAGCTGGACTACAGGCGCCGCCACTCACCCGGCTAGACTTTTTTTTGGTATTTTTAGTAGAGAGCGGGGTTTCACCGTGTTAGGCCAGGGTGGTCTCGATCTCCTGACTCGTGATCCGCCCGTCTCAGCCTCCCAAGTGCTGGGATTACAGCTTGAGCCCACCGCGCCGCGGCCTATTATTATTATTATTATTATTATTATTTTTTTTTTTTTTTTTTGACAAAGTCTCACTCTGTCGCCCAGGATGGAATGCAGTGGCATGATCTCGGCTCACTGTAACCTCTGACCTCCGCCTCCCGGGTTCAAGCGATTCTCTTACCGTCGCCTCGGAAGTAGCTGGGATTACAGGCACCCACCACCACGCCCAGCTAATTTTTGTAATTTTAGTAGAGACAGGATTTCACTGTGTTCGTCAGGCTGGTCTCGAACTCCTGACCTCGTGATCCACCTGCCTCAGCCTCCCAAAGTGCTGAGATTATAGGTGTGAGCCACTGTGCCCGACCTTATGAAGACCTTTTTTGAGACAGTCTTGCTCTGTCACCCAGGCAAGATTGTACAGTGGTACAATCTCACTACAGCCTCCGCCTCCCAGGTTCAAGAGATTCTCCTGCCTCAGTCTCCCTAGTAGCTGGGATTACAGGCGCCTACCACCACGCCTGGCTAATTTTCATATTTTCAGTAGAGACAGGGTTTCACCATGTTGGCCAGGCTGGTCTCGAACTCCTGAACTCAAGTGATCTGTCTGCCTCGGCCTCACAAAGTGCTGGGATTACAGGCGTGAGCCACCTCGCCTGGTGGTGAAGACTCTAAAGGTTCTTCTCAGACCAGCCTTTGTCCTGAAGTTCACGTGCCCGTGTCCAGTTGCCTCCCCAGCATCTTTTCAGGAGTTCCACGGACTCGCCCCTTCATTATCCAGGGTTAAGCTGCAGATACTAGGATTCCACCTTGTTCTTTTTTTTGAGATGGAGTCTCACTTGCTTTGTTGCCAGGCTGGAGCGCAGTGGCGCAATCTTGGCTCACTGCAGTCTCTGTTTCCTGGGTTTAAGCAATTCGCCTGCCTCAGCCTCCCAAGTACCTGGGACTACAGTTGCGCGCCACCATGCCCGGCTAATTTCTTGTGTTTTAGTAGAGATGGAGCTTTACCATGTTGGTCAGGATGGTCTCAATCTCCTGACTTAATGATCCACCTGCCTCGGCCTTCCAAAGTGTTGGGATTACAGGCATGAGCCACCCCACCCGACCGATTCCACCTTGTACTTACATTCTTTCCCAGTTCATTTTAAATTTATCTACCTCATCAGAAACTAGGGAGTTAGGCCCCGCAGGCAGATAACCTGAGGTTGGGAGCTCGAGACCAGCCTGACAAATATGGAGAAACCCTGTCTATACTAAAAATACAAAATTAGCCGGACATGGTGGCGCATGCCTGTCATCCCAGCTACTCGGGAGGCTGAGGCAGGAGAATCACTTGAACCCAGGAGGCAGAGGTTGCAGTGAGCCGAGATCGCGCCTTTGCACTGCAGACTGGGCAGCAAGAGCGAAACTCCGTCTCAAAAAAAGAAAAATTAGGCAGTTAATCCTCAGAGCCTTTCCAGTGACCTTATGTGTGAGTACTCTGTGTGTGTGTGTGTGTGTGTCTTTCACACCTTGCGTTCTGAACTTTTAGAATTCGCACCAGAAAGGCACCTAAACCTGGGATCATGGCCCAATGTACTTTCACTTTTACATCCAGTACCTCGTCAACAGCCTTTTTAGTAATCTAGTAAATGACCTAATCTAGGCTTAACTATTGAGACTCAGTGGTCGAACCTGAGCCATCTTGGAGTCCCACTGCCAGCACAGCAACAGGCCTGTAATGCCCCCCCTTTTTTTCTTCAGGGATAACACGGAAAGAAAGACAACCTCTAGACGTGGAGGAAATGCTGGAGCGTTTCAAAGCAGGAACACTAGGTGGGTGTCAGGACCTCCGACGCTGGAGTCAGCTGAGGGAAGCTGTCCCTTCTTGCTGCTTTCTCCTGTTCCTTTTCAGAACCCCATCTCTTTCCAATCTTTTTCTCCACTATTCTTAATCTGCCCGCTGTCTCCTGGAGAATTCCAACCTCCCTTCCATAAGAATAGCGGGAAGAACAAACGTTGCGGAGAATCAGAACCAGTCTGTAGAAAGTTAGGAGCATGGTGCACTTTTGTTTTTGCTTTGAGTTGGAGTTTCTCTGTCGCCCAGGCTGGAATGCAGTGGTGCGATCTCTGCTCACTGCAACCTCCATCTCCCAGGTTCAAGCGATTCTCCTGATTCTCCTGCCTCAGCCTCCTGAGTAGCTGGGGTTGCAGGTGCCTGCCACCACACCCAGCTAATTTTTTTTTTTTTTTTTTTTTTTTGAGATGAAGTCTTGTTCTTGTCATCTAGGCTGAAGTACAGTGGTATCATCCCTGTTTACTGTAGCCTCCGCCTCCCAGGTTCAAGTGATTCTCCTACCTCAGCCTCCCAAGTAGCTGGGATTACAGGTGCATGCCACCAAGCCCAGCTACGTTTTTCTTTTTTTGTATTTTTAGTAGACAGGTTTCACCATCTCAGTCAGGCTGGTCTCGAACTCCTGACCTCAAGAGATCTGTCCCGCCCCAGCCTGCCAAAGTGCTGGGATTACAGGCGTGAGCCACAGCACGCGGCCTTCTTTAAATTCTTTAAAAGTTGACAGGTGGCCAGGCGCGGTAGCTCACGCCTGTAATCTCCCAGCATTTTGGGAGGCTGAGGCGGATGGATCGTGAGTTCCAGAGATCGAGACCATCCTGGCCAACATGGTGAAACCCTGTCTGTACTAAAAATACAAAAATTAGCTGGGTGTGGTGGCGCGTACCTGTAGTCCAGCTACTCAGAAGGCTGAGGCAGTAGAATCCCTTGAACCTGAGAGGCAGAGGTTGTAGTGAGCTGAGATCGTGCCACTGTACTCCAGCCTGGCAATAGAGCAAGACTCCGTCTCAAAAAAAATTGACAGGTATAAATGTATTTATGGTACATTGTTCAGACAACTTGAAACAACTCAGAGAAAATTGAGTCTTATGGGTCGGTGACTTGTCTGAGCTGACTTTGTGATCAGGTTTTTTCTGTTTGTTTTTTTCTCGAAATGGAGTCTCACTCTGTCACGCAGGCTGGAGTCCAGTGGCTCAATCTCGGCTCACTGCAATCTCTGCCTCCCAGGTTCTAAGGGATGCTTCTGCCGCAGCCTCCCCAGGTACTGGGACTACTAGGTGCCCACCACTATGCCTGGCTAACTTTTGTGTTTTTGGTACAGATGGAGTTTCCCCAGGGTAGCCAGGTTGGTCTGGAACTCCTGACCTCAAGTGATCTGCCTCCCTGGGTCTCCCAAAGTGCTAGGATTACAGGTGTGAGCTACCACGCCCAGCCTGTGATCAGTTCAAGATCAGCCTTGCTTACTCTCACGTTCCCTTTTATCTTCCTGGTAGCATTTGTGTTTTTTCTTCAGCGTTTCTCCCTTGTCGCCCAGGCTAGAGGGCAATGGCGTGATCTTGGCTCACCACAACCTCCACCTCCCAGGTTCAAGCGATTCTCCTGCCTCAGCCTCCCAAGTAGCTGGGATTATAGGCGCCCACCACCACATCTGGCTAATTTTTTTTTCTCTTTTTCTTTTTTTTTTTTTTTTTTTTTTTTTTTTTTTTTTTTTTT
>NW_016810644.1:1058990-1063512 GCF_001698545.2 Rhinopithecus bieti | reverse complement strand
GTGATCCGCCCGTCTCGGCCTCCCAAAGTGCTGGGATTACAGGCTTGAGCCACCGCGCCTGGCCACGCATTTATTTATTTATGTATGTATATGTATGTATTGAGACACAGTTTTACTCTTCTTGCCCAGGCTGGAGTGCCATGGCATGATCTCTGCTCACTGCAACCTCCGTCTCCCAGGTTCAAGCAATTCTGCCTCAGCCTCCCGAGCAGCTGGGATTACAGGCATGCTCCACCACACCCAGCTAATTTATTTTTAGTAGAGACAAGGTTTCTTCATGTTGGTCAGGCTGGTCTTGAACTCCTAACCTCAGGTGATCTGCCTGCCTCGGCCTCCCAAAGGGCTGGGATGACAAGCGTGAGCCACCACGCCCGGCCAACACAAGGCATTTTGTTGTTCTGGTTTTCCCTATAGATAACTGATTACATCCTCTCTCCCTTCCCTCCTCACCAAAGATAACGAGAATAGGTACAGGCTTATATTGAAGACGAAGTTCCGGGAGATGTGGCAGAGCTGGCCTGGAGACCGCAAAGAGGTCCGTGTTATGGCTGAAAGATACAGGATGTTGATCCCATTCAGCAACCCCAGGATGCTTCCCGGGCCCTTCTCACACACGGTGGTGCTGCACAGTCCTGCAGGCCTTGGGAAAACCACGCTGGCCAATAAACTCATGCTGGACTGGACAGAGGACAACCTCATCCAGAAATTCAAATATGCATTCTACCTCAGCTGCAGGGAGCTCAACCGCCTGGGCCCGTGCAGTTTTGCAGAGATGGTCTTCAGGGACTGGCCTGAATGGCAGGATGACATTCCACACATCCTAGCCCAAGCACAGAAAATCTTGTTCGTGATTGACGGTTTTGATGAGCTGGGAGCCCCACCTGGGGCCCTGATCCAGGACCTCTGCGGGGACTGGGAGCAGCAGAAGCCGGTGCCGGTCCTCCTGGGGAGTTTACTGAAGAGGAAGATGTTACCCAAGGCTGCCCTGCTGGTCACCACGCGGCCCAGCGCCCTGAGGGACCTCCGGTTCCTGGCAGAGCAACCAATCTACATAAGGGTAGAGGGGTTCCTGGAGGAGGACAGGAGGGCCTATTTCCTGAGACACTTTGGAGACGAGGACCAAGCCATGCGTGCCTTTGAGCTGATGAGGAGCAACGCGGCCCTGTTCCAGCTGGGCTCGGCGCCCGCGGTGTGCTGGATCGTGTGCACGACTCTGAAGCTGCAGATGGAGAAGGGGGAGGACCCGGCCCCCACCTGCCTCACCAGCACGGGGCTGTTCCTGCGCTTCCTCTGCAGCCAGTTCCCGCAGGGCGCACAGCTCCAGGGTGCACTGCGGGCGCTGAGCCACCTGGCCGCGCAGGGTTTGTGGGCACAGATGTCCGTGCTCCACGGAGAGGACCTGGAAAGGGTTGGGGTGCAGGAGTCCGACCTCCGCCCGTTCCTGGACAGAGACATCCTCCGCCAGGACAGAGTCTCCAAAGGCTGCTACTCCTTCATCCACCTCAGCTTCCAGCAGTTTCTCACTGCGCTGTTCTATGCCCTGGAGAAGGAGGAGGAGGAGGACAGGGACGGCCATGCCTGGGACATTGGGGACGTGCAGAAGATGCTTACCAGAGAAGAAAGACTCAGGAACCCCGACCTGATCCAGGCAGGACGCTTCTTCTTCGGCCTGGCTAATGAGAAGAGAGCCAAGGAGTTGGAGGCCACCTTTGGCTGCCAGATGTCACCGGAGATCAAACAGGAATTGCTGCGATGCGACGTAAGTCGTAAGAATGGACATTCCATGGTGGCAGACCTGAAGGAGCTCCTCTGCTGTCTGTACGAGTCTCAGGAGGACGAGCTGGTGAAGGAGGTGATGGCTCAGTTCAAAGAAATAACCCTGCACTTAAATGCAGTAGACATTGCGCCATCTTCATTCTGCGTCAAGCACTGTCGAAACTTGCAGAAAATGTCACTGCAGGTGATAAAGGAGACGCTCCCGGAGAATGTCGCTGCGTCTGAATCCAACGCTGAGGCTGAGAGGTAGGAACCGTTCACTCGACTGGTCGTTTAGCCTCATCCCATGCGCCCTTAGGAAGAGGCCAGAGCCTCCTATGCACTGTGGCTTAGGGCCAGGAATTCCCTCTTTTTGGACTCTTTTTTTTTTTAATTTGAGACAGAGTCTTGCTCTGTCACCCAGGCTGGAGTGCAGTGGCACGATCTTGGCTCACTGCAACCTCTGCCTCCCGGGTTCAAGCGATTCTCCTGCCTCAGCCTCCTGAGTAGCTGGGACTACAGGTACCTGTCACCATGCACGGCTAGTTTTTGTATTTTTAGTAGAGACAGAGTCTCGCCATGTTGGCCAGTCTGGTCTTGAACTCCTCCTGACCTCAGGTGATCCACTTGCCTCAGCCTCCCAAAGTGGGATTACAGGCATGATTCACTGTGCCTGGCCCAAATATATGGATATTTTTAAGACAGGGTCTTGCTCTGTTGCTCAGGTTGGAGTACAATGGTGCAATCATAGCTGACTGCAGCTTCAAACTTCTGGGCTCAAGTGATGCTCCTGAGTACCTGGGATGACCGGTATTAGGTGTGCACCATCGTGCTCAGCTAACTTAAGTGACTTTTTTTGTTTGTTTGTTTTTGAAAGAGAATCTCACTATGTTGCCCAGGCTGGTCTTGAACTCTCAAAGCACTGGGATCACAGGCATGAGGTACCATACACCCTGCCTAAATATTTCTTATTGACCTGTATATTCACAATCTTTTTCTTTTTTTTTGAGACAGCGTGTCACTCTTTTGCCCAGGTTGGAGTGAAGTGGCTCGATCTCAGCTCACTGCAACCTCCACCCCACCAGTTTCAGTGATTCTCCTGCTTCAGCCTCATAAGTAGCTGGGATTACCTCCACCCACAACCACGCCCGGCTAGTTTTTGTACTTTTAGTAGAGACAAGGTTTCACCATGTTGGCCAAGCTGGTCTCGAACTCCTGACCTCAGATGATCCAACCGCCTCAGCCTCACAAAGCACTAGGATTACAGGCGTGAACCACCGTGCCCCGCCTCTATTCTTTTATCAATGATGTGCTTAGCATTTTAACTTATTTTTACCCTCTGTTGGATTTTTGTGTGACAATAGGTTCTTTCTCCTGTGATACGTCTTGGGTGTTGAGTTGTCTGATGTCTTGGGTGTTGAGTTGTCTGATGTCTTGGGTGTTGAGTTGTCTGATGGTGGTGCCAAATGATTAAATGGTCCAGCTTTCAGTTATACTTATTTATACTTATTTGTTAGGGGTATATGCCCAGAGAAACCCTAAATACTTCAGCCATGATGGACTTACATTGATGTAATCCCCTTCTCTTCCCTGTAGATCCCAGGATGATCAGGACATGCTCCCTTTCTGGACGGACCTTTGTTCCATATTTGGCTCAAATAAGGATCTGATGGGTCTGGAAATCAATAATAGCTTTCTGAGTGCCTCCCTAGTAAAGATCCTGTGTGAACAGATAGCCTCTGACAACTGTCATCTCCAGAGAGTGGTGTAAGTAGACACTAATTCATGAACTAAAATCCTTAGGGTGTGAAAATGTTACAATTTTAATATTGGAACAATATTCAAATTCCTGTCATAGACTCTTTTTTGAGATGGAGTCTTGCTTGACGCCCAGGCTGGAGTGCTGGAGTGAGGTGGCGCGATCTCGGCTCACTGCAAGCTCTGCCTCCCGGGTTCACTCCATTTTCCTGGTTCAGCCTCCCGAGTAGCTGGGACTACAGGCGTCCACCACCACGCCCGGCTAATTTTGTGTGTGTGTGGTTTTTTTTTGGTTTTCTTTTTTTTTTTTTTTTTTTTGAGAAGGAGTCCAGAGTAGCTGGGATTACAGGCATGCGCCACCACGCCCAGCTAATTTTGTATTTTTAGTAGAGATGGTGTTTCTCCATGTTGGTCAGGCTGGTCTCCAACTCCCAACCTCAGGTGATCCATCCGCCTCGGTCTCCCAAAGTGCATGAGCCACGGCAGTCAGCGTTTTTTTGAGACGGAGTCTCTCTCTATTGCCCAGGATGGAGTGCAATGTCTGACCTCAGCTCACTGCAACTTCTGCCTCCCAGTTTCAAGCAATTCTCCCACCTCAGCCTCCCGAGTAGCTGGGATTACAGGCACCCACCATCATGTCTGGCTAGTTGTTGTAGAGATGGGGTTTCACCATGTTGGCCAGGCTGGTCTTGAACTCCTGACCTCAGGTGATCCACCCACCTTGGCCTCCCAAAGTTGAGATTACAGGCATGAGCCACCGTGCCTGGCCCACAGTTTTTGGGTTTTTTTATTTTTATTTTATTTTATTTATTTATTTATTTTTTGAGACGGACTCTCGCTCTGTCACCCAGGCTGGAGTGCAGTGGCCAGATCTCAGCTCACTGCAAACTCCGCCTCCCGGGTTTACGCCATTCTCCTGCCTCAGCCTCCCGAGTAGCTGGGACTACAGGCGCCCGCCACCTCGCCCGGCTAGTTTTTTGTATTTTTTTAGTAGAGACGGGGTTTCACC